>NC_135297.1:4627142-4969116 GCF_051311805.1 Agelaius phoeniceus
CAGGCCAAGTGGCCACAAATGAAGGCCATTTTCCATGGGAAAAAGATGTCCTTTCCTCAGGGTCTCAGTAATATGTTCAAGGTGGCGTTTGAGGCTCTAAGTACTTCCAGGGCCCTAGTTGCTGCCAGCTTTTCTTTTGGAAAAATCCAGCAACGATTGCATCATTCTAGCAAGGCTCCCACTTTCTGCCAGGGTGAGTGGCTGCCAAGGGAGGCCATTTGCCATGGGAAAAAGAAGTCCTTTCCCCAGGGTCTGGGTGTCAGATGAAAGGTTGCCTTTGGGGCTCTAAGGATTTGTAGGGTAGTACTTACTGGCTAGAGTAGAGGAAATGGATTCTATTTGAATATCTGTCTAGAGGCTTTGCCCCACAGGTCCTGGTTGTCCTTGATGGGCTGCAGCTGTGAGCATTGAAGAGAACTGGGATAAAAGGGGGCGGCTTAGCCATTCAGGGAGAGCCTTGAAGGAGCCCTGAACTGGGAAAGAACAGCATGCAGAAGAAAGCGTCTGTGCTGTGAAGATCTGCAGCCATAAGAACACACCGAGGAGGTATGGACTTTAGCAATCTGAGAACAGCATTATGGGACTCTAGAGAAATAGAACAACAACAAGTGGCAGCTTTAGATTTGGAGCAATCCAGCAAAGCTTGCAAATTTCTTGCTGGGCACCACCCTCTTGGTCAGGGTGAGAGGCCAGAAATGGAGGCCATTTTCCATGGGGAAAACGAAGTCATTGGCCCAGGCTCTGGGTGTCAGATGAAAGGTGGCGTCTGGGGCTCTAAGGACTTGCAGGGTCCTAGTTGCTGGCAGCTTTCGTTCTGGAAGGATCCAGCACAGTTTGTAGATTCCTGGCTTGGCACTGCCCTGCCTGCCAGGCCAAGTGGCCACAAATGAAGGCCATTTCCCATGGGAAAAAGATGTCCTTTCCCCAGGGTCTCAGTAATATGTTCAAGGTGGCGTTTGAGGCTCTAAGTACTTCCAGGGCCCTAGTTGCTGGCAGCTTTTCTTTTGGAAAAATCCAGCAACGATTGCATCATTCTAGCAAGGCTCCCACTTTCTGCCAGGGTGAGTGGCTGCCAAGGGAGGCCATTTGCCATGGGAAAAAGAAGTCCTTTCCCCAGGGTCTGGGTGTCAGATGAAAGGTGGCCTTTGGGGTTCTGAGGACTTGTAGGGTAGTACTTACTGGCTAGAGTAGAGGAAATGGATTCTATTTGAATATCTGTCTAGAGGCTTTGCCCCACAGGTCCTGGTTGTCCTCGATGGGCTGCAGCTGTGAGCATTGAAGAGAACTGGGATAAAAGGGGGCGGCTTAGCCATTCAGGGAGAGCCTTGAAGGAGCCCTGAACTGGGAAAGAACAGCATGCAGAAGAAAGCGTCTGTGCTGTGAAGATCTGCAGCCATAAGAACACACCGAGGAGGTATGGACTTTAGCAATCTGAGAACAGCATTATGGGACTCTAGAGAAATAGAACAACAAAAAGTGGCAGCTTTCGATTTGGAGCAATCCAGCAAAGATTGCAAATTTCTTGCTGGGCACCACCCTCTTGGTCAGGGTGAGAGGCCAGAAATGGAGGCCATTTTCCATGGGGAAAACGAAGTCATTGGCCCAGGCTCTGGGTGTCAGATGAAAGGTGGCGTCTGGGGCTCTAAGGACTTGCAGGGTCCTAGTTGCTGGCAGCTTTCGTTCTGGAAGGATCCAGCAGAATTTGTAGATTCCTGGCTTGGCACTGCCCTGCCTGCCAGGCCAAGTGGCCACAAATGAAGGCCATTTTCCATGGGAAAAACGAAGTCCTTTCCCCAGGGTCTCAGTAATATGTTCAAGGTGGCGTTTGAGGCTCTAAGTACTTCCAGGGCCCTAGTTGCTGGCAGCTTTTCTTTTGGAAAAATCCAGCAACGATTGCATCATTCTAGCAAGGCTCCCACTTTCTGCCAGGGTGAGTGGCTGCCAAGGGAGGCCATTTGCCATGGGAAAAAGAAGTCCTTTCCCCAGGGTCTGGGTGTCAGATGAAAGGTGGCCTTTGGGGTTCTGAGGACTTGTAGGGTAGTACTTACTGGCTAGAGTAGAGGAAATGGATTCTATTTGAATATCTGTCTAGAGGCTTTGCCCCACAGGTCCTGGTTGTCCTCGATGGGCTGCAGCTGTGAGCATTGAAGAGAACTGGGATAAAAGGGGGCGGCTTAGCCATTCAGGGAGAGCCTTGAAGGAGCCCTGAACTGGGAAAGAACAGCATGCAGAAGAAAGCGTCTGTGCTGTGAAGATCTGCAGCCATAAGAACACACCGAGGAGGTATGGACTTTAGCAATCTGAGAACAGCATTATGGGACTCTAGAGAAATAGAACAACAAAAAGTGGCAGCTTTCGATTTGGAGCAATCCAGCAAAGATTGCAAATTTCTTGCTGGGCACCACCCTCTTGGTCAGGGTGAGAGGCCAGAAATGGAGGCCATTTTCCATGGGGAAAACGAAGTCATTGGCCCAGGCTCTGGGTGTCAGATGAAAGGTGGCGTCTGGGGCTCTAAGGACTTGCAGGGTCCTAGTTGCTGGCAGCTTTCGTTCTGGAAGGATCCAGCAGAGTTTGTAGATTCCTGGCTTGGCACTGCCCTGCCTGCCAGGCCAAGTGGCCACAAATGAAGGCCATTTTCCATGGGAAAAAGATGTCCTTTCCCCAGGGTCTCAGTAATATGTTCAAGGTGGCGTTTGAGGCTCTAAGTACTTCCAGGGCCCTAGTTGCTGCCAGCTTTTCTTTTGGAAAAATCCAGCAACGATTGCATCATTCTAGCAAGGCTCCCACTTTCTGCCAGGGTGAGTGGCTGCCAAGGGAGGCCATTTGCCATGGGAAAAAGAAGTCCTTTCCCCAGGGTCTGGGTGTCAGATGAAAGGTGGCCTTTGGGGTTCTGAGGACTTGTAGGGTAGTACTTACTGGCTAGAGTAGAGGAAATGGATTCTATTTGAATATCTGTCTAGAGGCTTTGCCCCACAGGTCCTGGTTGTCCTCGATGGGCTGCAGCTGTGAGCATTGAAGAGAACTGGGATAAAAGGGGGCGGCTTAGCCATTCAGGGAGAGCCTTGAAGGAGCCCTGAACTGGGAAAGAACAGCATGCAGAAGAAAGCGTCTGTGCTGTGAAGATCTGCAGCCATAAGAACACACCGAGGAGGTATGGACTTTAGCAATCTGAGAACAGCATGATGGGACTCTAGAGAAATAGAACAACAACAAGTGGCAGCTTTAGATTTGGAGCAATCCAGCAAAGCTTGCAAATTTCTTGCTGGGCACCACCCTCTTGGTCAGGGGGAGAGGCCAGAAATGGAGGCCATTTTCCATGGGGAAAACGAAGTCATTGGCCCAGGCTCTGGGTGTCAGATGAAAGGTGGCGTCTGGGGCTCTAAGGACTTGCAGGGTCCTAGTTGCTGGCAGCTTTCGTTCTGGAAGGATCCAGCAGAGTTTGTAGATTCCTGGCTTGGCACTGCCCTGCCTGCCAGGCCAAGTGGCCACAAATGAAGGCCATTTCCCATGGGAAAAAGATGTCCTTTCCCCAGGGTCTCAGTAATATGTTCAAGGTGGCGTTTGAGGCTCTAAGTACTTCCAGGGCCCTAGTTGCTGCCAGCTTTTCTTTTGGAAAAATCCAGCAACGATTGCATCATTCTAGCAAGGCTCCCACTTTCTGCCAGGGTGAGTGGCTGCCAAGGGAGGCCATTTGCCATGGGAAAAAGAAGTCCTTTCCCCAGGGTCTGGGTGTCAGATGAAAGGTGGCCTTTGGGGTTCTGAGGACTTGTAGGGTAGTACTTACTGGCTAGAGTAGAGGAAATGGATTCTATTTGAATATCTGTCTAGAGGCTTTGCCACACAGGTCCTGTTTGTCCTTGATGGGCTGCAGCTGTGAGCATTGAAGAGAACTGGGATAAAAGGGGGCGGCTTAGCCATTCAGGGAGAGCCTTGAAGGAGCCCTGAACTGGGAAAGAACAGCATGCAGAAGAAAGCGTCTGTGCTGTGAAGATCTGCAGCCATAAGAACACACCGAGGAGGTATGGACTTTAGCAATCTGAGAACAGCATTATGGGACTCTAGAGAAATAGAACAACAAAAAGTGGCAGCTTTCGATTTGGAGCAATCCAGCAAAGCTTGCAAATTTCTTGCTGGGCACCACCCTCTTGGTCAGGGTGAGAGGCCAGAAATGGAGGCCATTTTCCATGGGGAAAACGAAGTCATTGGCCCAGGCTCTGGGTGTCAGATGACAGGTGGCATCTGGGGCTCTAAGGACTTGCAGGGTCCTAGTTGCTGGCAGCTTTCGTTCTGGAAGGATCCAGCACAGTTTGTAGATTCCTGGCTTGGCACTGCCCTGCCTGCCAGGCCAAGTGGCCACAAATGAAGGCCATTTTCCATGGGAAAAAGATGTCCTTTCCTCAGGGTCTCAGTAATATGTTCAAGGTGGCGTTTGAGGCTCTAAGTACTTCCAGGGCCCTAGTTGCTGCCAGCTTTTCTTTTGGAAAAATCCAGCAACGATTGCATCATTCTAGCAAGGCTCCCACTTTCTGCCAGGGTGAGTGGCTGCCAAGGGAGGCCATTTGCCATGGGAAAAAGAAGTCCTTTCCCCAGGGTCTGGGTGTCAGATGAAAGGTTGCCTTTGGGGCTCTAAGGATTTGTAGGGTAGTACTTACTGGCTAGAGTAGAGGAAATGGATTCTATTTGAATATCTGTCTAGAGGCTTTGCCCCACAGGTCCTGGTTGTCCTTGATGGGCTGCAGCTGTGAGCATTGAAGAGAACTGGGATAAAAGGGGGCGGCTTAGCCATTCAGGGAGAGCCTTGAAGGAGCCCTGAACTGGGAAAGAACAGCATGCAGAAGAAAGCGTCTGTGCTGTGAAGATCTGCAGCCATAAGAACACACCGAGGAGGTATGGACTTTAGCAATCTGAGAACAGCATTATGGGACTCTAGAGAAATAGAACAACAACAAGTGGCAGCTTTAGATTTGGAGCAATCCAGCAAAGCTTGCAAATTTCTTGCTGGGCACCACCCTCTTGGTCAGGGTGAGAGGCCAGAAATGGAGGCCATTTTCCATGGGGAAAACGAAGTCATTGGCCCAGGCTCTGGGTGTCAGATGAAAGGTGGCGTCTGGGGCTCTAAGGACTTGCAGGGTCCTAGTTGCTGGCAGCTTTCGTTCTGGAAGGATCCAGCACAGTTTGTAGATTCCTGGCTTGGCACTGCCCTGCCTGCCAGGCCAAGTGGCCACAAATGAAGGCCATTTCCCATGGGAAAAAGATGTCCTTTCCCCAGGGTCTCAGTAATATGTTCAAGGTGGCGTTTGAGGCTCTAAGTACTTCCAGGGCCCTAGTTGCTGGCAGCTTTTCTTTTGGAAAAATCCAGCAACGATTGCATCATTCTAGCAAGGCTCCCACTTTCTGCCAGGGTGAGTGGCTGCCAAGGGAGGCCATTTGCCATGGGAAAAAGAAGTCCTTTCCCCAGGGTCTGGGTGTCAGATGAAAGGTGGCCTTTGGGGTTCTGAGGACTTGTAGGGTAGTACTTACTGGCTAGAGTAGAGGAAATGGATTCTATTTGAATATCTGTCTAGAGGCTTTGCCCCACAGGTCCTGGTTGTCCTCGATGGGCTGCAGCTGTGAGCATTGAAGAGAACTGGGATAAAAGGGGGCGGCTTAGCCATTCAGGGAGAGCCTTGAAGGAGCCCTGAACTGGGAAAGAACAGCATGCAGAAGAAAGCGTCTGTGCTGTGAAGATCTGCAGCCATAAGAACACACCGAGGAGGTATGGACTTTAGCAATCTGAGAACAGCATTATGGGACTCTAGAGAAATAGAACAACAAAAAGTGGCAGCTTTCGATTTGGAGCAATCCAGCAAAGATTGCAAATTTCTTGCTGGGCACCACCCTCTTGGTCAGGGTGAGAGGCCAGAAATGGAGGCCATTTTCCATGGGGAAAACGAAGTCATTGGCCCAGGCTCTGGGTGTCAGATGAAAGGTGGCGTCTGGGGCTCTAAGGACTTGCAGGGTCCTAGTTGCTGGCAGCTTTCGTTCTGGAAGGATCCAGCAGAATTTGTAGATTCCTGGCTTGGCACTGCCCTGCCTGCCAGGCCAAGTGGCCACAAATGAAGGCCATTTTCCATGGGAAAAACGAAGTCCTTTCCCCAGGGTCTCAGTAATATGTTCAAGGTGGCGTTTGAGGCTCTAAGTACTTCCAGGGCCCTAGTTGCTGGCAGCTTTTCTTTTGGAAAAATCCAGCAACGATTGCATCATTCTAGCAAGGCTCCCACTTTCTGCCAGGGTGAGTGGCTGCCAAGGGAGGCCATTTGCCATGGGAAAAAGAAGTCCTTTCCCCAGGGTCTGGGTGTCAGATGAAAGGTGGCCTTTGGGGTTCTGAGGACTTGTAGGGTAGTACTTACTGGCTAGAGTAGAGGAAATGGATTCTATTTGAATATCTGTCTAGAGGCTTTGCCCCACAGGTCCTGGTTGTCCTCGATGGGCTGCAGCTGTGAGCATTGAAGAGAACTGGGATAAAAGGGGGCGGCTTAGCCATTCAGGGAGAGCCTTGAAGGAGCCCTGAACTGGGAAAGAACAGCATGCAGAAGAAAGCGTCTGTGCTGTGAAGATCTGCAGCCATAAGAACACACCGAGGAGGTATGGACTTTAGCAATCTGAGAACAGCATTATGGGACTCTAGAGAAATAGAACAACAAAAAGTGGCAGCTTTCGATTTGGAGCAATCCAGCAAAGATTGCAAATTTCTTGCTGGGCACCACCCTCTTGGTCAGGGTGAGAGGCCAGAAATGGAGGCCATTTTCCATGGGGAAAACGAAGTCATTGGCCCAGGCTCTGGGTGTCAGATGAAAGGTGGCGTCTGGGGCTCTAAGGACTTGCAGGGTCCTAGTTGCTGGCAGCTTTCGTTCTGGAAGGATCCAGCAGAGTTTGTAGATTCCTGGCTTGGCACTGCCCTGCCTGCCAGGCCAAGTGGCCACAAATGAAGGCCATTTTCCATGGGAAAAAGATGTCCTTTCCCCAGGGTCTCAGTAATATGTTCAAGGTGGCGTTTGAGGCTCTAAGTACTTCCAGGGCCCTAGTTGCTGCCAGCTTTTCTTTTGGAAAAATCCAGCAACGATTGCATCATTCTAGCAAGGCTCCCACTTTCTGCCAGGGTGAGTGGCTGCCAAGGGAGGCCATTTGCCATGGGAAAAAGAAGTCCTTTCCCCAGGGTCTGGGTGTCAGATGAAAGGTGGCCTTTGGGGTTCTGAGGACTTGTAGGGTAGTACTTACTGGCTAGAGTAGAGGAAATGGATTCTATTTGAATATCTGTCTAGAGGCTTTGCCCCACAGGTCCTGGTTGTCCTCGATGGGCTGCAGCTGTGAGCATTGAAGAGAACTGGGATAAAAGGGGGCGGCTTAGCCATTCAGGGAGAGCCTTGAAGGAGCCCTGAACTGGGAAAGAACAGCATGCAGAAGAAAGCGTCTGTGCTGTGAAGATCTGCAGCCATAAGAACACACCGAGGAGGTATGGACTTTAGCAATCTGAGAACAGCATGATGGGACTCTAGAGAAATAGAACAACAACAAGTGGCAGCTTTAGATTTGGAGCAATCCAGCAAAGCTTGCAAATTTCTTGCTGGGCACCACCCTCTTGGTCAGGGGGAGAGGCCAGAAATGGAGGCCATTTTCCATGGGGAAAACGAAGTCATTGGCCCAGGCTCTGGGTGTCAGATGAAAGGTGGCGTCTGGGGCTCTAAGGACTTGCAGGGTCCTAGTTGCTGGCAGCTTTCGTTCTGGAAGGATCCAGCACAGTTTGTAGATTCCTGGCTTGGCACTGCCCTGCCTGCCAGGCCAAGTGGCCACAAATGAAGGCCATTTCCCATGGGAAAAAGATGTCCTTTCCCCAGGGTCTCAGTAATATGTTCAAGGTGGCGTTTGAGGCTCTAAGTACTTCCAGGGCCCTAGTTGCTGCCAGCTTTTCTTTTGGAAAAATCCAGCAACGATTGCATCATTCTAGCAAGGCTCCCACTTTCTGCCAGGGTGAGTGGCTGCCAAGGGAGGCCATTTGCCATGGGAAAAAGAAGTCCTTTCCCCAGGGTCTGGGTGTCAGATGAAAGGTGGCCTTTGGGGTTCTGAGGACTTGTAGGGTAGTACTTACTGGCTAGAGTAGAGGAAATGGATTCTATTTGAATATCTGTCTAGAGGCTTTGCCCCACAGGTCCTGGTTGTCCTCGATGGGCTGCAGCTGTGAGCATTGAAGAGAACTGGGATAAAAGGGGGCGGCTTAGCCATTCAGGGAGAGCCTTGAAGGAGCCCTGAACTGGGAAAGAACAGCATGCAGAAGAAAGCGTCTGTGCTGTGAAGATCTGCAGCCATAAGAACACACCGAGGAGGTATGGACTTTAGCAATCTGAGAACAGCATGATGGGACTCTAGAGAAATAGAACAACAACAAGTGGCAGCTTTAGATTTGGAGCAATCCAGCAAAGCTTGCAAATTTCTTGCTGGGCACCACCCTATTGGTCAGGGTGAGTGGCCAGAAATGGAGGCCATTTTCCATGGGGAAAACGAAGTCATTGACCCAGGCTCTGGGTGTCAGATGACAGGTGGCGTCTGGGGCTCTAAGGACTTGCAGGGTCCTAGTTGCTGGCAGCTTTCGTTCTGGAAGGATCCAGCAGAGTTTGTAGATTCCTGGCTTGGCACTGCCCTGCCTGCCAGGCCAAGTGGCCACAAATGAAGGCCATTTCCCATGGGAAAAAGATGTCCTTTCCCCAGGGTCTCAGTAATATGTTCAAGGTGGCGTTTGAGGCTCTAAGTACTTCCAGGGCCCTAGTTGCTGCCAGCTTTTCTTTTGGAAAAATCCAGCAACGATTGCATCATTCTAGCAAGGCTCCCACTTCTGCCAGGGTGAGTGGCTGCCAAGGGAGGCCATTTGCCATGGGAAAAAGAAGTCCTTTCCCCAGGGTCTGGGTGTCAGATGAAAGGTGGCCTTTGGGGTTCTGAGGACTTGTAGGGTAGTACTTACTGGCTAGAGTAGAGGAAATGGATTCTATTTGAATATCTGTCTAGAGGCTTTGCCCCACAGGTCCTGGTTGTCCTTGATGGGCTGCAGCTGTGAGCATTGAAGAGAACTGGGATAAAAGGGGGCGGCTTAGCCATTCAGGGAGAGCCTTGAAGGAGCCCTGAACTGGGAAAGAACAGCATGCAGAAGAAAGCGTCTGTGCTGTGAAGATCCGCAGCCATAAGAACACACCGAGGAGGTATGGACTTTAGCAAGCTGAGAACAGCATGATGGGACTCTAGAGAAATAGAACAACAACAAGTGGCAGCTTTAGATTTGGAGCAATCCAGCAAAGCTTGCAAATTTCTTGCTGGGCACCACCCTCTTGGTCAGGGTGAGAGGCCAGAAATGGAGGCCATTTTCCATGGGGAAAACGAAGTCATTGGCCCAGGCTCTGGGTGTCAGATGAAAGGTGGCGTCTGGGGCTCTAAGGACTTGCAGGGTCCTAGTTGCTGGCAGCTTTCGTTCTGGAAGGATCCAGCAGAGTTTGTAGATTCCTGGCTTGGCACTGCCCTGCCTGCCAGGCCAAGTGGCCACAAATGAAGGCCATTTCCCATGGGAAAAAGATGTCCTTTCCCCAGGGTCTCAGTAATATGTTCAAGGTGGCGTTTGAGGCTCTAAGTACGTCCAGGGCCCTAGTTGCTGGCAGCTTTTCTTTTGGAAAAATCCAGCAACGATTGCATCATTCTAGCAAGGCTCCCACTTTCTGCCAGGGTGAGTGGCTGCCAAGGGAGGCCATTTGCCATGGGAAAAAGAAGTCCTTTCCCCAGGGTCTGGGTGTCAGATGAAAGGTGGCCTTTGGGGTTCTGAGGACTTGTAGGGTAGTACTTACTGGCTAGAGTAGAGGAAATGGATTCTATTTGAATATCTGTCTAGAGGCTTTGCCCCACAGGTCCTGGTTGTCCTCGATGGGCTGCAGCTGTGAGCATTGAAGAGAACTGGGATAAAAGGGGGCGGCTTAGCCATTCAGGGAGAGCCTTGAAGGAGCCCTGAACTGGGAAAGAACAGCATGCAGAAGAAAGCGTCTGTGCTGTGAAGATCTGCAGCCATAAGAACACACCGAGGAGGTATGGACTTTAGCAATCTGAGAACAGCATTATGGGACTCTAGAGAAATAGAACAACAAAAAGTGGCAGCTTTCGATTTGGAGCAATCCAGCAAAGATTGCAAATTTCTTGCTGGGCACCACCCTCTTGGTCAGGGTGAGAGGCCAGAAATGGAGGCCATTTTCCATGGGGAAAACGAAGTCATTGGCCCAGGCTCTGGGTGTCAGATGAAAGGTGGCGTCTGGGGCTCTAAGGACTTGCAGGGTCCTAGTTGCTGGCAGCTTTCGTTCTGGAAGGATCCAGCAGAGTTTGTAGATTCCTGGCTTGGCACTGCCCTGCCTGCCAGGCCAAGTGGCCACAAATGAAGGCCATTTTCCATGGGAAAAAGATGTCCTTTCCCCAGGGTCTCAGTAATATGTTCAAGGTGGCGTTTGAGGCTCTAAGTACTTCCAGGGCCCTAGTTGCTGCCAGCTTTTCTTTTGGAAAAATCCAGCAACGATTGCATCATTCTAGCAAGGCTCCCACTTTCTGCCAGGGTGAGTGGCTGCCAAGGGAGGCCATTTGCCATGGGAAAAAGAAGTCCTTTCCCCAGGGTCTGGGTGTCAGATGAAAGGTGGCCTTTGGGGTTCTGAGGACTTGTAGGGTAGTACTTACTGGCTAGAGTAGAGGAAATGGATTCTATTTGAATATCTGTCTAGAGGCTTTGCCCCACAGGTCCTGGTTGTCCTCGATGGGCTGCAGCTGTGAGCATTGAAGAGAACTGGGATAAAAGGGGGCGGCTTAGCCATTCAGGGAGAGCCTTGAAGGAGCCCTGAACTGGGAAAGAACAGCATGCAGAAGAAAGCGTCTGTGCTGTGAAGATCTGCAGCCATAAGAACACACCGAGGAGGTATGGACTTTAGCAATCTGAGAACAGCATGATGGGACTCTAGAGAAATAGAACAACAACAAGTGGCAGCTTTAGATTTGGAGCAATCCAGCAAAGCTTGCAAATTTCTTGCTGGGCACCACCCTCTTGGTCAGGGGGAGAGGCCAGAAATGGAGGCCATTTTCCATGGGGAAAACGAAGTCATTGGCCCAGGCTCTGGGTGTCAGATGAAAGGTGGCGTCTGGGGCTCTAAGGACTTGCAGGGTCCTAGTTGCTGGCAGCTTTCGTTCTGGAAGGATCCAGCACAGTTTGTAGATTCCTGGCTTGGCACTGCCCTGCCTGCCAGGCCAAGTGGCCACAAATGAAGGCCATTTCCCATGGGAAAAAGATGTCCTTTCCCCAGGGTCTCAGTAATATGTTCAAGGTGGCGTTTGAGGCTCTAAGTACTTCCAGGGCCCTAGTTGCTGCCAGCTTTTCTTTTGGAAAAATCCAGCAACGATTGCATCATTCTAGCAAGGCTCCCACTTTCTGCCAGGGTGAGTGGCTGCCAAGGGAGGCCATTTGCCATGGGAAAAAGAAGTCCTTTCCCCAGGGTCTGGGTGTCAGATGAAAGGTGGCCTTTGGGGTTCTGAGGACTTGTAGGGTAGTACTTACTGGCTAGAGTAGAGGAAATGGATTCTATTTGAATATCTGTCTAGAGGCTTTGCCCCACAGGTCCTGGTTGTCCTCGATGGGCTGCAGCTGTGAGCATTGAAGAGAACTGGGATAAAAGGGGGCGGCTTAGCCATTCAGGGAGAGCCTTGAAGGAGCCCTGAACTGGGAAAGAACAGCATGCAGAAGAAAGCGTCTGTGCTGTGAAGATCTGCAGCCATAAGAACACACCGAGGAGGTATGGACTTTAGCAATCTGAGAACAGCATGATGGGACTCTAGAGAAATAGAACAACAACAAGTGGCAGCTTTAGATTTGGAGCAATCCAGCAAAGCTTGCAAATTTCTTGCTGGGCACCACCCTATTGGTCAGGGTGAGTGGCCAGAAATGGAGGCCATTTTCCATGGGGAAAACGAAGTCATTGACCCAGGCTCTGGGTGTCAGATGACAGGTGGCGTCTGGGGCTCTAAGGACTTGCAGGGTCCTAGTTGCTGGCAGCTTTCGTTCTGGAAGGATCCAGCAGAGTTTGTAGATTCCTGGCTTGGCACTGCCCTGCCTGCCAGGCCAAGTGGCCACAAATGAAGGCCATTTCCCATGGGAAAAAGATGTCCTTTCCCCAGGGTCTCAGTAATATGTTCAAGGTGGCGTTTGAGGCTCTATGTACTTCCAGGGCCCTAGTTGCTGCCAGCTTTTCTTTTGGAAAAATCCAGCAACGATTGCATCATTCTAGCAAGGCTCCCACTTCTGCCAGGGTGAGTGGCTGCCAAGGGAGGCCATTTGCCATGGGAAAAAGAAGTCCTTTCCCCTGGGTCTGGGTGTCAGATGAAAGGTGGCCTTTGGGGTTCTGAGGACTTGTAGGGTAGTACTTACTGGCTAGAGTAGAGGAAATGGATTCTATTTGAATATCTGTCTAGAGGCTTTGCCCCACAGGTCCTGGTTGTCCTCGATGGGCTGCAGCTGTGAGCATTGAAGAGAACTGGGATAAAGAGGGGCGGCTTAGCCATTCAGGGAGAGCCTTGAAGGAGCCCTGAACTGGGAAAGAACAGCATGCAGAAGAAAGCGTCTGTGCTGTGAAGATCTGCAGCCATAAGAACACACCGAGGAGGTATGGACTTTAGCAATCTGAGAACAGCATGATGGGACTCTAGAGAAATAGAACAACAACAAGTGGCAGCTTTAGATTGGAGCAATCCAGCAAAGCTTGCCAAATTTCTTGCTGGGCACCACCCTCTTGGTCAGGGGAGAGGCCAGAAATGGAGGCCATTTTCCATGGGGAAAACGAAGTCATTGGCCCAGGCTCTGGGTGTCAGATGAAAGGTGGCGTCTGGGCTCTAAGGACTTGCAGGGTCCTAGTTGCTGGCAGCTTTCGTTCTGGAAGGATCCAGCACAGTTTGTAGATTCCTGGCTTGGCACTGCCCTGCCTGCCAGGCCAAGTGGCCACAAATGAAGGCCATTTCTCCATGGGAAAAAGATGTCCTTTCCCCAGGGTCTCAGTAATATGTTCAAGGTGGCGTTTGAGGCTCTAAGTACTTCCAGGGCCCTAGTTGCTGCCAGCTTTTCTTTTGGAAAAATCCAGCAACGATTGCATCATTCTAGCAAGGCTCCCACTTTCTGCCAGGGTGAGTGGCTGCAAGGGAGGCCATTTGCCATGGGAAAAAGAAGTCCTTTCCCCAGGGTCTGGGTGTCAGATGAAAGGTGGCCTTTGGGGTTCTGAGGACTTGTAGGGTAGTACTTACTGGCTAGAGTAGAGGAAATGGATTCTATTTGAATATCTGTCTAGAGGCTTTGCCCCACAGGTCCTGGTTGTCCTCGATGGGCTGCAGCTGTGAGCATTGAAGAGAACTGGGATAAAAGGGGGCGGCTTAGCCATTCAGGGAGAGCCTTGAAGGAGCCCTGAACTGGGAAAGAACAGCATGCAGAAGAAAGCGTCTGTGCTGTGAAGATCTGCAGCCATAAGAACACACCGAGGAGGTATGGACTTTAGCAATCTGAGAACAGCATGATGGGACTCTAGAGAAATAGAACAACAACAAGTGGCAGCTTTAGATTTGGAGCAATCCAGCAAAGCTTGCAAATTTCTTGCTGGGCACCACCCTATTGGTCAGGGTGAGTGGCCAGAAATGGAGGCCATTTTCCATGGGGAAAACGAAGTCATTGACCCAGGCTCTGGGTGTCAGATGACAGGTGGCGTCTGGGGCTCTAAGGACTTGCAGGGTCCTAGTTGCTGGCAGCTTTCGTTCTGGAAGGATCCAGCAGAGTTTGTAGATTCCTGGCTTGGCACTGCCCTGCCTGCCAGGCCAAGTGGCCACAAATGAAGGCCATTTCCCATGGGAAAAAGATGTCCTTTCCCCAGGGTCTCAGTAATATGTTCAAGGTGGCGTTTGAGGCTCTAAGTACTTCCAGGGCCCTAGTTGCTGCCAGCTTTTCTTTTGGAAAAATCCAGCAACGATTGCATCATTCTAGCAAGGCTCCCACTTCTGCCAGGGTGAGTGGCTGCCAAGGGAGGCCATTTGCCATGGGAAAAAGAAGTCCTTTCCCCAGGGTCTGGGTGTCAGATGAAAGGTGGCCTTTGGGGTTCTGAGGACTTGTAGGGTAGTACTTACTGGCTAGAGTAGAGGAAATGGATTCTATTTGAATATCTGTCTAGAGGCTTTGCCCCACAGGTCCTGGTTGTCCTTGATGGGCTGCAGCTGTGAGCATTGAAGAGAACTGGGATAAAAGGGGGCGGCTTAGCCATTCAGGGAGAGCCTTGAAGGAGCCCTGAACTGGGAAAGAACAGCATGCAGAAGAAAGCGTCTGTGCTGTGAAGATCCGCAGCCATAAGAACACACCGAGGAGGTATGGACTTTAGCAAGCTGAGAACAGCATGATGGGACTCTAGAGAAATAGAACAACAACAAGTGGCAGCTTTAGATTTGGAGCAATCCAGCAAAGCTTGCAAATTTCTTGCTGGGCACCACCCTCTTGGTCAGGGTGAGAGGCCAGAAATGGAGGCCATTTTCCATGGGGAAAACGAAGTCATTGGCCCAGGCTCTGGGTGTCAGATGAAAGGTGGCGTCTGGGGCTCTAAGGACTTGCAGGGTCCTAGTTGCTGGCAGCTTTGGTTCTGGAAGGATCCAGCAGAGTTTGTAGATTCCTGGCTTGGCACTGCCCTGCCTGCCAGGCCAAGTGGCCACAAATGAAGGCCATTTTCCATGGGAAAAAGATGTCCTTTCCCCAGGGTCTCAGTAATATGTTCAAGGTGGCGTTTGAGGCTCTAAGTAGAGGCTCTAAGTACTTCCAGGGCCCTAGTTGCTGGCAGCTTTTCTTTTGGAAAAATCCAGCAACGATTGCATCATTCTAGCAAGGCTCCCACTTTCTGCCAGGGTGAGTGGCTGCCAAGGGAGGCCATTTGCCATGGGAAAAAGAAGTCCTTTCCCCAGGGTCTGGGTGTCAGATGAAAGGTGGCCTTTGGGGTTCTGAGGACTTGTAGGGTAGTACTTACTGGCTAGAGTAGAGGAAATGGATTCTATTTGAATATCTGTCTAGAGGCTTTGCACCACAGGTCCTGGTTGTCCTCGATGGGCTGCAGCTGTGAGCATTGAAGAGAACTGGGATAAAAGGGGGCGGCTTAGCCATTCAGGGAGAGCCTTGAAGGAGCCCTGAACTGGGAAAGAACAGCATGCAGAAGAAAGCGTCTGTGCTGTGAAGATCTGCAGCCATAAGAACACACCGAGGAGGTATGGACTTTAGCAATCTGAGAACAGCATGATGGGACTCTAGAGAAATAGAACAACAACAAGTGGCAGCTTTAGATTTGGAGCAATCCAGCAAAGCTTGCAAATTTCTTGCTGGGCACCACCCTCTTGGTCAGGGTGAGAGGCCAGAAATGGAGGCCATTTTCCATGGGGAAAACGAAGTCATTGGCCCAGGCTCTGGGTGTCAGATGACAGGTGGCATCTGGGGCTCTAAGGACTTGCAGGGTCCTAGTTGCTGGCAGCTTTCGTTCTGGAAGGATCCAGCAGAGTTTGTAGATTCCTGGCTTGGCACTGCCCTGCCTGCCAGGCCAAGTGGCCACAAATGAAGGCCATTTTCCATGGGAAAAACGAAGTCCTTTCCTCAGGGTCTCAGTAATATGTTCAAGGTGGCATTTGAGGCTCTAAGTACTTCCAGGGCCCTAGTTGCTGCCAGCTTTTCTTTTGGAAAAATCCAGCAACGATTGCATCATTCTAGCAAGGCTCCCACTTTCTGCCAGGGTGAGTGGCTGCCAAGGGAGGCCATTTGCCATGGGAAAAAGAAGTCCTTTCCCCAGGGTCTGGGTGTCAGATGAAAGGTGGCCTTTGGGGTTCTGAGGACTTGTAGGGTAGTACTTACTGGCTAGAGTAGAGGAAATGGATTCTATTTGAATATCTGTCTAGAGGCTTTGCCCCACAGGTCCTGGTTGTCCTTGATGGGCTGCAGCTGTGAGCATTGAAGAGAACTGGGATAAAAGGGGGCGGCTTAGCCATTCAGGGAGAGCCTTGAAGGAGCCCTGAACTGGGAAAGAACAGCATGCAGAAGAAAGCGTCTGTGCTGTGAAGATCTGCAGCCATAAGAACACACCGAGGAGGTATGGACTTTAGCAATCTGAGAACAGCATGATGGGACTCTAGAGAAATAGAACAACAACAAGTGGCAGCTTTAGATTTGGAGCAATCCAGCAAAGCTTGCAAATTTCTTGCTGGGCACCACCCTCTTGGTCAGGGTGAGAGGCCAGAAATGGAGGCCATTTTCCATGGGGAAAACGAAGTCATTGGCCCAGGCTCTGGGTGTCAGATGAAAGGTGGCGTCTGGGGCTCTAAGGACTTGCAGGGTCCTAGTTGCTGGCAGCTTTGGTTCTGGAAGGATCCAGCACAGTTTGTAGATTCCTGGCTTGGCACTGCCCTGCCTGCCAGGCCAAGTGGCCACAAATGAAGGCCATTTCCCATGGGAAAAAGATGTCCTTTCCCCAGGGTCTCAGTAATATGTTCAAGGTGGCGTTTGAGGCTCTAAGTACTTCCAGGGCCCTAGTTGCTGGCAGCTTTTCTTTTGGAAAAATCCAGCAACGATTGCATCATTCTAGCAAGGCTCCCACTTTCTGCCAGGGTGAGTGGCTGCCAAGGGAGGCCATTTGCCATGGGAAAAAGAAGTCCTTTCCCCAGGGTCTGGGTGTCAGATGAAAGGTGGCCTTTGGGGTTCTGAGGACTTGTAGGGTAGTACTTACTGGCTAGAGTAGAGGAAATGGATTCTATTTGAATATCTGTCTAGAGGCTTTGCCCCACAGGTCCTGGTTGTCCTTGATGGGCTGCAGCTGTGAGCATTGAAGAGAACTGGGATAAAAGGGGGCGGCTTAGCCATTCAGGGAGAGCCTTGAAGGAGCCCTGAACTGGGAAAGAACAGCATGCAGAAGAAAGCGTCTGTGCTGTGAAGATCTGCAGCCATAAGAACACACCGAGGAGGTATGGACTTTAGCAAGCTGAGAACAGCATGATGGGACTCTAGAGAAATAGAACAACAACAAGTGGCAGCTTTAGATTTGGAGCAATCCAGCAAAGCTTGCAAATTTCTTGCTGGGCACCACCCTCTTGGTCAGGGTGAGAGGCCAGAAATGGAGGCCATTTTCCATGGGGAAAACGAAGTCATTGGCCCAGGCTCTGGGTGTCAGATGAAAGGTGGCGTCTGGGGCTCTAAGGACTTGCAGGGTCCTAGTTGCTGGCAGCTTTGGTTCTGGAAGGATCCAGCAGAGTTTGTAGATTCCTGGCTTGGCACTGCCCTGCCTGCCAGGCCAAGTGGCCACAAATGAAGGCCATTTTCCATGGGAAAAAGATGTCCTTTCCCCAGGGTCTCAGTAATATGTTCAAGGTGGCGTTTGAGGCTCTAAGTACGTCCAGGGCCCTAGTTGCTGGCAGCTTTTCTTTTGGAAAAATCCAGCAACGATTGCATCATTCTAGCAAGGCTCCCACTTTCTGCCAGGGTGAGTGGCTGCCAAGGGAGGCCATTTGCCATGGGAAAAAGAAGTCCTTTCCCCAGGGTCTGGGTGTCAGATGAAAGGTGGCCTTTGGGGTTCTGAGGACTTGTAGGGTAGTACTTACTGGCTAGAGTAGAGGAAATGGATTCTATTTGAATATCTGTCTAGAGGCTTTGCACCACAGGTCCTGGTTGTCCTCGATGGGCTGCAGCTGTGAGCATTGAAGAGAACTGGGATAAAAGGGGGCGGCTTAGCCATTCAGGGAGAGCCTTGAAGGAGCCCTGAACTGGGAAAGAACAGCATGCAGAAGAAAGCGTCTGTGCTGTGAAGATCTGCAGCCATAAGAACACACCGAGGAGGTATGGACTTTAGCAATCTGAGAACAGCATGATGGGACTCTAGAGAAATAGAACAACAACAAGTGGCAGCTTTAGATTTGGAGCAATCCAGCAAAGCTTGCAAATTTCTTGCTGGGCACCACCCTCTTGGTCAGGGTGAGAGGCCAGAAATGGAGGCCATTTTCCATGGGGAAAACGAAGTCATTGGCCCAGGCTCTGGGTGTCAGATGACAGGTGGCATCTGGGGCTCTAAGGACTTGCAGGGTCCTAGTTGCTGGCAGCTTTCGTTCTGGAAGGATCCAGCAGAGTTTGTAGATTCCTGGCTTGGCACTGCCCTGCCTGCCAGGCCAAGTGGCCACAAATGAAGGCCATTTTCCATGGGAAAAAGATGTCCTTTCCTCAGGGTCTCAGTAATATGTTCAAGGTGGCGTTTGAGGCTCTAAGTACTTCCAGGGCCCTAGTTGCTGCCAGCTTTTCTTTTGGAAAAATCCAGCAACGATTGCATCATTCTAGCAAGGCTCCCACTTTCTGCCAGGGTGAGTGGCTGCCAAGGGAGGCCATTTGCCATGGGAAAAAGAAGTCCTTTCCCCAGGGTCTGGGTGTCAGATGAAAGGTGGCCTTTGGGGTTCTGAGGACTTGTAGGGTAGTACTTACTGGCTAGAGTAGAGGAAATGGATTCTATTTGAATATCTGTCTAGAGGCTTTGCCCCACAGGTCCTGGTTGTCCTCGATGGGCTGCAGCTGTGAGCATTGAAGAGAACTGGGATAAAAGGGGGCGGCTTAGCCATTCAGGGAGAGCCTTGAAGGAGCCCTGAACTGGGAAAGAACAGCATGCAGAAGAAAGCGTCTGTGCTGTGAAGATCTGCAGCCATAAGAACACACCGAGGAGGTATGGACTTTAGCAAGCTGAGAACAGCATGATGGGACTCTAGAGAAATAGAACAACAACAAGTGGCAGCTTTCGATTTGGAGCAATCCAGCAAAGCTTGCAAATTTCTTGCTGGGCACCACCCTCTTGGTCAGGGTGAGAGGCCAGAAATGGAGGCCATTTTCCATGGGGAAAACGAAGTCATTGGCCCAGGCTCTGGGTGTCAGATGAAAGGTGGCGTCTGGGGCTCTAAGGACTTGCAGGGTCCTAGTTGCTGGCAGCTTTGGTTCTGGAAGGATCCAGCACAGTTTGTAGATTCCTGGCTTGGCACTGCCCTGCCTGCCAGGCCAAGTGGCCACAAATGAAGGCCATTTCCCATGGGAAAAAGATGTCCTTTCCCCAGGGTCTCAGTAATATGTTCAAGGTGGCGTTTGAGGCTCTAAGTACTTCCAGGGCCCTAGTTGCTGCCAGCTTTTCTTTTGGAAAAATCCAGCAACGATTGCATCATTCTAGCAAGGCTCCCACTTTCTGCCAGGGTGAGTGGCTGCCAAGGGAGGCCATTTGCCATGGGAAAAAGAAGTCCTTTCCCCAGGGTCTGGGTGTCAGATGAAAGGTGGCCTTTGGGGTTCTGAGGACTTGTAGGGTAGTACTTACTGGCTAGAGTAGAGGAAATGGATTCTATTTGAATATCTGTCTAGAGGCTTTGCCACACAGGTCCTGTTTGTCCTTGATGGGCTGCAGCTGTGAGCATTGAAGAGAACTGGGATAAAAGGGGGCGGCTTAGCCATTCAGGGAGAGCCTTGAAGGAGCCCTGAACTGGGAAAGAACAGCATGCAGAAGAAAGCGTCTGTGCTGTGAAGATCTGCAGCCATAAGAACACACCGAGGAGGTATGGACTTTAGCAATCTGAGAACAGCATTATGGGACTCTAGAGAAATAGAACAACAAAAAGTGGCAGCTTTAGATTTGGAGCAATCCAGCAAAGCTTGCAAATTTCTTGCTGGGCACCACCCTCTTGGTCAGGGTGAGAGGCCAGAAATGGAGGCCATTTTCCATGGGGAAAACGAAGTCATTGGCCCAGGCTCTGGGTGTCAGATGACAGGTGGCATCTGGGGCTCTAAGGACTTGCAGGGTCCTAGTTGCTGGCAGCTTTCGTTCTGGAAGGATCCAGCAGAGTTTGTAGATTCCTGGCTTGGCACTGCCCTGCCTGCCAGGCCAAGTGGCCACAAATGAAGGCCATTTTCCATGGGAAAAAGATGTCCTTTCCTCAGGGTCTCAGTAATATGTTCAAGGTGGCGTTTGAGGCTCTAAGTACTTCCAGGGCCCTAGTTGCTGCCAGCTTTTCTTTTGGAAAAATCCAGCAACGATTGCATCATTCTAGCAAGGCTCCCACTTTCTGCCAGGGTGAGTGGCTGCCAAGGGAGGCCATTTGCCATGGGAAAAAGAAGTCCTTTCCCCAGGGTCTGGGTGTCAGATGAAAGGTTGCCTTTGGGGCTCTAAGGATTTGTAGGGTAGTACTTACTGGCTAGAGTAGAGGAAATGGATTCTATTTGAATATCTGTCTAGAGGCTTTGCCCCACAGGTCCTGGTTGTCCTTGATGGGCTGCAGCTGTGAGCATTGAAGAGAACTGGGATAAAAGGGGGCGGCTTAGCCATTCAGGGAGAGCCTTGAAGGAGCCCTGAACTGGGAAAGAACAGCATGCAGAAGAAAGCGTCTGTGCTGTGAAGATCTGCAGCCATAAGAACACACCGAGGAGGTATGGACTTTAGCAATCTGAGAACAGCATTATGGGACTCTAGAGAAATAGAACAACAACAAGTGGCAGCTTTAGATTTGGAGCAATCCAGCAAAGCTTGCAAATTTCTTGCTGGGCACCACCCTCTTGGTCAGGGTGAGAGGCCAGAAATGGAGGCCATTTTCCATGGGGAAAACGAAGTCATTGGCCCAGGCTCTGGGTGTCAGATGAAAGGTGGCGTCTGGGGCTCTAAGGACTTGCAGGGTCCTAGTTGCTGGCAGCTTTCGTTCTGGAAGGATCCAGCAGAGTTTGTAGATTCCTGGCTTGGCACTGCCCTGCCTGCCAGGCCAAGTGGCCACAAATGAAGGCCATTTCCCATGGGAAAAAGATGTCCTTTCCCCAGGGTCTCAGTAATATGTTCAAGGTGGCGTTTGAGGCTCTAAGTACTTCCAGGGCCGTAGTTGCTGCCAGCTTTTCTTTTGGAAAAATCCAGCAACGATTGCATCATTCTAGCAAGGCTCCCACATTCTGCCAGGGTGAGTGGCTGCCAAGGGAGGCCATTTGCCATGGGAAAAAGAAGTCCTTTCCCCAGGGTCTGGGTGTCAGATGAAAGGTGGCCTTTGGGGTTCTGAGGACTTGTAGGGTAGTACTTACTGGCTAGAGTAGAGGAAATGGATTCTATTTGAATATCTGTCTAGAGGCTTTGTCCCACAGGTCCTGGTTGTCCTCGATGGGCTGCAGCTGTGAGCATTGAAGAGAACTGGGATAAAAGGGGGCGGCTTAGCCATTCAGGGAGAGCCTTGAAGGAGCCCTGAACTGGGAAAGAACAGCATGCAGAAGAAAGCGTCTGTGCTGTGAAGATCTGCAGCCATAAGAACACACCGAGGAGGTATGGACTTTAGCAATCTGAGAACAGCATGATGGGACTCTAGAGAAATAGAACAACAACAAGTGGCAGCTTTAGATTTGGAGCAATCCAGCAAAGCTTGCAAATTTCTTGCTGGGCACCACCCTCTTGGTCAGGGTGAGAGGCCAGAAATGGAGGCCATTTTCCATGGGGAAAACGAAGTCATTGGCCCAGGCTCTGGGTGTCAGATGAAAGGTGGCGTCTGGGGCTCTAAGGACTTGCAGGGTCCTAGTTGCTGGCAGCTTTGGTTCTGGAAGGATCCAGCAGAGTTTGTAGATTCCTGGCTTGGCACTGCCCTGCCTGCCAGGCCAAGTGGCCACAAATGAAGGCCATTTCCCATGGGAAAAAGATGTCCTTTCCCCAGGGTCTCAGTAATATGTTCAAGGTGGCGTTTGAGGCTCTAAGTACTTCCAGGGCCCTAGTTGCTGCCAGCTTTTCTTTTGGAAAAATCCAGCAACGATTGCATCATTCTAGCAAGGCTCCCACTTTCTGCCAGGGTGAGTGGCTGCCAAGGGAGGCCATTTGCCATGGGAAAAAGAAGTCCTTTCCCCAGGGTCTGGGTGTCAGATGAAAGGTGGCCTTTGGGGTTCTGAGGACTTGTAGGGTAGTACTTACTGGCTAGAGTAGAGGAAATGGATTCTATTTGAATATCTGTCTAGAGGCTTTGCCCCACAGGTCCTGTTTGTCCTCGATGGGCTGCAGCTGTGAGCATTGAAGAGAACTGGGATAAAAGGGGGCGGCTTAGCCATTCAGGGAGAGCCTTGAAGGAGCCCTGAACTGGGAAAGAACAGCATGCAGAAGAAAGCGTCTGTGCTGTGAAGATCTGCAGCCATAAGAACACACCGAGGAGGTATGGACTTTAGCAATCTGAGAACAGCATGATGGGACTCTAGAGAAATAGAACAACAACAAGTGGCAGCTTTAGATTTGGAGCAATCCAGCAAAGCTTGCAAATTTCTTGCTGGGCACCACCCTCTTGGTCAGGGTGAGAGGCCAGAAATGGAGGCCATTTTCCTTGGGGAAAACGAAGTCATTGGCCCAGGCTCTGGGTGTCAGATGAAAGGTGGCGTCTGGGGCTCTAAGGACTTGCAGGGTCCTAGTTGCTGGCAGCTTTCGTTCTGGAAGGATCCAGCACAGTTTGTAGATTCCTGGCTTGGCACTGCCCTGCCTGCCAGGCCAAGTGGCCACAAATGAAGGCCATTTTCCATGGGAAAAAGATGTCCTTTCCCCAGGGTCTCAGTAATATGTTCAAGGTGGCGTTTGAGGCTCTAAGTACTTCCAGGGCCCTAGTTGCTGCCAGCTTTTCTTTTGGAAAAATCCAGCAACGATTGCATCATTCTAGCAAGGCTCCCACTTTCTGCCAGGGTGAGTGGCTGCCAAGGGAGGCCATTTGCCATGGGAAAAAGAAGTCCTTTCCCCAGGGTCTGGGTGTCAGATGAAAGGTGGCCTTTGGGGTTCTGAGGACTTGTAGGGTAGTACTTACTGGCTAGAGTAGAGGAAATGGATTCTATTTGAATATCTGTCTAGAGGCTTTGCCCCACAGGTCCTGGTTGTCCTTGATGGGCTGCAGCTGTGAGCATTGAAGAGAACTGGGATAAAAGGGGGCGGCGTAGCCATTCAGGGAGAGCCTTGAAGGAGCCCTGAACTGGGAAAGAACAGCATGCAGAAGAAAGCGTCTGTGCTGTGAAGATCTGCAGCCATAAGAACACACCGAGGAGGTATGGACTTTAGCAATCTGAGAACAGCATGATGGGACTCTAGAGAAATAGAACAACAACAAGTGGCAGCTTTAGATTTGGAGCAATCCAGCAAAGCTTGCAAATTTCTTGCTGGGCACCACCCTCTTGGTCAGAGCGAGTGGCCAGAAATGGAGGCCATTTTCCATGGGGAAAACGAAGTCATTGGCCCAGGCTCTGGGTGTCAGATGACAGGTGGCATCTGGGGCTCTAAGGACTTGCAGGGTCCTAGTTGCTGGCAGCTTTCGTTCTGGAAGGATCCAGCAGAGTTTGTAGATTCCTGGCTTGGCACTGCCCTGCCTGCCAGGCCAAGTGGCCACAAATGAAGGCCATTTCCCATGGGAAAAAGATGTCCTTTCCCCAGGGTCTCAGTAATATGTTCAAGGTGGCGTTTGAGGCTCTAAGTACTTCCAGGGCCGTAGTTGCTGCCAGCTTTTCTTTTGGAAAAATCCAGCAACGATTGCATCATTCTAGCAAGGCTCCCACTTTCTGCCAGGGTGAGTGGCTGCCAAGGGAGGCCATTTGCCATGGGAAAAAGAAGTCCTTTCCCCAGGGTCTGGGTGTCAGATGAAAGGTGGCCTTTGGGGTTCTGAGGACTTGTAGGGTACTACTTACTGGCTAGAGTAGAGGAAATGGATTCTATTTGAATATCTGTCTAGAGGCTTTGTCCCACAGGTCCTGGTTGTCCTTGATGGGCTGCAGCTGTGAGCATTGAAGAGAACTGGGATAAAAGGGGGCGGCTTAGCCATTCAGGGAGAGCCTTGAAGGAGCCCTGAACTGGGAAAGAACAGCATGCAGAAGAAAGCGTCTGTGCTGTGAAGATCTGCAGCCATAAGAACACACCGAGGAGGTATGGACTTTAGCAAGCTGAGAACAGCATTATGGGACTCTAGAGAAATAGAACAACAACAAGTGGCAGCTTTAGATTTGGAGCAATCCAGCAAAGCTTGCAAATTTCTTGCTGGGCACCACCCTCTTGGTCAGGGCGAGTGGCCAGAAATGGAGGCCATTTTCCATGGGGAAAACGAAGTCATTGGCCCAGGCTCTGGGTGTCAGATGAAAGGTGGCGTCTGGGGCTCTAAGGACTTGCAGGGTCCTAGTTGCTGGCAGCTTTCGTTCTGGAAGGATCCAGCACAGTTTGTAGATTCCTGGCTTGGCACTGCCCTGCCTGCCAGGCCAAGTGGCCACAAATGAAGGCCATTTTCCATGGGAAAAACGAAGTCCTTTCCCCAGGGTCTCAGTAATATGTTCAAGGTGGCGTTTGAGGCTCTAAGTACTTCCAGGGCCCTAGTTGCTGGCAGCTTTTCTTTTGGAAAAATCCAGCAACGATTGCATCATTCTAGCAAGGCTCCCACTTTCTGCCAGGGTGAGTGGCTGCCAAGGGAGGCCATTTGCCATGGGAAAAAGAAGTCCTTTCCCCAGGGTCTGGGTGTCAGATGAAAGGTGGCCTTTGGGGTTCTGAGGACTTGTAGGGTAGTACTTACTGGCTAGAGTAGAGGAAATGGATTCTATTTGAATATCTGTCTAGAGGCTTTGCCCCACAGGTCCTGGTTGTCCTCGATGGGCTGCAGCTGTGAGCATTGAAGAGAACTGGGATAAAAGGGGGCGGCTTAGCCATTCAGGGAGAGCCTTGAAGGAGCCCTGAACTGGGAAAGAACAGCATGCAGAAGAAAGCGTCTGTGCTGTGAAGATCTGCAGCCATAAGAACACACCGAGGAGGTATGGACTTTAGCAATCTGAGAACAGCATTATGGGACTCTAGAGAAATAGAACAACAACAAGTGGCAGCTTTAGATTTGGAGCAATCCAGCAAAGCTTGCAAATTTCTTGCTGGGCACCACCCTCTTGGTCAGGGTGAGAGGCCAGAAATGGAGGCCATTTTCCATGGGGAAAACGAAGTCATTGGCCCAGGCTCTGGGTGTCAGATGAAAGGTGGCGTCTGGGGCTCTAAGGACTTGCAGGGTCCTAGTTGCTGGCAGCTTTCGTTCTGGAAGGATCCAGCAGAGTTTGTAGATTCCTGGCTTGGCACTGCCCTGCCTGCCAGGCCAAGTGGCCACAAATGAAGGCCATTTCCCATGGGAAAAAGATGTCCTTTCCCCAGGGTCTCAGTAATATGTTCAAGGTGGCGTTTGAGGCTCTAAGTACTTCCAGGGCCGTAGTTGCTGCCAGCTTTTCTTTTGGAAAAATCCAGCAACGATTGCATCATTCTAGCAAGGCTCCCACATTCTGCCAGGGTGAGTGGCTGCCAAGGGAGGCCATTTGCCATGGGAAAAAGAAGTCCTTTCCCCAGGGTCTGGGTGTCAGATGAAAGGTGGCCTTTGGGGTTCTGAGGACTTGTAGGGTAGTACTTACTGGCTAGAGTAGAGGAAATGGATTCTATTTGAATATCTGTCTAGAGGCTTTGTCCCACAGGTCCTGGTTGTCCTCGATGGGCTGCAGCTGTGAGCATTGAAGAGAACTGGGATAAAAGGGGGCGGCTTAGCCATTCAGGGAGAGCCTTGAAGGAGCCCTGAACTGGGAAAGAACAGCATGCAGAAGAAAGCGTCTGTGCTGTGAAGATCTGCAGCCATAAGAACACACCGAGGAGGTATGGACTTTAGCAATCTGAGAACAGCATTATGGGACTCTAGAGAAATAGAACAACAACAAGTGGCAGCTTTAGATTTGGAGCAATCCAGCAAAGCTTGCAAATTTCTTGCTGGGCACCACCCTCTTGGTCAGGGTGAGAGGCCAGAAATGGAGGCCATTTTCCATGGGGAAAACGAAGTCATTGGCCCAGGCTCTGGGTGTCAGATGAAAGGTGGCGTCTGGGGCTCTAAGGACTTGCAGGGTCCTAGTTGCTGGCAGCTTTCGTTCTGGAAGGATCCAGCAGAGTTTGTAGATTCCTGGCTTGGCACTGCCCTGCCTGCCAGGCCAAGTGGCCACAAATGAAGGCCATTTCCCATGGGAAAAAGATGTCCTTTCCCCAGGGTCTCAGTAATATGTTCAAGGTGGCGTTTGAGGCTCTAAGTACTTCCAGGGCCCTAGTTGCTGGCAGCTTTTCTTTTGGAAAAATCCAGCAACGATTGCATCATTCTAGCAAGGCTCCCACTTTCTGCCAGGGTGAGTGGCTGCCAAGGGAGGCCATTTGCCATGGGAAAAAGAAGTCCTTTCCCCAGGGTCTGGGTGTCAGATGAAAGGTGGCCTTTGGGGTTCTGAGGACTTGTAGGGTAGTACTTACTGGCTAGAGTAGAGGAAATGGATTCTATTTGAATATCTGTCTAGAGGCTTTGCCCCACAGGTCCTGTTTGTCCTCGATGGGCTGCAGCTGTGAGCATTGAAGAGAACTGGGATAAAAGGGGGCGGCGTAGCCATTCAGGGAGAGCCTTGAAGGAGCCCTGAACTGGGAAAGAACAGCATGCAGAAGAAAGCGTCTGTGCTGTGAAGATCTGCAGCCATAAGAACACACCGAGGAGGTATGGACTTTAGCAATCTGAGAACAGCATGATGGGACTCTAGAGAAATAGAACAACAACAAGTGGCAGCTTTAGATTTGGAGCAATCCAGCAAAGCTTGCAAATTTCTTGCTGGGCACCACCCTCTTGGTCAGGGTGAGAGGCCAGAAATGGAGGCCATTTTCCTTGGGGAAAACGAAGTCATTGGCCCAGGCTCTGGGTGTCAGATGAAAGGTGGCGTCTGGGGCTCTAAGGACTTGCAGGGTCCTAGTTGCTGGCAGCTTTCGTTCTGGAAGGATCCAGCACAGTTTGTAGATTCCTGGCTTGGCACTGCCCTGCCTGCCAGGCCAAGTGGCCACAAATGAAGGCCATTTTCCATGGGAAAAAGATGTCCTTTCCCCAGGGTCTCAGTAATATGTTCAAGGTGGCGTTTGAGGCTCTAAGTACTTCCAGGGCCCTAGTTGCTGCCAGCTTTTCTTTTGGAAAAATCCAGCAACGATTGCATCATTCTAGCAAGGCTCCCACTTTCTGCCAGGGTGAGTGGCTGCCAAGGGAGGCCATTTGCCATGGGAAAAAGAAGTCCTTTCCCCAGGGTCTGGGTGTCAGATGAAAGGTGGCCTTTGGGGTTCTGAGGACTTGTAGGGTAGTACTTACTGGCTAGAGTAGAGGAAATGGATTCTATTTGAATATCTGTCTAGAGGCTTTGCCCCACAGGTCCTGGTTGTCCTTGATGGGCTGCAGCTGTGAGCATTGAAGAGAACTGGGATAAAAGGGGGCGGCGTAGCCATTCAGGGAGAGCCTTGAAGGAGCCCTGAACTGGGAAAGAACAGCATGCAGAAGAAAGCGTCTGTGCTGTGAAGATCTGCAGCCATAAGAACACACCGAGGAGGTATGGACTTTAGCAATCTGAGAACAGCATTATGGGACTCTAGAGAAATAGAACAACAACAAGTGGCAGCTTTAGATTTGGAGCAATCCAGCAAAGCTTGCAAATTTCTTGCTGGGCACCACCCTCTTGGTCAGGGTGAGAGGCCAGAAATGGAGGCCATTTTCCATGGGGAAAACGAAGTCATTGGCCCAGGCTCTGGGTGTCAGATGAAAGGTGGCGTCTGGGGCTCTAAGGACTTGCAGGGTCCTAGTTGCTGGCAGCTTTCGTTCTGGAAGGATCCAGCAGAGTTTGTAGATTCCTGGCTTGGCACTGCCCTGCCTGCCAGGCCAAGTGGCCACAAATGAAGGCCATTTCCCATGGGAAAAAGATGTCCTTTCCCCAGGGTCTCAGTAATATGTTCAAGGTGGCGTTTGAGGCTCTAAGTACTTCCAGGGCCGTAGTTGCTGCCAGCTTTTCTTTTGGAAAAATCCAGCAACGATTGCATCATTCTAGCAAGGCTCCCACTTTCTGCCAGGGTGAGTGGCTGCCAAGGGAGGCCATTTGCCATGGGAAAAAGAAGTCCTTTCCCCAGGGTCTGGGTGTCAGATGAAAGGTGGCCTTTGGGGTTCTGAGGACTTGTAGGGTAGTACTTACTGGCTAGAGTAGAGGAAATGGATTCTATTTGAATATCTGTCTAGAGGCTTTGTCCCACAGGTCCTGGTTGTCCTCGATGGGCTGCAGCTGTGAGCATTGAAGAGAACTGGGATAAAAGGGGGCGGCTTAGCCATTCAGGGAGAGCCTTGAAGGAGCCCTGAACTGGGAAAGAACAGCATGCAGAAGAAAGCGTCTGTGCTGTGAAGATCTGCAGCCATAAGAACACACCGAGGAGGTATGGACTTTAGCAATCTGAGAACAGCATTATGGGACTCTAGAGAAATAGAACAACAACAAGTGGCAGCTTTAGATTTGGAGCAATCCAGCAAAGCTTGCAAATTTCTTGCTGGGCACCACCCTCTTGGTCAGGGTGAGAGGCCAGAAATGGAGGCCATTTTCCATGGGGAAAACGAAGTCATTGGCCCAGGCTCTGGGTGTCAGATGAAAGGTGGCGTCTGGGGCTCTAAGGACTTGCAGGGTCCTAGTTGCTGGCAGCTTTCGTTCTGGAAGGATCCAGCAGAGTTTGTAGATTCCTGG
Source organism: Agelaius phoeniceus (assembly GCF_051311805.1). NCBI lineage: Eukaryota > Metazoa > Chordata > Aves > Passeriformes > Icteridae > Agelaius > Agelaius phoeniceus. Next base: position 4,655,779 of record NC_135297.1, read on the forward strand.
CTTGGCACTGCCCTGCCTGCCAGGCCAAGTGGCCACAAATGAAGGCCATTTCCCATGGGAAAAAGATGTCCTTTCCCCAGGGTCTCAGTAATATGTTCAAGGTGGCGTTTGAGGCTCTAAGTACTTCCAGGGCCCTAGTTGCTGGCAGCTTTTCTTTTGGAAAAATCCAGCAACGATTGCATCATTCTAGCAAGGCTCCCACTTTCTGCCAGGGTGAGTGGCTGCCAAGGGAGGCCATTTGCCATGGGAAAAAGAAGTCCTTTCCCCAGGGTCTGGGTGTCAGATGAAAGGTGGCCTTTGGGGTTCTGAGGACTTGTAGGGTAGTACTTACTGGCTAGAGTAGAGGAAATGGATTCTATTTGAATATCTGTCTAGAGGCTTTGCCCCACAGGTCCTGTTTGTCCTCGATGGGCTGCAGCTGTGAGCATTGAAGAGAACTGGGATAAAAGGGGGCGGCGTAGCCATTCAGGGAGAGCCTTGAAGGAGCCCTGAACTGGGAAAGAACAGCATGCAGAAGAAAGCGTCTGTGCTGTGAAGATCTGCAGCCATAAGAACACACCGAGGAGGTATGGACTTTAGCAATCTGAGAACAGCATGATGGGACTCTAGAGAAATAGAACAACAACAAGTGGCAGCTTTAGATTTGGAGCAATCCAGCAAAGCTTGCAAATTTCTTGCTGGGCACCACCCTCTTGGTCAGGGTGAGAGGCCAGAAATGGAGGCCATTTTCCTTGGGGAAAACGAAGTCATTGGCCCAGGCTCTGGGTGTCAGATGAAAGGTGGCGTCTGGGGCTCTAAGGACTTGCAGGGTCCTAGTTGCTGGCAGCTTTCGTTCTGGAAGGATCCAGCACAGTTTGTAGATTCCTGGCTTGGCACTGCCCTGCCTGCCAGGCCAAGTGGCCACAAATGAAGGCCATTTTCCATGGGAAAAAGATGTCCTTTCCCCAGGGTCTCAGTAATATGTTCAAGGTGGCGTTTGAGGCTCTAAGTACTTCCAGGGCCCTAGTTGCTGCCAGCTTTTCTTTTGGAAAAATCCAGCAACGATTGCATCATTCTAGCAAGGCTCCCACTTTCTGCCAGGGTGAGTGGCTGCCAAGGGAGGCCATTTGCCATGGGAAAAAGAAGTCCTTTCCCCAGGGTCTGGGTGTCAGATGAAAGGTGGCCTTTGGGGTTCTGAGGACTTGTAGGGTAGTACTTACTGGCTAGAGTAGAGGAAATGGATTCTATTTGAATATCTGTCTAGAGGCTTTGCCCCACAGGTCCTGGTTGTCCTTGATGGGCTGCAGCTGTGAGCATTGAAGAGAACTGGGATAAAAGGGGGCGGCGTAGCCATTCAGGGAGAGCCTTGAAGGAGCCCTGAACTGGGAAAGAACAGCATGCAGAAGAAAGCGTCTGTGCTGTGAAGATCTGCAGCCATAAGAACACACCGAGGAGGTATGGACTTTAGCAATCTGAGAACAGCATGATGGGACTCTAGAGAAATAGAACAACAACAAGTGGCAGCTTTAGATTTGGAGCAATCCAGCAAAGCTTGCAAATTTCTTGCTGGGCACCACCCTCTTGGTCAGAGCGAGTGGCCAGAAATGGAGGCCATTTTCCATGGGGAAAACGAAGTCATTGGCCCAGGCTCTGGGTGTCAGATGACAGGTGGCATCTGGGGCTCTAAGGACTTGCAGGGTCCTAGTTGCTGGCAGCTTTCGTTCTGGAAGGATCCAGCAGAGTTTGTAGATTCCTGGCTTGGCACTGCCCTGCCTGCCAGGCCAAGTGGCCACAAATGAAGGCCATTTCCCATGGGAAAAAGATGTCCTTTCCCCAGGGTCTCAGTAATATGTTCAAGGTGGCGTTTGAGGCTCTAAGTACTTCCAGGGCCGTAGTTGCTGCCAGCTTTTCTTTTGGAAAAATCCAGCAACGATTGCATCATTCTAGCAAGGCTCCCACTTTCTGCCAGGGTGAGTGGCTGCCAAGGGAGGCCATTTGCCATGGGAAAAAGAAGTCCTTTCCCCAGGGTCTGGGTGTCAGATGAAAGGTGGCCTTTGGGGTTCTGAGGACTTGTAGGGTACTACTTACTGGCTAGAGTAGAGGAAATGGATTCTATTTGAATATCTGTCTAGAGGCTTTGTCCCACAGGTCCTGGTTGTCCTTGATGGGCTGCAGCTGTGAGCATTGAAGAGAACTGGGATAAAAGGGGGCGGCTTAGCCATTCAGGGAGAGCCTTGAAGGAGCCCTGAACTGGGAAAGAACAGCATGCAGAAGAAAGCGTCTGTGCTGTGAAGATCTGCAGCCATAAGAACACACCGAGGAGGTATGGACTTTAGCAAGCTGAGAACAGCATTATGGGACTCTAGAGAAATAGAACAACAACAAGTGGCAGCTTTAGATTTGGAGCAATCCAGCAAAGCTTGCAAATTTCTTGCTGGGCACCACCCTCTTGGTCAGGGCGAGTGGCCAGAAATGGAGGCCATTTTCCATGGGGAAAACGAAGTCATTGGCCCAGGCTCTGGGTGTCAGATGAAAGGTGGCGTCTGGGGCTCTAAGGACTTGCAGGGTCCTAGTTGCTGGCAGCTTTCGTTCTGGAAGGATCCAGCACAGTTTGTAGATTCCTGGCTTGGCACTGCCCTGCCTGCCAGGCCAAGTGGCCACAAATGAAGGCCATTTTCCATGGGAAAAACGAAGTCCTTTCCCCAGGGTCTCAGTAATATGTTCAAGGTGGCGTTTGAGGCTCTAAGTACTTCCAGGGCCCTAGTTGCTGGCAGCTTTTCTTTTGGAAAAATCCAGCAACGATTGCATCATTCTAGCAAGGCTCCCACTTTCTGCCAGGGTGAGTGGCTGCCAAGGGAGGCCATTTGCCATGGGAAAAAGAAGTCCTTTCCCCAGGGTCTGGGTGTCAGATGAAAGGTGGCCTTTGGGGTTCTGAGGACTTGTAGGGTAGTACTTACTGGCTAGAGTAGAGGAAATGGATTCTATTTGAATATCTGTCTAGAGGCTTTGCCCCACAGGTCCTGGTTGTCCTCGATGGGCTGCAGCTGTGAGCATTGAAGAGAACTGGGATAAAAGGGGGCGGCTTAGCCATTCAGGGAGAGCCTTGAAGGAGCCCTGAACTGGGAAAGAACAGCATGCAGAAGAAAGCGTCTGTGCTGTGAAGATCTGCAGCCATAAGAACACACCGAGGAGGTATGGACTTTAGCAATCTGAGAACAGCATTATGGGACTCTAGAGAAATAGAACAACAACAAGTGGCAGCTTTAGATTTGGAGCAATCCAGCAAAGCTTGCAAATTTCTTGCTGGGCACCACCCTCTTGGTCAGGGTGAGAGGCCAGAAATGGAGGCCATTTTCCATGGGGAAAACGAAGTCATTGGCCCAGGCTCTGGGTGTCAGATGAAAGGTGGCGTCTGGGGCTCTAAGGACTTGCAGGGTCCTAGTTGCTGGCAGCTTTCGTTCTGGAAGGATCCAGCACAGTTTGTAGATTCCTGGCTTGGCACTGCCCTGCCTGCCAGGCCAAGTGGCCACAAATGAAGGCCATTTTCCATGGGAAAAAGATGTCCTTTCCTCAGGGTCTCAGTAATATGTTCAAGGTGGCGTTTGAGGCTCTAAGTACTTCCAGGGCCCTAGTTGCTGCCAGCTTTTCTTTTGGAAAAATCCAGCAACGATTGCATCATTCTAGCAAGGCTCCCACTTTCTGCCAGGGTGAGTGGCTGCCAAGGGAGGCCATTTGCCATGGGAAAAAGAAGTCCTTTCCCCAGGGTCTGGGTGTCAGATGAAAGGTTGCCTTTGGGGCTCTAAGGATTTGTAGGGTAGTACTTACTGGCTAGAGTAGAGGAAATGGATTCTATTTGAATATCTGTCTAGAGGCTTTGCCCCACAGGTCCTGGTTGTCCTTGATGGGCTGCAGCTGTGAGCATTGAAGAGAACTGGGATAAAAGGGGGCGGCTTAGCCATTCAGGGAGAGCCTTGAAGGAGCCCTGAACTGGGAAAGAACAGCATGCAGAAGAAAGCGTCTGTGCTGTGAAGATCTGCAGCCATAAGAACACACCGAGGAGGTATGGACTTTAGCAATCTGAGAACAGCATTATGGGACTCTAGAGAAATAGAACAACAACAAGTGGCAGCTTTAGATTTGGAGCAATCCAGCAAAGCTTGCAAATTTCTTGCTGGGCACCACCCTCTTGGTCAGGGTGAGAGGCCAGAAATGGAGGCCATTTTCCATGGGGAAAACGAAGTCATTGGCCCAGGCTCTGGGTGTCAGATGAAAGGTGGCGTCTGGGGCTCTAAGGACTTGCAGGGTCCTAGTTGCTGGCAGCTTTCGTTCTGGAAGGATCCAGCAGAGTTTGTAGATTCCTGGCTTGGCACTGCCCTGCCTGCCAGGCCAAGTGGCCACAAATGAAGGCCATTTCCCATGGGAAAAAGATGTCCTTTCCCCAGGGTCTCAGTAATATGTTCAAGGTGGCGTTTGAGGCTCTAAGTACTTCCAGGGCCGTAGTTGCTGGCAGCTTTTCTTTTGGAAAAATCCAGCAACGATTGCATCATTCTAGCAAGGCTCCCACTTTCTGCCAGGGTGAGTGGCTGCCAAGGGAGGCCATTTGCCATGGGAAAAAGAAGTCCTTTCCCCAGGGTCTGGGTGTCAGATGAAAGGTGGCCTTTGGGGTTCTGAGGACTTGTAGGGTACTACTTACTGGCTAGAGTAGAGGAAATGGATTCTATTTGAATATCTGTCTAGAGGCTTTGTCCCACAGGTCCTGGTTGTCCTCGATGGGCTGCAGCTGTGAGCATTGAAGAGAACTGGGATAAAAGGGGGCGGCTTAGCCATTCAGGGAGAGCCTTGAAGGAGCCCTGAACTGGGAAAGAACAGCATGCAGAAGAAAGCGTCTGTGCTGTGAAGATCTGCAGCCATAAGAACACACCGAGGAGGTATGGACTTTAGCAATCTGAGAACAGCATTATGGGACTCTAGAGAAATAGAACAACAACAAGTGGCAGCTTTCGATTTGGAGCAATCCAGCAAAGCTTGCAAATTTCTTGCTGGGCACCACCCTCTTGGTCAGGGCGAGTGGCCAGAAATGGAGGCCATTTTCCATGGGGAAAACGAAGTCATTGGCCCAGGCTCTGGGTGTCAGATGAAAGGTGGCGTCTGGGGCTCTAAGGACTTGCAGGGTCCTAGTTGCTGGCAGCTTTCGTTCTGGAAGGATCCAGCAGAGTTTGTAGATTCCTGGCTTGGCACTGCCCTGCCTGCCAGGCCAAGTGGCCACAAATGAAGGCCATTTCCCATGGGAAAAAGATGTCCTTTCCCCAGGGTCTCAGTAATATGTTCAAGGTGGCGTTTGAGGCTCTAAGTACTTCCAGGGCCCTAGTTGCTGGCAGCTTTTCTTTTGGAAAAATCCAGCAACGATTGCATCATTCTAGCAAGGCTCCCACTTTCTGCCAGGGTGAGTGGCTGCCAAGGGAGGCCATTTGCCATGGGAAAAAGAAGTCCTTTCCCCAGGGTCTGGGTGTCAGATGAAAGGTGGCCTTTGGGGTTCTGAGGACTTGTAGGATAGTACTTACTGGCTAGAGTAGAGGAAATGGATTCTATTTGAATATCTGTCTAGAGGCTTTGCCCCACAGGTCCTGTTTGTCCTCGATGGGCTGCAGCTGTGAGCATTGAAGAGAACTGGGATAAAAGGGGGCGGCTTAGCCATTCAGGGAGAGCCTTGAAGGAGCCCTGAACTGGGAAAGAACAGCATGCAGAAGAAAGCGTCTGTGCTGTGAAGATCTGCAGCCATAAGAACACACCGAGGAGGTATGGACTTTAGCAATCTGAGAACAGCATTATGGGACTCTAGAGAAATAGAACAACAACAAGTGGCAGCTTTAGATTTGGAGCAATCCAGCAAAGCTTGCAAATTTCTTGCTGGGCACCACCCTCTTGGTCAGGGTGAGAGGCCAGAAATGGAGGCCATTTTCCATGGGGAAAACGAAGTCATTGGCCCAGGCTCTGGGTGTCAGATGACAGGTGGCATCTGGGGCTCTAAGGACTTGCAGGGTCCTAGTTGCTGGCAGCTTTCGTTCTGGAAGGATCCAGCACAGTTTGTAGATTCCTGGCTTGGCACTGCCCTGCCTGCCAGGCCAAGTGGCCACAAATGAAGGCCATTTTCCATGGGAAAAAGATGTCCTTTCCTCAGGGTCTCAGTAATATGTTCAAGGTGGCGTTTGAGTCTCTAAGTACTTCCAGGGCCCTAGTTGCTGCCAGCTTTTCTTTTGGAAAAATCCAGCAACGATTGCATCATTCTAGCAAGGCTCCCACTTTCTGCCAGGGTGAGTGGCTGCCAAGGGAGGCCATTTGCCATGGGAAAAAGAAGTCCTTTCCCCAGGGTCTGGGTGTCAGATGAAAGGTTGCCTTTGGGGCTCTAAGGATTTGTAGGGTAGTACTTACTGGCTAGAGTAGAGGAAATGGATTCTATTTGAATATCTGTCTAGAGGCTTTGCCCCACAGGTCCTGGTTGTCCTTGATGGGCTGCAGCTGTGAGCATTGAAGAGAACTGGGATAAAAGGGGGCGGCTTAGCCATTCAGGGAGAGCCTTGAAGGAGCCCTGAACTGGGAAAGAACAGCATGCAGAAGAAAGCGTCTGTGCTGTGAAGATCTGCAGCCATAAGAACACACCGAGGAGGTATGGACTTTAGCAATCTGAGAACAGCATTATGGGACTCTAGAGAAATAGAACAACAACAAGTGGCAGCTTTAGATTTGGAGCAATCCAGCAAAGCTTGCAAATTTCTTGCTGGGCACCACCCTCTTGGTCAGGGTGAGAGGCCAGAAATGGAGGCCATTTTCCATGGGGAAAACGAAGTCATTGGCCCAGGCTCTGGGTGTCAGATGAAAGGTGGCGTCTGGGGCTCTAAGGACTTGCAGGGTCCTAGTTGCTGGCAGCTTTCGTTCTGGAAGGATCCAGCAGAGTTTGTAGATTCCTGGCTTGGCACTGCCCTGCCTGCCAGGCCAAGTGGCCACAAATGAAGGCCATTTCCCATGGGAAAAAGATGTCCTTTCCCCAGGGTCTCAGTAATATGTTCAAGGTGGCGTTTGAGGCTCTAAGTACTTCCAGGGCCGTAGTTGCTGGCAGCTTTTCTTTTGGAAAAATCCAGCAACGATTGCATCATTCTAGCAAGGCTCCCACTTTCTGCCAGGGTGAGTGGCTGCCAAGGGAGGCCATTTGCCATGGGAAAAAGAAGTCCTTTCCCCAGGGTCTGGGTGTCAGATGAAAGGTGGCCTTTGGGGTTCTGAGGACTTGTAGGGTACTACTTACTGGCTAGAGTAGAGGAAATGGATTCTATTTGAATATCTGTCTAGAGGCTTTGTCCCACAGGTCCTGGTTGTCCTCGATGGGCTGCAGCTGTGAGCATTGAAGAGAACTGGGATAAAAGGGGGCGGCTTAGCCATTCAGGGAGAGCCTTGAAGGAGCCCTGAACTGGGAAAGAACAGCATGCAGAAGAAAGCGTCTGTGCTGTGAAGATCTGCAGCCATAAGAACACACCGAGGAGGTATGGACTTTAGCAATCTGAGAACAGCATTATGGGACTCTAGAGAAATAGAACAACAACAAGTGGCAGCTTTAGATTTGGAGCAATCCAGCAAAGCTTGCAAATTTCTTGCTGGGCACCACCCTCTTGGTCAGGGCGAGTGGCCAGAAATGGAGGCCATTTTCCATGGGGAAAACGAAGTCATTGGCCCAGGCTCTGGGTGTCAGATGAAAGGTGGCGTCTGGGGCTCTAAGGACTTGCAGGGTCCTAGTTGCTGGCAGCTTTCGTTCTGGAAGGATCCAGCAGAGTTTGTAGATTCCTGGCTTGGCACTGCCCTGCCTGCCAGGCCAAGTGGCCACAAATGAAGGCCATTTCCCATGGGAAAAAGATGTCCTTTCCCCAGGGTCTCAGTAATATGTTCAAGGTGGCGTTTGAGGCTCTAAGTACTTCCAGGGCCCTAGTTGCTGCCAGCTTTTCTTTTGGAAAAATCCAGCAACGATTGCATCATTCTAGCAAGGCTCCCACTTTCTGCCAGGGTGAGTGGCTGCCAAGGGAGGCCATTTGCCATGGGAAAAAGAAGTCCTTTCCCCAGGGTCTGGGTGTCAGATGAAAGGTGGCCTTTGGGGTTCTGAGGACTTGTAGGGTACTACTTACTGGCTAGAGTAGAGGAAATGGATTCTATTTGAATATCTGTCTAGAGGCTTTGTCCCACAGGTCCTGGTTGTCCTTGATGGGCTGCAGCTGTGAGCATTGAAGAGAACTGGGATAAAAGGGGGCGGCTTAGCCATTCAGGGAGAGCCTTGAAGGAGCCCTGAACTGGGAAAGAACAGCATGCAGAAGAAAGCGTCTGTGCTGTGAAGATCTGCAGCCATAAGAACACACCGAGGAGGTATGGACTTTAGCAATCTGAGAACAGCATGATGGGACTCTAGAGAAATAGAACAACAACAAGTGGCAGCTTTAGATTTGGAGCAATCCAGCAAAGCTTGCAAATTTCTTGCTGGGCACCACCCTCTTGGTCAGAGCGAGTGGCCAGAAATGGAGGCCATTTTCCATGGGGAAAACGAAGTCATTGGCCCAGGCTCTGGGTGTCAGATGACAGGTGGCATCTGGGGCTCTAAGGACTTGCAGGGTCCTAGTTGCTGGCAGCTTTCGTTCTGGAAGGATCCAGCACAGTTTGTAGATTCCTGGCTTGGCACTGCCCTGCCTGCCAGGCCAAGTGGCCACAAATGAAGGCCATTTCCCATGGGAAAAAGATGTCCTTTCCCCAGGGTCTCAGTAATATGTTCAAGGTGGCGTTTGAGGCTCTAAGTACTTCCAGGGCCGTAGTTGCTGCCAGCTTTTCTTTTGGAAAAATCCAGCAACGATTGCATCATTCTAGCAAGGCTCCCACTTTCTGCCAGGGTGAGTGGCTGCCAAGGGAGGCCATTTGCCATGGGAAAAAGAAGTCCTTTCCCCAGGGTCTGGGTGTCAGATGAAAGGTGGCCTTTGGGGTTCTGAGGACTTGTAGGGTAGTACTTACTGGCTAGAGTAGAGGAAATGGATTCTATTTGAATATCTGTCTAGAGGCTTTGTCCCACAGGTCCTGGTTGTCCTTGATGGGCTGCAGCTGTGAGCATTGAAGAGAACTGGGATAAAAGGGGGCGGCTTAGCCATTCAGGGAGAGCCTTGAAGGAGCCCTGAACTGGGAAAGAACAGCATGCAGAAGAAAGCGTCTGTGCTGTGAAGATCTGCAGCCATAAGAACACACCGAGGAGGTATGGACTTTAGCAATCTGAGAACAGCATGATGGGACTCTAGAGAAATAGAACAACAACAAGTGGCAGCTTTAGATTTGGAGCAATCCAGCAAAGCTTGCAAATTTCTTGCTGGGCACCACCCTCTTGGTCAGGGTGAGAGGCCAGAAATGGAGGCCATTTTCCATGGGGAAAACGAAGTCATTGGCCCAGGCTCTGGGTGTCAGATGAAAGGTGGCGTCTGGGGCTCTAAGGACTTGCAGGGTCCTAGTTGCTGGCAGCTTTCGTTCTGGAAGGATCCAGCACAGTTTGTAGATTCCTGGCTTGGCACTGCCCTGCCTGCCAGGCCAAGTGGCCACAAATGAAGGCCATTTCCCATGGGAAAAAGATGTCCTTTCCCCAGGGTCTCAGTAATATGTTCAAGGTGGCGTTTGAGGCTCTAAGTACTTCCAGGGCCCTAGTTGCTGCCAGCTTTTCTTTTGGAAAAATCCAGCAACGATTGCATCATTCTAGCAAGGCTCCCACTTTCTGCCAGGGTGAGTGGCTGCCAAGGGAGGCCATTTGCCATGGGAAAAAGAAGTCCTTTCCCCAGGGTCTGGGTGTCAGATGAAAGGTGGCCTTTGGGGTTCTGAGGACTTGTAGGGTAGTACTTACTGGCTAGAGTAGAGGAAATGGATTCTATTTGAATATCTGTCTAGAGGCTTTGCCCCACAGGTCCTGGTTGTCCTTGATGGGCTGCAGCTGTGAGCATTGAAGAGAACTGGGATAAAAGGGGGCGGCTTAGCCATTCAGGGAGAGCCTTGAAGGAGCCCTGAACTGGGAAAGAACAGCATGCAGAAGAAAGCGTCTGTGCTGTGAAGATCTGCAGCCATAAGAACACACCGAGGAGGTATGGACTTTAGCAATCTGAGAACAGCATTATGGGACTCTAGAGAAATAGAACAACAACAAGTGGCAGCTTTAGATTTGGAGCAATCCAGCAAAGCTTGCAAATTTCTTGCTGGGCACCACCCTCTTGGTCAGGGTGAGAGGCCAGAAATGGAGGCCATTTTCCTTGGGGAAAACGAAGTCATTGGCCCAGGCTCTGGGTGTCAGATGAAAGGTGGCGTCTGGGGCTCTAAGGACTTGCAGGGTCCTAGTTGCTGGCAGCTTTCGTTCTGGAAGGATCCAGCACAGTTTGTAGATTCCTGGCTTGGCACTGCCCTGCCTGCCAGGCCAAGTGGCCACAAATGAAGGCCATTTCCCATGGGAAAAAGATGTCCTTTCCCCAGGGTCTCAGTAATATGTTCAAGGTGGCGTTTGAGGCTCTAAGTACTTCCAGGGCCCTAGTTGCTGCCAGCTTTTCTTTTGGAAAAATCCAGCAACGATTGCATCATTCTAGCAAGGCTCCCACTTTCTGCCAGGGTGAGTGGCTGCCAAGGGAGGCCATTTGCCATGGGAAAAAGAAGTCCTTTCCCCAGGGTCTGGGTGTCAGATGAAAGGTGGCCTTTGGGGTTCTGAGGACTTGTAGGGTAGTACTTACTGGCTAGAGTAGAGGAAATGGATTCTATTTGAATATCTGTCTAGAGGCTTTGCCCCACAGGTCCTGTTTGTCCTCGATGGGCTGCAGCTGTGAGCATTGAAGAGAACTGGGATAAAAGGGGGCGGCGTAGCCATTCAGGGAGAGCCTTGAAGGAGCCCTGAACTGGGAAAGAACAGCATGCAGAAGAAAGCGTCTGTGCTGTGAAGATCTGCAGCCATAAGAACACACCGAGGAGGTATGGACTTTAGCAATCTGAGAACAGCATGATGGGACTCTAGAGAAATAGAACAACAACAAGTGGCAGCTTTAGATTTGGAGCAATCCAGCAAAGCTTGCAAATTTCTTGCTGGGCACCACCCTCTTGGTCAGAGCGAGTGGCCAGAAATGGAGGCCATTTTCCATGGGGAAAACGAAGTCATTGGCCCAGGCTCTGGGTGTCAGATGACAGGTGGCATCTGGGGCTCTAAGGACTTGCAGGGTCCTAGTTGCTGGCAGCTTTCGTTCTGGAAGGATCCAGCAGAGTTTGTAGATTCCTGGCTTGGCACTGCCCTGCCTGCCAGGCCAAGTGGCCACAAATGAAGGCCATTTCCCATGGGAAAAAGATGTCCTTTCCCCAGGGTCTCAGTAATATGTTCAAGGTGGCGTTTGAGGCTCTAAGTACTTCCAGGGCCGTAGTTGCTGCCAGCTTTTCTTTTGGAAAAATCCAGCAACGATTGCATCATTCTAGCAAGGCTCCCACTTTCTGCCAGGGTGAGTGGCTGCCAAGGGAGGCCATTTGCCATGGGAAAAAGAAGTCCTTTCCCCAGGGTCTGGGTGTCAGATGAAAGGTGGCCTTTGGGGTTCTGAGGACTTGTAGGGTACTACTTACTGGCTAGAGTAGAGGAAATGGATTCTATTTGAATATCTGTCTAGAGGCTTTGCCCCACAGGTCCTGGTTGTCCTTGATGGGCTGCAGCTGTGAGCATTGAAGAGAACTGGGATAAAAGGGGGCGGCTTAGCCATTCAGGGAGAGCCTTGAAGGAGCCCTGAACTGGGAAAGAACAGCATGCAGAAGAAAGCGTCTGTGCTGTGAAGATCTGCAGCCATAAGAACACACCGAGGAGGTATGGACTTTAGCAATCTGAGAACAGCATGATGGGACTCTAGAGAAATAGAACAACAACAAGTGGCAGCTTTAGATTTGGAGCAATCCAGCAAAGCTTGCAAATTTCTTGCTGGGCACCACCCTCTTGGTCAGGGTGAGAGGCCAGAAATGGAGGCCATTTTCCTTGGGGAAAACGAAGTCATTGGCCCAGGCTCTGGGTGTCAGATGAAAGGTGGCGTCTGGGGCTCTAAGGACTTGCAGGGTCCTAGTTGCTGGCAGCTTTCGTTCTGGAAGGATCCAGCACAGTTTGTAGATTCCTGGCTTGGCACTGCCCTGCCTGCCAGGCCAAGTGGCCACAAATGAAGGCCATTTCCCATGGGAAAAAGATGTCCTTTCCCCAGGGTCTCAGTAATATGTTCAAGGTGGCGTTTGAGGCTCTAAGTACTTCCAGGGCCGTAGTTGCTGGCAGCTTTTCTTTTGGAAAAATCCAGCAACGATTGCATCATTCTAGCAAGGCTCCCACTTTCTGCCAGGGTGAGTGGCTGCCAAGGGAGGCCATTTGCCATGGGAAAAAGAAGTCCTTTCCCCAGGGTCTGGGTGTCAGATGAAAGGTGGCCTTTGGGGTTCTGAGGACTTGTAGGGTAGTACTTACTGGCTAGAGTAGAGGAAATGGATTCTATTTGAATATCTGTCTAGAGGCTTTGCCCCACAGGTCCTGGTTGTCCTTGATGGGCTGCAGCTGTGAGCATTGAAGAGAACTGGGATAAAAGGGGGCGGCGTAGCCATTCAGGGAGAGCCTTGAAGGAGCCCTGAACTGGGAAAGAACAGCATGCAGAAGAAAGCGTCTGTGCTGTGAAGATCTGCAGCCATAAGAACACACCGAGGAGGTATGGACTTTAGCAATCTGAGAACAGCATGATGGGACTCTAGAGAAATAGAACAACAACAAGTGGCAGCTTTAGATTTGGAGCAATCCAGCAAAGCTTGCAAATTTCTTGCTGGGCACCACCCTCTTGGTCAGAGCGAGTGGCCAGAAATGGAGGCCATTTTCCATGGGGAAAACGAAGTCATTGGCCCAGGCTCTGGGTGTCAGATGACAGGTGGCATCTGGGGCTCTAAGGACTTGCAGGGTCCTAGTTGCTGGCAGCTTTCGTTCTGGAAGGATCCAGCAGAGTTTGTAGATTCCTGGCTTGGCACTGCCCTGCCTGCCAGGCCAAGTGGCCACAAATGAAGGCCATTTCCCATGGGAAAAAGATGTCCTTTCCCCAGGGTCTCAGTAATATGTTCAAGGTGGCGTTTGAGGCTCTAAGTACTTCCAGGGCCGTAGTTGCTGCCAGCTTTTCTTTTGGAAAAATCCAGCAACGATTGCATCATTCTAGCAAGGCTCCCACTTTCTGCCAGGGTGAGTGGCTGCCAAGGGAGGCCATTTGCCATGGGAAAAAGAAGTCCTTTCCCCAGGGTCTGGGTGTCAGATGAAAGGTGGCCTTTGGGGTTCTGAGGACTTGTAGGGTACTACTTACTGGCTAGAGTAGAGGAAATGGATTCTATTTGAATATCTGTCTAGAGGCTTTGTCCCACAGGTCCTGGTTGTCCTTGATGGGCTGCAGCTGTGAGCATTGAAGAGAACTGGGATAAAAGGGGGCGGCTTAGCCATTCAGGGAGAGCCTTGAAGGAGCCCTGAACTGGGAAAGAACAGCATGCAGAAGAAAGCGTCTGTGCTGTGAAGATCTGCAGCCATAAGAACACACCGAGGAGGTATGGACTTTAGCAATCTGAGAACAGCATGATGGGACTCTAGAGAAATAGAACAACAACAAGTGGCAGCTTTAGATTTGGAGCAATCCAGCAAAGCTTGCAAATTTCTTGCTGGGCACCACCCTCTTGGTCAGGGCGAGTGGCCAGAAATGGAGGCCATTTTCCATGGGGAAAACGAAGTCATTGGCCCAGGCTCTGGGTGTCAGATGAAAGGTGGCGTCTGGGGCTCTAAGGACTTGCAGGGTCCTAGTTGCTGGCAGCTTTCGTTCTGGAAGGATCCAGCACAGTTTGTAGATTCCTGGCTTGGCACTGCCCTGCCTGCCAGGCCAAGTGGCCACAAATGAAGGCCATTTCCCATGGGAAAAACGAAGTCCTTTCCCCAGGGTCTCAGTAATATGTTCAAGGTGGCGTTTGAGGCTCTAAGTACTTCCAGGGCCCTAGTTGCTGGCAGCTTTTCTTTTGGAAAAATCCAGCAACGATTGCATCATTCTAGCAAGGCTCCCACTTTCTGCCAGGGTGAGTGGCTGCCAAGGGAGGCCATTTGCCATGGGAAAAAGAAGTCCTTTCCCCAGGGTCTGGGTGTCAGATGAAAGGTGGCCTTTGGGGTTCTGAGGACTTGTAGGGTAGTACTTACTGGCTAGAGTAGAGGAAATGGATTCTATTTGAATATCTGTCTAGAGGCTTTGCCCCACAGGTCCTGGTTGTCCTTGATGGGCTGCAGCTGTGAGCATTGAAGAGAACTGGGATAAAAGGGGGCGGCTTAGCCATTCAGGGAGAGCCTTGAAGGAGCCCTGAACTGGGAAAGAACAGCATGCAGAAGAAAGCGTCTGTGCTGTGAAGATCTGCAGCCATAAGAACACACCGAGGAGGTATGGACTTTAGCAATCTGAGAACAGCATGATGGGACTCTAGAGAAATAGAACAACAACAAGTGGCAGCTTTAGATTTGGAGCAATCCAGCAAAGCTTGCAAATTTCTTGCTGGGCACCACCCTCTTGGTCAGGGTGAGAGGCCAGAAATGGAGGCCATTTTCCATGGGGAAAACGAAGTCATTGGCCCAGGCTCTGGGTGTCAGATGACAGGTGGCATCTGGGGCTCTAAGGACTTGCAGGGTCCTAGTTGCTGGCAGCTTTCGTTCTGGAAGGATCCAGCAGAGTTTGTAGATTCCTGGCTTGGCACTGCCCTGCCTGCCAGGCCAAGTGGCCACAAATGAAGGCCATTTCCCATGGGAAAAAGATGTCCTTTCCCCAGGGTCTCAGTAATATGTTCAAGGTGGCGTTTGAGGCTCTAAGTACTTCCAGGGCCGTAGTTGCTGCCAGCTTTTCTTTTGGAAAAATCCAGCAACGATTGCATCATTCTAGCAAGGCTCCCACTTTCTGCCAGGGTGAGTGGCTGCCAAGGGAGGCCATTTGCCATGGGAAAAAGAAGTCCTTTCCCCAGGGTCTGGGTGTCAGATGAAAGGTGGCCTTTGGGGTTCTGAGGACTTGTAGGGTACTACTTACTGGCTAGAGTAGAGGAAATGGATTCTATTTGAATATCTGTCTAGAGGCTTTGTCCCACAGGTCCTGGTTGTCCTTGATGGGCTGCAGCTGTGAGCATTGAAGAGAACTGGGATAAAAGGGGGCGGCTTAGCCATTCAGGGAGAGCCTTGAAGGAGCCCTGAACTGGGAAAGAACAGCATGCAGAAGAAAGCGTCTGTGCTGTGAAGATCTGCAGCCATAAGAACACACCGAGGAGGTATGGACTTTAGCAATCTGAGAACAGCATTATGGGACTCTAGAGAAATAGAACAACAACAAGTGGCAGCTTTAGATTTGGAGCAATCCAGCAAAGCTTGCAAATTTCTTGCTGGGCACCACCCTCTTGGTCAGGGTGAGAGGCCAGAAATGGAGGCCATTTTCCTTGGGGAAAACGAAGTCATTGGCCCAGGCTCTGGGTGTCAGATGAAAGGTGGCGTCTGGGGCTCTAAGGACTTGCAGGGTCCTAGTTGCTGGCAGCTTTCGTTCTGGAAGGATCCAGCACAGTTTGTAGATTCCTGGCTTGGCACTGCCCTGCCTGCCAGGCCAAGTGGCCACAAATGAAGGCCATTTCCCATGGGAAAAAGATGTCCTTTCCCCAGGGTCTCAGTAATATGTTCAAGGTGGCGTTTGAGGCTCTAAGTACTTCCAGGGCCCTAGTTGCTGCCAGCTTTTCTTTTGGAAAAATCCAGCAACGATTGCATCATTCTAGCAAGGCTCCCACTTTCTGCCAGGGTGAGTGGCTGCCAAGGGAGGCCATTTGCCATGGGAAAAAGAAGTCCTTTCCCCAGGGTCTGGGTGTCAGATGAAAGGTGGCCTTTGGGGTTCTGAGGACTTGTAGGGTACTACTTACTGGCTAGAGTAGAGGAAATGGATTCTATTTGAATATCTGTCTAGAGGCTTTGTCCCACAGGTCCTGGTTGTCCTCGATGGGCTGCAGCTGTGAGCATTGAAGAGAACTGGGATAAAAGGGGGCGGCTTAGCCATTCAGGGAGAGCCTTGAAGGAGCCCTGAACTGGGAAAGAACAGCATGCAGAAGAAAGCGTCTGTGCTGTGAAGATCTGCAGCCATAAGAACACACCGAGGAGGTATGGACTTTAGCAATCTGAGAACAGCATTATGGGACTCTAGAGAAATAGAACAACAACAAGTGGCAGCTTTAGATTTGGAGCAATCCAGCAAAGCTTGCAAATTTCTTGCTGGGCACCACCCTCTTGGTCAGGGCGAGTGGCCAGAAATGGAGGCCATTTTCCATGGGGAAAACGAAGTCATTGGCCCAGGCTCTGGGTGTCAGATGAAAGGTGGCGTCTGGGGCTCTAAGGACTTGCAGGGTCCTAGTTGCTGGCAGCTTTCGTTCTGGAAGGATCCAGCACAGTTTGTAGATTCCTGGCTTGGCACTGCCCTGCCTGCCAGGCCAAGTGGCCACAAATGAAGGCCATTTCCCATGGGAAAAAGATGTCCTTTCCCCAGGGTCTCAGTAATATGTTCAAGGTGGCGTTTGAGGCTCTAAGTACTTCCAGGGCCCTAGTTGCTGGCAGCTTTTCTTTTGGAAAAATCCAGCAACGATTGCATCATTCTAGCAAGGCTCCCACTTTCTGCCAGGGTGAGTGGCTGCCAAGGGAGGCCATTTGCCATGGGAAAAAGAAGTCCTTTCCCCAGGGTCTGGGTGTCAGATGAAAGGTGGCCTTTGGGGTTCTGAGGACTTGTAGGGTAGTACTTACTGGCTAGAGTAGAGGAAATGGATTCTATTTGAATATCTGTCTAGAGGCTTTGCCCCACAGGTCCTGTTTGTCCTCGATGGGCTGCAGCTGTGAGCATTGAAGAGAACTGGGATAAAAGGGGGCGGCTTAGCCATTCAGGGAGAGCCTTGAAGGAGCCCTGAACTGGGAAAGAACAGCATGCAGAAGAAAGCGTCTGTGCTGTGAAGATCTGCAGCCATAAGAACACACCGAGGAGGTATGGACTTTAGCAATCTGAGAACAGCATTATGGGACTCTAGAGAAATAGAACAACAACAAGTGGCAGCTTTAGATTTGGAGCAATCCAGCAAAGCTTGCAAATTTCTTGCTGGGCACCACCCTCTTGGTCAGGGTGAGAGGCCAGAAATGGAGGCCATTTTCCTTGGGGAAAACGAAGTCATTGGCCCAGGCTCTGGGTGTCAGATGAAAGGTGGCGTCTGGGGCTCTAAGGACTTGCAGGGTCCTAGTTGCTGGCAGCTTTCGTTCTGGAAGGATCCAGCACAGTTTGTAGATTCCTGGCTTGGCACTGCCCTGCCTGCCAGGCCAAGTGGCCACAAATGAAGGCCATTTCCCATGGGAAAAAGATGTCCTTTCCCCA
Source organism: Agelaius phoeniceus (assembly GCF_051311805.1). Taxonomy (NCBI): domain Eukaryota; kingdom Metazoa; phylum Chordata; class Aves; order Passeriformes; family Icteridae; genus Agelaius; species Agelaius phoeniceus. Next base: position 4,673,220 of record NC_135297.1, read on the forward strand.
GGGTCTCAGTAATATGTTCAAGGTGGCGTTTGAGGCTCTAAGTACTTCCAGGGCCCTAGTTGCTGCCAGCTTTTCTTTTGGAAAAATCCAGCAACGATTGCATCATTCTAGCAAGGCTCCCACTTTCTGCCAGGGTGAGTGGCTGCCAAGGGAGGCCATTTGCCATGGGAAAAAGAAGTCCTTTCCCCAGGGTCTGGGTGTCAGATGAAAGGTGGCCTTTGGGGTTCTGAGGACTTGTAGGGTACTACTTACTGGCTAGAGTAGAGGAAATGGATTCTATTTGAATATCTGTCTAGAGGCTTTGTCCCACAGGTCCTGGTTGTCCTTGATGGGCTGCAGCTGTGAGCATTGAAGAGAACTGGGATAAAAGGGGGCGGCTTAGCCATTCAGGGAGAGCCTTGAAGGAGCCCTGAACTGGGAAAGAACAGCATGCAGAAGAAAGCGTCTGTGCTGTGAAGATCTGCAGCCATAAGAACACACCGAGGAGGTATGGACTTTAGCAATCTGAGAACAGCATGATGGGACTCTAGAGAAATAGAACAACAACAAGTGGCAGCTTTAGATTTGGAGCAATCCAGCAAAGCTTGCAAATTTCTTGCTGGGCACCACCCTCTTGGTCAGAGCGAGTGGCCAGAAATGGAGGCCATTTTCCATGGGGAAAACGAAGTCATTGGCCCAGGCTCTGGGTGTCAGATGACAGGTGGCATCTGGGGCTCTAAGGACTTGCAGGGTCCTAGTTGCTGGCAGCTTTCGTTCTGGAAGGATCCAGCAGAGTTTGTAGATTCCTGGCTTGGCACTGCCCTGCCTGCCAGGCCAAGTGGCCACAAATGAAGGCCATTTCCCATGGGAAAAAGATGTCCTTTCCCCAGGGTCTCAGTAATATGTTCAAGGTGGCGTTTGAGGCTCTAAGTACTTCCAGGGCCGTAGTTGCTGCCAGCTTTTCTTTTGGAAAAATCCAGCAACGATTGCATCATTCTAGCAAGGCTCCCACTTTCTGCCAGGGTGAGTGGCTGCCAAGGGAGGCCATTTGCCATGGGAAAAAGAAGTCCTTTCCCCAGGGTCTGGGTGTCAGATGAAAGGTGGCCTTTGGGGTTCTGAGGACTTGTAGGGTACTACTTACTGGCTAGAGTAGAGGAAATGGATTCTATTTGAATATCTGTCTAGAGGCTTTGTCCCACAGGTCCTGGTTGTCCTTGATGGGCTGCAGCTGTGAGCATTGAAGAGAACTGGGATAAAAGGGGGCGGCTTAGCCATTCAGGGAGAGCCTTGAAGGAGCCCTGAACTGGGAAAGAACAGCATGCAGAAGAAAGCGTCTGTGCTGTGAAGATCTGCAGCCATAAGAACACACCGAGGAGGTATGGACTTTAGCAATCTGAGAACAGCATGATGGGACTCTAGAGAAATAGAACAACAACAAGTGGCAGCTTTAGATTTGGAGCAATCCAGCAAAGCTTGCAAATTTCTTGCTGGGCACCACCCTCTTGGTCAGGGCGAGTGGCCAGAAATGGAGGCCATTTTCCATGGGGAAAACGAAGTCATTGGCCCAGGCTCTGGGTGTCAGATGAAAGGTGGCGTCTGGGGCTCTAAGGACTTGCAGGGTCCTAGTTGCTGGCAGCTTTCGTTCTGGAAGGATCCAGCACAGTTTGTAGATTCCTGGCTTGGCACTGCCCTGCCTGCCAGGCCAAGTGGCCACAAATGAAGGCCATTTTCCATGGGAAAAACGAAGTCCTTTCCCCAGGGTCTCAGTAATATGTTCAAGGTGGCGTTTGAGGCTCTAAGTACTTCCAGGGCCCTAGTTGCTGGCAGCTTTTCTTTTGGAAAAATCCAGCAACGATTGCATCATTCTAGCAAGGCTCCCACTTTCTGCCAGGGTGAGTGGCTGCCAAGGGAGGCCATTTGCCATGGGAAAAAGAAGTCCTTTCCCCAGGGTCTGGGTGTCAGATGAAAGGTGGCCTTTGGGGTTCTGAGGACTTGTAGGGTAGTACTTACTGGCTAGAGTAGAGGAAATGGATTCTATTTGAATATCTGTCTAGAGGCTTTGCCCCACAGGTCCTGGTTGTCCTCGATGGGCTGCAGCTGTGAGCATTGAAGAGAACTGGGATAAAAGGGGGCGGCTTAGCCATTCAGGGAGAGCCTTGAAGGAGCCCTGAACTGGGAAAGAACAGCATGCAGAAGAAAGCGTCTGTGCTGTGAAGATCTGCAGCCATAAGAACACACCGAGGAGGTATGGACTTTAGCAATCTGAGAACAGCATGATGGGACTCTAGAGAAATAGAACAACAACAAGTGGCAGCTTTAGATTTGGAGCAATCCAGCAAAGCTTGCAAATTTCTTGCTGGGCACCACCCTCTTGGTCAGGGTGAGAGGCCAGAAATGGAGGCCATTTTCCATGGGGAAAACGAAGTCATTGGCCCAGGCTCTGGGTGTCAGATGAAAGGTGGCGTCTGGGGCTCTAAGGACTTGCAGGGTCCTAGTTGCTGGCAGCTTTCGTTCTGGAAGGATCCAGCAGAGTTTGTAGATTCCTGGCTTGGCACTGCCCTGCCTGCCAGGCCAAGTGGCCACAAATGAAGGCCATTTCCCATGGGAAAAAGATGTCCTTTCCCCAGGGTCTCAGTAATATGTTCAAGGTGGCGTTTGAGGCTCTAAGTACTTCCAGGGCCCTAGTTGCTGGCAGCTTTTCTTTTGGAAAAATCCAGCAACGATTGCATCATTCTAGCAAGGCTCCCACTTTCTGCCAGGGTGAGTGGCTGCCAAGGGAGGCCATTTGCCATGGGAAAAAGAAGTCCTTTCCCCAGGGTCTGGGTGTCAGATGAAAGGTGGCCTTTGGGGTTCTGAGGACTTGTAGGGTAGTACTTACTGGCTAGAGTAGAGGAAATGGATTCTATTTGAATATCTGTCTAGAGGCTTTGCCCCACAGGTCCTGGTTGTCCTTGATGGGCTGCAGCTGTGAGCATTGAAGAGAACTGGGATAAAAGGGGGCGGCTTAGCCATTCAGGGAGAGCCTTGAAGGAGCCCTGAACTGGGAAAGAACAGCATGCAGAAGAAAGCGTCTGTGCTGTGAAGATCTGCAGCCATAAGAACACACCGAGGAGGTATGGACTTTAGCAATCTGAGAACAGCATGATGGGACTCTAGAGAAATAGAACAACAAAAAGTGGCAGCTTTAGATTTGGAGCAATCCAGCAAAGCTTGCAAATTTCTTGCTGGGCACCACCCTCTTGGTCAGGGTGAGAGGCCAGAAATGGAGGCCATTTTCCATGGGGAAAACGAAGTCATTGGCCCAGGCTCTGGGTGTCAGATGACAGGTGGCATCTGGGGCTCTAAGGACTTGCAGGGTCCTAGTTGCTGGCAGCTTTCGTTCTGGAAGGATCCAGCAGAGTTTGTAGATTCCTGGCTTGGCACTGCCCTGCCTGCCAGGCCAAGTGGCCACAAATGAAGGCCATTTCCCATGGGAAAAAGATGTCCTTTCCCCAGGGTCTCAGTAATATGTTCAAGGTGGCGTTTGAGGCTCTAAGTACTTCCAGGGCCCTAGTTGCTGGCAGCTTTTCTTTTGGAAAAATCCAGCAACGATTGCATCATTCTAGCAAGGCTCCCACTTTCTGCCAGGGTGAGTGGCTGCCAAGGGAGGCCATTTGCCATGGGAAAAAGAAGTCCTTTCCCCAGGGTCTGGGTGTCAGATGAAAGGTGGCCTTTGGGGTTCTGAGGACTTGTAGGGTAGTACTTACTGGCTAGAGTAGAGGAAATGGATTCTATTTGAATATCTGTCTAGAGGCTTTGCCCCACAGGTCCTGTTTGTCCTCGATGGGCTGCAGCTGTGAGCATTGAAGAGAACTGGGATAAAAGGGGGCGGCTTAGCCATTCAGGGAGAGCCTTGAAGGAGCCCTGAACTGGGAAAGAACAGCATGCAGAAGAAAGCGTCTGTGCTGTGAAGATCTGCAGCCATAAGAACACACCGAGGAGGTATGGACTTTAGCAATCTGAGAACAGCATTATGGGACTCTAGAGAAATAGAACAACAACAAGTGGCAGCTTTAGATTTGGAGCAATCCAGCAAAGCTTGCAAATTTCTTGCTGGGCACCACCCTCTTGGTCAGGGTGAGAGGCCAGAAATGGAGGCCATTTTCCTTGGGGAAAACGAAGTCATTGGCCCAGGCTCTGGGTGTCAGATGAAAGGTGGCGTCTGGGGCTCTAAGGACTTGCAGGGTCCTAGTTGCTGGCAGCTTTCGTTCTGGAAGGATCCAGCACAGTTTGTAGATTCCTGGCTTGGCACTGCCCTGCCTGCCAGGCCAAGTGGCCACAAATGAAGGCCATTTCCCATGGGAAAAAGATGTCCTTTCCCCAGGGTCTCAGTAATATGTTCAAGGTGGCGTTTGAGGCTCTAAGTACTTCCAGGGCCCTAGTTGCTGCCAGCTTTTCTTTTGGAAAAATCCAGCAACGATTGCATCATTCTAGCAAGGCTCCCACTTTCTGCCAGGGTGAGTGGCTGCCAAGGGAGGCCATTTGCCATGGGAAAAAGAAGTCCTTTCCCCAGGGTCTGGGTGTCAGATGAAAGGTGGCCTTTGGGGTTCTGAGGACTTGTAGGGTAGTACTTACTGGCTAGAGTAGAGGAAATGGATTCTATTTGAATATCTGTCTAGAGGCTTTGCCCCACAGGTCCTGGTTGTCCTCGATGGGCTGCAGCTGTGAGCATTGAAGAGAACTGGGATAAAAGGGGGCGGCTTAGCCATTCAGGGAGAGCCTTGAAGGAGCCCTGAACTGGGAAAGAACAGCATGCAGAAGAAAGCGTCTGTGCTGTGAAGATCTGCAGCCATAAGAACACACCGAGGAGGTATGGACTTTAGCAATCTGAGAACAGCATGATGGGACTCTAGAGAAATAGAACAACAACAAGTGGCAGCTTTAGATTTGGAGCAATCCAGCAAAGCTTGCAAATTTCTTGCTGGGCACCACCCTCTTGGTCAGGGTGAGAGGCCAGAAATGGAGGCCATTTTCCATGGGGAAAACGAAGTCATTGGCCCAGGCTCTGGGTGTCAGATGAAAGGTGGCGTCTGGGGCTCTAAGGACTTGCAGGGTCCTAGTTGCTGGCAGCTTTCGTTCTGGAAGGATCCAGCAGAGTTTGTAGATTCCTGGCTTGGCACTGCCCTGCCTGCCAGGCCAAGTGGCCACAAATGAAGGCCATTTCCCATGGGAAAAAGATGTCCTTTCCCCAGGGTCTCAGTAATATGTTCAAGGTGGCGTTTGAGGCTCTAAGTACTTCCAGGGCCCTAGTTGCTGGCAGCTTTTCTTTTGGAAAAATCCAGCAACGATTGCATCATTCTAGCAAGGCTCCCACTTTCTGCCAGGGTGAGTGGCTGCCAAGGGAGGCCATTTGCCATGGGAAAAAGAAGTCCTTTCCCCAGGGTCTGGGTGTCAGATGAAAGGTGGCCTTTGGGGTTCTGAGGACTTGTAGGGTAGTACTTACTGGCTAGAGTAGAGGAAATGGATTCTATTTGAATATCTGTCTAGAGGCTTTGCCCCACAGGTCCTGGTTGTCCTTGATGGGCTGCAGCTGTGAGCATTGAAGAGAACTGGGATAAAAGGGGGCGGCTTAGCCATTCAGGGAGAGCCTTGAAGGAGCCCTGAACTGGGAAAGAACAGCATGCAGAAGAAAGCGTCTGTGCTGTGAAGATCTGCAGCCATAAGAACACACCGAGGAGGTATGGACTTTAGCAATCTGAGAACAGCATGATGGGACTCTAGAGAAATAGAACAACAAAAAGTGGCAGCTTTAGATTTGGAGCAATCCAGCAAAGCTTGCAAATTTCTTGCTGGGCACCACCCTCTTGGTCAGGGTGAGAGGCCAGAAATGGAGGCCATTTTCCATGGGGAAAACGAAGTCATTGGCCCAGGCTCTGGGTGTCAGATGACAGGTGGCATCTGGGGCTCTAAGGACTTGCAGGGTCCTAGTTGCTGGCAGCTTTCGTTCTGGAAGGATCCAGCAGAGTTTGTAGATTCCTGGCTTGGCACTGCCCTGCCTGCCAGGCCAAGTGGCCACAAATGAAGGCCATTTCCCATGGGAAAAAGATGTCCTTTCCCCAGGGTCTCAGTAATATGTTCAAGGTGGCGTTTGAGGCTCTAAGTACTTCCAGGGCCCTAGTTGCTGGCAGCTTTTCTTTTGGAAAAATCCAGCAACGATTGCATCATTCTAGCAAGGCTCCCACTTTCTGCCAGGGTGAGTGGCTGCCAAGGGAGGCCATTTGCCATGGGAAAAAGAAGTCCTTTCCCCAGGGTCTGGGTGTCAGATGAAAGGTGGCCTTTGGGGTTCTGAGGACTTGTAGGGTAGTACTTACTGGCTAGAGTAGAGGAAATGGATTCTATTTGAATATCTGTCTAGAGGCTTTGCCCCACAGGTCCTGTTTGTCCTCGATGGGCTGCAGCTGTGAGCATTGAAGAGAACTGGGATAAAAGGGGGCGGCTTAGCCATTCAGGGAGAGCCTTGAAGGAGCCCTGAACTGGGAAAGAACAGCATGCAGAAGAAAGCGTCTGTGCTGTGAAGATCTGCAGCCATAAGAACACACCGAGGAGGTATGGACTTTAGCAATCTGAGAACAGCATTATGGGACTCTAGAGAAATAGAACAACAACAAGTGGCAGCTTTAGATTTGGAGCAATCCAGCAAAGCTTGCAAATTTCTTGCTGGGCACCACCCTCTTGGTCAGGGTGAGAGGCCAGAAATGGAGGCCATTTTCCTTGGGGAAAACGAAGTCATTGGCCCAGGCTCTGGGTGTCAGATGAAAGGTGGCGTCTGGGGCTCTAAGGACTTGCAGGGTCCTAGTTGCTGGCAGCTTTCGTTCTGGAAGGATCCAGCACAGTTTGTAGATTCCTGGCTTGGCACTGCCCTGCCTGCCAGGCCAAGTGGCCACAAATGAAGGCCATTTCCCATGGGAAAAAGATGTCCTTTCCCCAGGGTCTCAGTAATATGTTCAAGGTGGCGTTTGAGGCTCTAAGTACTTCCAGGGCCCTAGTTGCTGCCAGCTTTTCTTTTGGAAAAATCCAGCAACGATTGCATCATTCTAGCAAGGCTCCCACTTTCTGCCAGGGTGAGTGGCTGCCAAGGGAGGCCATTTGCCATGGGAAAAAGAAGTCCTTTCCCCAGGGTCTGGGTGTCAGATGAAAGGTGGCCTTTGGGGTTCTGAGGACTTGTAGGGTACTACTTACTGGCTAGAGTAGAGGAAATGGATTCTATTTGAATATCTGTCTAGAGGCTTTGTCCCACAGGTCCTGGTTGTCCTTGATGGGCTGCAGCTGTGAGCATTGAAGAGAACTGGGATAAAAGGGGGCGGCTTAGCCATTCAGGGAGAGCCTTGAAGGAGCCCTGAACTGGGAAAGAACAGCATGCAGAAGAAAGCGTCTGTGCTGTGAAGATCTGCAGCCATAAGAACACACCGAGGAGGTATGGACTTTAGCAATCTGAGAACAGCATGATGGGACTCTAGAGAAATAGAACAACAACAAGTGGCAGCTTTAGATTTGGAGCAATCCAGCAAAGCTTGCAAATTTCTTGCTGGGCACCACCCTCTTGGTCAGGGCGAGTGGCCAGAAATGGAGGCCATTTTCCATGGGGAAAACGAAGTCATTGGCCCAGGCTCTGGGTGTCAGATGAAAGGTGGCGTCTGGGGCTCTAAGGACTTGCAGGGTCCTAGTTGCTGGCAGCTTTCGTTCTGGAAGGATCCAGCACAGTTTGTAGATTCCTGGCTTGGCACTGCCCTGCCTGCCAGGCCAAGTGGCCACAAATGAAGGCCATTTTCCATGGGAAAAACGAAGTCCTTTTCCCAGGGTCTCAGTAATATGTTCAAGGTGGCGTTTGAGGCTCTAAGTACTTCCAGGGCCCTAGTTGCTGGCAGCTTTTCTTTTGGAAAAATCCAGCAACGATTGCATCATTCTAGCAAGGCTCCCACTTTCTGCCAGGGTGAGTGGCTGCCAAGGGAGGCCATTTGCCATGGGAAAAAGAAGTCCTTTCCCCAGGGTCTGGGTGTCAGATGAAAGGTGGCCTTTGGGGTTCTGAGGACTTGTAGGGTAGTACTTACTGGCTAGAGTAGAGGAAATGGATTCTATTTGAATATCTGTCTAGAGGCTTTGCCCCACAGGTCCTGTTTGTCCTCGATGGGCTGCAGCTGTGAGCATTGAAGAGAACTGGGATAAAAGGGGGCGGCTTAGCCATTCAGGGAGAGCCTTGAAGGAGCCCTGAACTGGGAAAGAACAGCATGCAGAAGAAAGCGTCTGTGCTGTGAAGATCTGCAGCCATAAGAACACACCGAGGAGGTATGGACTTTAGCAATCTGAGAACAGCATTATGGGACTCTAGAGAAATAGAACAACAACAAGTGGCAGCTTTAGATTTGGAGCAATCCAGCAAAGCTTGCAAATTTCTTGCTGGGCACCACCCTCTTGGTCAGGGTGAGAGGCCAGAAATGGAGGCCATTTTCCTTGGGGAAAACGAAGTCATTGGCCCAGGCTCTGGGTGTCAGATGAAAGGTGGCGTCTGGGGCTCTAAGGACTTGCAGGGTCCTAGTTGCTGGCAGCTTTCGTTCTGGAAGGATCCAGCAGAGTTTGTAGATTCCTGGCTTGGCACTGCCCTGCCTGCCAGGCCAAGTGGCCACAAATGAAGGCCATTTCCCATGGGAAAAAGATGTCCTTTCCCCAGGGTCTCAGTAATATGTTCAAGGTGGCGTTTGAGGCTCTAAGTACTTCCAGGGCCCTAGTTGCTGCCAGCTTTTCTTTTGGAAAAATCCAGCAACGATTGCATCATTCTAGCAAGGCTCCCACTTTCTGCCAGGGTGAGTGGCTGCCAAGGGAGGCCATTTGCCATGGGAAAAAGAAGTCCTTTCCCCAGGGTCTGGGTGTCAGATGAAAGGTGGCCTTTGGGGTTCTGAGGACTTGTAGGGTAGTACTTACTGGCTAGAGTAGAGGAAATGGATTCTATTTGAATATCTGTCTAGAGGCTTTGCCCCACAGGTCCTGGTTGTCCTCGATGGGCTGCAGCTGTGAGCATTGAAGAGAACTGGGATAAAAGGGGGCGGCTTAGCCATTCAGGGAGAGCCTTGAAGGAGCCCTGAACTGGGAAAGAACAGCATGCAGAAGAAAGCGTCTGTGCTGTGAAGATCTGCAGCCATAAGAACACACCGAGGAGGTATGGACTTTAGCAATCTGAGAACAGCATGATGGGACTCTAGAGAAATAGAACAACAACAAGTGGCAGCTTTAGATTTGGAGCAATCCAGCAAAGCTTGCAAATTTCTTGCTGGGCACCACCCTCTTGGTCAGGGTGAGAGGCCAGAAATGGAGGCCATTTTCCATGGGGAAAACGAAGTCATTGGCCCAGGCTCTGGGTGTCAGATGAAAGGTGGCGTCTGGGGCTCTAAGGACTTGCAGGGTCCTAGTTGCTGGCAGCTTTCGTTCTGGAAGGATCCAGCACAGTTTGTAGATTCCTGGCTTGGCACTGCCCTGCCTGCCAGGCCAAGTGGCCACAAATGAAGGCCATTTCCCATGGGAAAAAGATGTCCTTTCCCCAGGGTCTCAGTAATATGTTCAAGGTGGCGTTTGAGGCTCTAAGTACTTCCAGGGCCCTAGTTGCTGCCAGCTTTTCTTTTGGAAAAATCCAGCAACGATTGCATCATTCTAGCAAGGCTCCCACTTTCTGCCAGGGTGAGTGGCTGCCAAGGGAGGCCATTTGCCATGGGAAAAAGAAGTCCTTTCCCCAGGGTCTGGGTGTCAGATGAAAGGTGGCCTTTGGGGTTCTGAGGACTTGTAGGGTAGTACTTACTGGCTAGAGTAGAGGAAATGGATTCTATTTGAATATCTGTCTAGAGGCTTTGCCCCACAGGTCCTGGTTGTCCTTGATGGGCTGCAGCTGTGAGCATTGAAGAGAACTGGGATAAAAGGGGGCGGCTTAGCCATTCAGGGAGAGCCTTGAAGGAGCCCTGAACTGGGAAAGAACAGCATGCAGAAGAAAGCGTCTGTGCTGTGAAGATCTGCAGCCATAAGAACACACCGAGGAGGTATGGACTTTAGCAATCTGAGAACAGCATGATGGGACTCTAGAGAAATAGAACAACAAAAAGTGGCAGCTTTAGATTTGGAGCAATCCAGCAAAGCTTGCAAATTTCTTGCTGGGCACCACCCTCTTGGTCAGGGTGAGAGGCCAGAAATGGAGGCCATTTTCCATGGGGAAAACGAAGTCATTGGCCCAGGCTCTGGGTGTCAGATGACAGGTGGCATCTGGGGCTCTAAGGACTTGCAGGGTCCTAGTTGCTGGCAGCTTTCGTTCTGGAAGGATCCAGCACAGTTTGTAGATTCCTGGCTTGGCACTGCCCTGCCTGCCAGGCCAAGTGGCCACAAATGAAGGCCATTTTCCATGGGAAAAAGATGTCCTTTCCTCAGGGTCTCAGTAATATGTTCAAGGTGGCGTTTGAGGCTCTAAGTACTTCCAGGGCCCTAGTTGCTGCCAGCTTTTCTTTTGGAAAAATCCAGCAACGATTGCATCATTCTAGCAAGGCTCCCACTTTCTGCCAGGGTGAGTGGCTGCCAAGGGAGGCCATTTGCCATGGGAAAAAGAAGTCCTTTCCCCAGGGTCTGGGTGTCAGATGAAAGGTGGCCTTTGGGGCTCTAAGGACTTGTAGGGTAGTACTTACTGGCTAGAGTAGAGGAAATGGATTCTATTTGAATATCTGTCTAGAGGCTTTGCCCCACAGGTCCTGGTTGTCCTTGATGGGCTGCAGCTGTGAGCATTGAAGAGAACTGGGATAAAAGGGGGCGGCTTAGCCATTCAGGGAGAGCCTTGAAGGAGCCCTGAACTGGGAAAGAACAGCATGCAGAAGAAAGCGTCTGTGCTGTGAAGATCTGCAGCCATAAGAACACACCGAGGAGGTATGGACTTTAGCAATCTGAGAACAGCATTATGGGACTCTAGAGAAATAGAACAACAACAAGTGGCAGCTTTAGATTTGGAGCAATCCAGCAAAGCTTGCAAATTTCTTGCTGGGCACCACCCTCTTGGTCAGGGTGAGAGGCCAGAAATGGAGGCCATTTTCCTTGGGGAAAACGAAGTCATTGGCCCAGGCTCTGGGTGTCAGATGAAAGGTGGCGTCTGGGGCTCTAAGGACTTGCAGGGTCCTAGTTGCTGGCAGCTTTCGTTCTGGAAGGATCCAGCACAGTTTGTAGATTCCTGGCTTGGCACTGCCCTGCCTGCCAGGCCAAGTGGCCACAAATGAAGGCCATTTCCCATGGGAAAAAGATGTCCTTTCCCCAGGGTCTCAGTAATATGTTCAAGGTGGCGTTTGAGGCTCTAAGTACTTCCAGGGCCCTAGTTGCTGCCAGCTTTTCTTTTGGAAAAATCCAGCAACGATTGCATCATTCTAGCAAGGCTCCCACTTTCTGCCAGGGTGAGTGGCTGCCAAGGGAGGCCATTTGCCATGGGAAAAAGAAGTCCTTTCCCCAGGGTCTGGGTGTCAGATGAAAGGTGGCCTTTGGGGTTCTGAGGACTTGTAGGGTACTACTTACTGGCTAGAGTAGAGGAAATGGATTCTATTTGAATATCTGTCTAGAGGCTTTGTCCCACAGGTCCTGGTTGTCCTTGATGGGCTGCAGCTGTGAGCATTGAAGAGAACTGGGATAAAAGGGGGCGGCTTAGCCATTCAGGGAGAGCCTTGAAGGAGCCCTGAACTGGGAAAGAACAGCATGCAGAAGAAAGCGTCTGTGCTGTGAAGATCTGCAGCCATAAGAACACACCGAGGAGGTATGGACTTTAGCAATCTGAGAACAGCATGATGGGACTCTAGAGAAATAGAACAACAACAAGTGGCAGCTTTAGATTTGGAGCAATCCAGCAAAGCTTGCAAATTTCTTGCTGGGCACCACCCTCTTGGTCAGGGCGAGTGGCCAGAAATGGAGGCCATTTTCCATGGGGAAAACGAAGTCATTGGCCCAGGCTCTGGGTGTCAGATGAAAGGTGGCGTCTGGGGCTCTAAGGACTTGCAGGGTCCTAGTTGCTGGCAGCTTTCGTTCTGGAAGGATCCAGCACAGTTTGTAGATTCCTGGCTTGGCACTGCCCTGCCTGCCAGGCCAAGTGGCCACAAATGAAGGCCATTTTCCATGGGAAAAACGAAGTCCTTTTCCCAGGGTCTCAGTAATATGTTCAAGGTGGCGTTTGAGGCTCTAAGTACTTCCAGGGCCCTAGTTGCTGGCAGCTTTTCTTTTGGAAAAATCCAGCAACGATTGCATCATTCTAGCAAGGCTCCCACTTTCTGCCAGGGTGAGTGGCTGCCAAGGGAGGCCATTTGCCATGGGAAAAAGAAGTCCTTTCCCCAGGGTCTGGGTGTCAGATGAAAGGTGGCCTTTGGGGTTCTGAGGACTTGTAGGGTAGTACTTACTGGCTAGAGTAGAGGAAATGGATTCTATTTGAATATCTGTCTAGAGGCTTTGCCCCACAGGTCCTGTTTGTCCTCGATGGGCTGCAGCTGTGAGCATTGAAGAGAACTGGGATAAAAGGGGGCGGCTTAGCCATTCAGGGAGAGCCTTGAAGGAGCCCTGAACTGGGAAAGAACAGCATGCAGAAGAAAGCGTCTGTGCTGTGAAGATCTGCAGCCATAAGAACACACCGAGGAGGTATGGACTTTAGCAATCTGAGAACAGCATTATGGGACTCTAGAGAAATAGAACAACAACAAGTGGCAGCTTTAGATTTGGAGCAATCCAGCAAAGCTTGCAAATTTCTTGCTGGGCACCACCCTCTTGGTCAGGGTGAGAGGCCAGAAATGGAGGCCATTTTCCTTGGGGAAAACGAAGTCATTGGCCCAGGCTCTGGGTGTCAGATGAAAGGTGGCGTCTGGGGCTCTAAGGACTTGCAGGGTCCTAGTTGCTGGCAGCTTTCGTTCTGGAAGGATCCAGCAGAGTTTGTAGATTCCTGGCTTGGCACTGCCCTGCCTGCCAGGCCAAGTGGCCACAAATGAAGGCCATTTCCCATGGGAAAAAGATGTCCTTTCCCCAGGGTCTCAGTAATATGTTCAAGGTGGCGTTTGAGGCTCTAAGTACTTCCAGGGCCCTAGTTGCTGCCAGCTTTTCTTTTGGAAAAATCCAGCAACGATTGCATCATTCTAGCAAGGCTCCCACTTTCTGCCAGGGTGAGTGGCTGCCAAGGGAGGCCATTTGCCATGGGAAAAAGAAGTCCTTTCCCCAGGGTCTGGGTGTCAGATGAAAGGTGGCCTTTGGGGTTCTGAGGACTTGTAGGGTAGTACTTACTGGCTAGAGTAGAGGAAATGGATTCTATTTGAATATCTGTCTAGAGGCTTTGCCCCACAGGTCCTGGTTGTCCTCGATGGGCTGCAGCTGTGAGCATTGAAGAGAACTGGGATAAAAGGGGGCGGCTTAGCCATTCAGGGAGAGCCTTGAAGGAGCCCTGAACTGGGAAAGAACAGCATGCAGAAGAAAGCGTCTGTGCTGTGAAGATCTGCAGCCATAAGAACACACCGAGGAGGTATGGACTTTAGCAATCTGAGAACAGCATGATGGGACTCTAGAGAAATAGAACAACAACAAGTGGCAGCTTTAGATTTGGAGCAATCCAGCAAAGCTTGCAAATTTCTTGCTGGGCACCACCCTCTTGGTCAGGGTGAGAGGCCAGAAATGGAGGCCATTTTCCATGGGGAAAACGAAGTCATTGGCCCAGGCTCTGGGTGTCAGATGAAAGGTGGCGTCTGGGGCTCTAAGGACTTGCAGGGTCCTAGTTGCTGGCAGCTTTCGTTCTGGAAGGATCCAGCACAGTTTGTAGATTCCTGGCTTGGCACTGCCCTGCCTGCCAGGCCAAGTGGCCACAAATGAAGGCCATTTCCCATGGGAAAAAGATGTCCTTTCCCCAGGGTCTCAGTAATATGTTCAAGGTGGCGTTTGAGGCTCTAAGTACTTCCAGGGCCCTAGTTGCTGCCAGCTTTTCTTTTGGAAAAATCCAGCAACGATTGCATCATTCTAGCAAGGCTCCCACTTTCTGCCAGGGTGAGTGGCTGCCAAGGGAGGCCATTTGCCATGGGAAAAAGAAGTCCTTTCCCCAGGGTCTGGGTGTCAGATGAAAGGTGGCCTTTGGGGTTCTGAGGACTTGTAGGGTAGTACTTACTGGCTAGAGTAGAGGAAATGGATTCTATTTGAATATCTGTCTAGAGGCTTTGCCCCACAGGTCCTGGTTGTCCTTGATGGGCTGCAGCTGTGAGCATTGAAGAGAACTGGGATAAAAGGGGGCGGCTTAGCCATTCAGGGAGAGCCTTGAAGGAGCCCTGAACTGGGAAAGAACAGCATGCAGAAGAAAGCGTCTGTGCTGTGAAGATCTGCAGCCATAAGAACACACCGAGGAGGTATGGACTTTAGCAATCTGAGAACAGCATGATGGGACTCTAGAGAAATAGAACAACAACAAGTGGCAGCTTTAGATTTGGAGCAATCCAGCAAAGCTTGCAAATTTCTTGCTGGGCACCACCCTCTTGGTCAGGGTGAGAGGCCAGAAATGGAGGCCATTTTCCATGGGGAAAACGAAGTCATTGGCCCAGGCTCTGGGTGTCAGATGACAGGTGGCATCTGGGGCTCTAAGGACTTGCAGGGTCCTAGTTGCTGGCAGCTTTCGTTCTGGAAGGATCCAGCACAGTTTGTAGATTCCTGGCTTGGCACTGCCCTGCCTGCCAGGCCAAGTGGCCACAAATGAAGGCCATTTTCCATGGGAAAAAGATGTCCTTTCCTCAGGGTCTCAGTAATATGTTCAAGGTGGCGTTTGAGGCTCTAAGTACTTCCAGGGCCCTAGTTGCTGCCAGCTTTTCTTTTGGAAAAATCCAGCAACGATTGCATCATTCTAGCAAGGCTCCCACTTTCTGCCAGGGTGAGTGGCTGCCAAGGGAGGCCATTTGCCATGGGAAAAAGAAGTCCTTTCCCCAGGGTCTGGGTGTCAGATGAAAGGTGGCCTTTGGGGCTCTAAGGACTTGTAGGGTAGTACTTACTGGCTAGAGTAGAGGAAATGGATTCTATTTGAATATCTGTCTAGAGGCTTTGCCCCACAGGTCCTGGTTGTCCTTGATGGGCTGCAGCTGTGAGCATTGAAGAGAACTGGGATAAAAGGGGGCGGCTTAGCCATTCAGGGAGAGCCTTGAAGGAGCCCTGAACTGGGAAAGAACAGCATGCAGAAGAAAGCGTCTGTGCTGTGAAGATCTGCAGCCATAAGAACACACCGAGGAGGTATGGACTTTAGCAATCTGAGAACAGCATGATGGGACTCTAGAGAAATAGAACAACAAAAAGTGGCAGCTTTAGATTTGGAGCAATCCAGCAAAGCTTGCAAATTTCTTGCTGGGCACCACCCTCTTGGTCAGGGTGAGAGGCCAGAAATGGAGGCCATTTTCCATGGGGAAAACGAAGTCATTGGCCCAGGCTCTGGGTGTCAGATGACAGGTGGCATCTGGGGCTCTAAGGACTTGCAGGGTCCTAGTTGCTGGCAGCTTTCGTTCTGGAAGGATCCAGCACAGTTTGTAGATTCCTGGCTTGGCACTGCCCTGCCTGCCAGGCCAAGTGGCCACAAATGAAGGCCATTTTCCATGGGAAAAAGATGTCCTTTCCTCAGGGTCTCAGTAATATGTTCAAGGTGGCGTTTGAGGCTCTAAGTACTTCCAGGGCCCTAGTTGCTGCCAGCTTTTCTTTTGGAAAAATCCAGCAACGATTGCATCATTCTAGCAAGGCTCCCACTTTCTGCCAGGGTGAGTGGCTGCCAAGGGAGGCCATTTGCCATGGGAAAAAGAAGTCCTTTCCCCAGGGTCTGGGTGTCAGATGAAAGGTGGCCTTTGGGGCTCTAAGGACTTGTAGGGTAGTACTTACTGGCTAGAGTAGAGGAAATGGATTCTATTTGAATATCTGTCTAGAGGCTTTGCCCCACAGGTCCTGGTTGTCCTTGATGGGCTGCAGCTGTGAGCATTGAAGAGAACTGGGATAAAAGGGGGCGGCTTAGCCATTCAGGGAGAGCCTTGAAGGAGCCCTGAACTGGGAAAGAACAGCATGCAGAAGAAAGCGTCTGTGCTGTGAAGATCTGCAGCCATAAGAACACACCGAGGAGGTATGGACTTTAGCAATCTGAGAACAGCATGATGGGACTCTAGAGAAATAGAACAACAACAAGTGGCAGCTTTAGATTTGGAGCAATCCAGCAAAGCTTGCAAATTTCTTGCTGGGCACCACCCTCTTGGTCAGGGTGAGAGGCCAGAAATGGAGGCCATTTTCCATGGGGAAAACGAAGTCATTGGCCCAGGCTCTGGGTGTCAGATGAAAGGTGGCGTCTGGGGCTCTAAGGACTTGCAGGGTCCTAGTTGCTGGCAGCTTTCGTTCTGGAAGGATCCAGCAGAGTTTGTAGATTCCTGGCTTGGCACTGCCCTGCCTGCCAGGCCAAGTGGCCACAAATGAAGGCCATTTCCCATGGGAAAAAGATGTCCTTTCCCCAGGGTCTCAGTAATATGTTCAAGGTGGCGTTTGAGGCTCTAAGTACTTCCAGGGCCCTAGTTGCTGCCAGCTTTTCTTTTGGAAAAATCCAGCAACGATTGCATCATTCTAGCAAGGCTCCCACTTTCTGCCAGGGTGAGTGGCTGCCAAGGGAGGCCATTTGCCATGGGAAAAAGAAGTCCTTTCCCCAGGGTCTGGGTGTCAGATGAAAGGTGGCCTTTGGGGTTCTGAGGACTTGTAGGGTACTACTTACTGGCTAGAGTAGAGGAAATGGATTCTATTTGAATATCTGTCTAGAGGCTTTGTCCCACAGGTCCTGGTTGTCCTCGATGGGCTGCAGCTGTGAGCATTGAAGAGAACTGGGATAAAAGGGGGCGGCTTAGCCATTCAGGGAGAGCCTTGAAGGAGCCCTGAACTGGGAAAGAA
The DNA here is from genome assembly GCF_051311805.1 of Agelaius phoeniceus. Lineage (NCBI taxonomy): Eukaryota > Metazoa > Chordata > Aves > Passeriformes > Icteridae > Agelaius > Agelaius phoeniceus. Next base: position 4,690,140 of record NC_135297.1, read on the forward strand.
CAGCATGCAGAAGAAAGCGTCTGTGCTGTGAAGATCTGCAGCCATAAGAACACACCGAGGAGGTATGGACTTTAGCAATCTGAGAACAGCATGATGGGACTCTAGAGAAATAGAACAACAACAAGTGGCAGCTTTAGATTTGGAGCAATCCAGCAAAGCTTGCAAATTTCTTGCTGGGCACCACCCTCTTGGTCAGGGCGAGTGGCCAGAAATGGAGGCCATTTTCCATGGGGAAAACGAAGTCATTGGCCCAGGCTCTGGGTGTCAGATGAAAGGTGGTGTCTGGGGCTCTAAGGACTTGCAGGGTCCTAGTTGCTGGCAGCTTTCGTTCTGGAAGGATCCAGCAGAGTTTGTAGATTCCTGGCTTGGCACTGCCCTGCCTGCCAGGCCAAGTGGCCACAAATGAAGGCCATTTCCCATGGGAAAAAGATGTCCTTTCCCCAGGGTCTCAGTAATATGTTCAAGGTGGCGTTTGAGGCTCTAAGTACTTCCAGGGCCCTAGTTGCTGGCAGCTTTTCTTTTGGAAAAATCCAGCAACGATTGCATCATTCTAGCAAGGCTCCCACTTTCTGCCAGGGTGAGTGGCTGCCAAGGGAGGCCATTTGCCATGGGAAAAAGAAGTCCTTTCCCCAGGGTCTGGGTGTCAGATGAAAGGTGGCCTTTGGGGTTCTGAGGACTTGTAGGGTAGTACTTACTGGCTAGAGTAGAGGAAATGGATTCTATTTGAATATCTGTCTAGAGGCTTTGCCCCACAGGTCCTGTTTGTCCTCGATGGGCTGCAGCTGTGAGCATTGAAGAGAACTGGGATAAAAGGGGGCGGCTTAGCCATTCAGGGAGAGCCTTGAAGGAGCCCTGAACTGGGAAAGAACAGCATGCAGAAGAAAGCGTCTGTGCTGTGAAGATCTGCAGCCATAAGAACACACCGAGGAGGTATGGACTTTAGCAATCTGAGAACAGCATTATGGGACTCTAGAGAAATAGAACAACAACAAGTGGCAGCTTTAGATTTGGAGCAATCCAGCAAAGCTTGCAAATTTCTTGCTGGGCACCACCCTCTTGGTCAGGGTGAGAGGCCAGAAATGGAGGCCATTTTCCATGGGGAAAACGAAGTCATTGGCCCAGGCTCTGGGTGTCAGATGAAAGGTGGCGTCTGGGGCTCTAAGGACTTGCAGGGTCCTAGTTGCTGGCAGCTTTCGTTCTGGAAGGATCCAGCACAGTTTGTAGATTCCTGGCTTGGCACTGCCCTGCCTGCCAGGCCAAGTGGCCACAAATGAAGGCCATTTCCCATGGGAAAAAGATGTCCTTTCCCCAGGGTCTCAGTAATATGTTCAAGGTGGCGTTTGAGGCTCTAAGTACTTCCAGGGCCCTAGTTGCTGCCAGCTTTTCTTTTGGAAAAATCCAGCAACGATTGCATCATTCTAGCAAGGCTCCCACTTTCTGCCAGGGTGAGTGGCTGCCAAGGGAGGCCATTTGCCATGGGAAAAAGAAGTCCTTTCCCCAGGGTCTGGGTGTCAGATGAAAGGTGGCCTTTGGGGTTCTGAGGACTTGTAGGGTACTACTTACTGGCTAGAGTAGAGGAAATGGATTCTATTTGAATATCTGTCTAGAGGCTTTGTCCCACAGGTCCTGGTTGTCCTCGATGGGCTGCAGCTGTGAGCATTGAAGAGAACTGGGATAAAAGGGGGCGGCTTAGCCATTCAGGGAGAGCCTTGAAGGAGCCCTGAACTGGGAAAGAACAGCATGCAGAAGAAAGCGTCTGTGCTGTGAAGATCTGCAGCCATAAGAACACACCGAGGAGGTATGGACTTTAGCAATCTGAGAACAGCATGATGGGACTCTAGAGAAATAGAACAACAACAAGTGGCAGCTTTAGATTTGGAGCAATCCAGCAAAGCTTGCAAATTTCTTGCTGGGCACCACCCTCTTGGTCAGGGCGAGTGGCCAGAAATGGAGGCCATTTTCCATGGGGAAAACGAAGTCATTGGCCCAGGCTCTGGGTGTCAGATGAAAGGTGGCGTCTGGGGCTCTAAGGACTTGCAGGGTCCTAGTTGCTGGCAGCTTTCGTTCTGGAAGGATCCAGCAGAGTTTGTAGATTCCTGGCTTGGCACTGCCCTGCCTGCCAGGCCAAGTGGCCACAAATGAAGGCCATTTCCCATGGGAAAAAGATGTCCTTTCCCCAGGGTCTCAGTAATATGTTCAAGGTGGCGTTTGAGGCTCTAAGTACTTCCAGGGCCCTAGTTGCTGCCAGCTTTTCTTTTGGAAAAATCCAGCAACGATTGCATCATTCTAGCAAGGCTCCCACTTTCTGCCAGGGTGAGTGGCTGCCAAGGGAGGCCATTTGCCATGGGAAAAAGAAGTCCTTTCCCCAGGGTCTGGGTGTCAGATGAAAGGTGGCCTTTGGGGTTCTGAGGACTTGTAGGGTAGTACTTACTGGCTAGAGTAGAGGAAATGGATTCTATTTGAATATCTGTCTAGAGGCTTTGCCCCACAGGTCCTGTTTGTCCTCGATGGGCTGCAGCTGTGAGCATTGAAGAGAACTGGGATAAAAGGGGGCGGCTTAGCCATTCAGGGAGAGCCTTGAAGGAGCCCTGAACTGGGAAAGAACAGCATGCAGAAGAAAGCGTCTGTGCTGTGAAGATCTGCAGCCATAAGAACACACCGAGGAGGTATGGACTTTAGCAATCTGAGAACAGCATGATGGGACTCTAGAGAAATAGAACAACAACAAGTGGCAGCTTTAGATTTGGAGCAATCCAGCAAAGCTTGCAAATTTCTTGCTGGGCACCACACTCTTGGTCAGAGCGAGTGGCCAGAAATGGAGGCCATTTTCCATGGGGAAAACGAAGTCATTGGCCCAGGCTCTGGGTGTCAGATGACAGGTGGCATCTGGGGCTCTAAGGACTTGCAGGGTCCTAGTTGCTGGCAGCTTTCGTTCTGGAAGGATCCAGCAGAGTTTGTAGATTCCTGGCTTGGCACTGCCCTGCCTGCCAGGCCAAGTGGCCACAAATGAAGGCCATTTTCCATGGGAAAAAGATGTCCTTTCCCCAGGGTCTCAGTAATATGTTCAAGGTGGCGTTTGAGGCTCTAAGTACTTCCAGGGCCCTAGTTGCTGCCAGCTTTTCTTTTGGAAAAATCCAGCAACGATTGCATCATTCTAGCAAGGCTCCCACTTTCTGCCAGGGTGAGTGGCTGCCAAGGGAGGCCATTTGCCATGGGAAAAAGAAGTCCTTTCCCCAGGGTCTGGGTGTCAGATGAAAGGTGGCCTTTGGGGTTCTGAGGACTTGTAGGGTAGTACTTACTGGCTAGAGTAGAGGAAATGGATTCTATTTGAATATCTGTCTAGAGGCTTTGCCCCACAGGTCCTGGTTGTCCTTGATGGGCTGCAGCTGTGAGCATTGAAGAGAACTGGGATAAAAGGGGGCGGCTTAGCCATTCAGGGAGAGCCTTGAAGGAGCCCTGAACTGGGAAAGAACAGCATGCAGAAGAAAGCGTCTGTGCTGTGAAGATCTGCAGCCATAAGAACACACCGAGGAGGTATGGACTTTAGCAATCTGAGAACAGCATGATGGGACTCTAGAGAAATAGAACAACAACAAGTGGCAGCTTTAGATTTGGAGCAATCCAGCAAAGCTTGCAAATTTCTTGCTGGGCACCACCCTCTTGGTCAGGGCGAGTGGCCAGAAATGGAGGCCATTTTCCATGGGGAAAACGAAGTCATTGGCCCAGGCTCTGGGTGTCAGATGAAAGGTGGCGTCTGGGGCTCTAAGGACTTGCAGGGTCCTAGTTGCTGGCAGCTTTCGTTCTGGAAGGATCCAGCAGAGTTTGTAGATTCCTGGCTTGGCACTGCCCTGCCTGCCAGGCCAAGTGGCCACAAATGAAGGCCATTTCCCATGGGAAAAAGATGTCCTTTCCCCAGGGTCTCAGTAATATGTTCAAGGTGGCGTTTGAGGCTCTAAGTACTTCCAGGGCCCTAGTTGCTGGCAGCTTTTCTTTTGGAAAAATCCAGCAACGATTGCATCATTCTAGCAAGGCTCCCACTTTCTGCCAGGGTGAGTGGCTGCCAAGGGAGGCCATTTGCCATGGGAAAAAGAAGTCCTTTCCCCAGGGTCTGGGTGTCAGATGAAAGGTGGCCTTTGGGGTTCTGAGGACTTGTAGGGTAGTACTTACTGGCTAGAGTAGAGGAAATGGATTCTATTTGAATATCTGTCTAGAGGCTTTGCCCCACAGGTCCTGTTTGTCCTTGATGGGCTGCAGCTGTGAGCATTGAAGAGAACTGGGATAAAAGGGGGCGGCTTAGCCATTCAGGGAGAGCCTTGAAGGAGCCCTGAACTGGGAAAGAACAGCATGCAGAAGAAAGCGTCTGTGCTGTGAAGATCTGCAGCCATAAGAACACACCGAGGAGGTATGGACTTTAGCAATCTGAGAACAGCATTATGGGACTCTAGAGAAATAGAACAACAACAAGTGGCAGCTTTAGATTTGGAGCAATCCAGCAAAGCTTGCAAATTTCTTGCTGGGCACCACCCTCTTGGTCAGGGTGAGAGGCCAGAAATGGAGGCCATTTTCCATGGGGAAAACGAAGTCATTGGCCCAGGCTCTGGGTGTCAGATGACAGGTGGCATCTGGGGCTCTAAGGCCTTGCAGGGTCCTAGTTGCTGGCAGCTTTCGTTCTGGAAGGATCCAGCAGAGTTTGTAGATTCCTGGCTTGGCACTGCCCTGCCTGCCAGGCCAAGTGGCCACAAATGAAGGCCATTTTCCATGGGAAAAAGATGTCCTTTCCCCAGGGTCTCAGTAATATGTTCAAGGTGGCGTTTGAGGCTCTAAGTACTTCCAGGGCCCTAGTTGCTGCCAGCTTTTCTTTTGGAAAAATCCAGCAACGATTGCATCATTCTAGCAAGGCTCCCACTTTCTGCCAGGGTGAGTGGCTGCCAAGGGAGGCCATTTGCCATGGGAAAAAGAAGTCCTTTCCCCAGGGTCTGGGTGTCAGATGAAAGGTGGCCTTTGGGGTTCTGAGGACTTGTAGGGTAGTACTTACTGGCTAGAGTAGAGGAAATGGATTCTATTTGAATATCTGTCTAGAGGCTTTGCCCCACAGGTCCTGGTTGTCCTCGATGGGCTGCAGCTGTGAGCATTGAAGAGAACTGGGATAAAAGGGGGCGGCTTAGCCATTCAGGGAGAGCCTTGAAGGAGCCCTGAACTGGGAAAGAACAGCATGCAGAAGAAAGCGTCTGTGCTGTGAAGATCTGCAGCCATAAGAACACACCGAGGAGGTATGGACTTTAGCAAGCTGAGAACAGCATGATGGGACTCTAGAGAAATAGAACAACAACAAGTGGCAGCTTTAGATTTGGAGCAATCCAGCAAAGCTTGCAAATTTCTTGCTGGGCACCACCCTCTTGGTCAGGGCGAGTGGCCAGAAATGGAGGCCATTTTCCATGGGGAAAACGAAGTCATTGGCCCAGGCTCTGGGTGTCAGATGAAAGGTGGCGTCTGGGGCTCTAAGGACTTGCAGGGTCCTAGTTGCTGGCAGCTTTCGTTCTGGAAGGATCCAGCAGAGTTTGTAGATTCCTGGCTTGGCACTGCCCTGCCTGCCAGGCCAAGTGGCCACAAATGAAGGCCATTTTCCATGGGAAAAAGATGTCCTTTCCCCAGGGTCTCAGTAATATGTTCAAGGTGGCGTTTGAGGCTCTAAGTACTTCCAGGGCCCTAGTTGCTGCCAGCTTTTCTTTTGGAAAAATCCAGCAACGATTGCATCATTCTAGCAAGGCTCCCACTTTCTGCCAGGGTGAGTGGCTGCCAAGGGAGGCCATTTGCCATGGGAAAAAGAAGTCCTTTCCCCAGGGTCTGGGTGTCAGATGAAAGGTGGCCTTTGGGGTTCTGAGGACTTGTAGGGTAGTACTTACTGGCTAGAGTAGAGGAAATGGATTCTATTTGAATATCTGTCTAGAGGCTTTGCCCCACAGGTCCTGTTTGTCCTCGATGGGCTGCAGCTGTGAGCATTGAAGAGAACTGGGATAAAAGGGGGCGGCTTAGCCATTCAGGGAGAGCCTTGAAGGAGCCCTGAACTGGGAAAGAACAGCATGCAGAAGAAAGCGTCTGTGCTGTGAAGATCTGCAGCCATAAGAACACACCGAGGAGGTATGGACTTTAGCAATCTGAGAACAGCATTATGGGACTCTAGAGAAATAGAACAACAACAAGTGGCAGCTTTAGATTTGGAGCAATCCAGCAAAGCTTGCAAATTTCTTGCTGGGCACCACCCTCTTGGTCAGGGTGAGAGGCCAGAAATGGAGGCCATTTTCCATGGGGAAAACGAAGTCATTGGCCCAGGCTCTGGGTGTCAGATGACAGGTGGCATCTGGGGCTCTAAGGCCTTGCAGGGTCCTAGTTGCTGGCAGCTTTCGTTCTGGAAGGATCCAGCAGAGTTTGTAGATTCCTGGCTTGGCACTGCCCTGCCTGCCAGGCCAAGTGGCCACAAATGAAGGCCATTTTCCATGGGAAAAAGATGTCCTTTCCCCAGGGTCTCAGTAATATGTTCAAGGTGGCGTTTGAGGCTCTAAGTACTTCCAGGGCCCTAGTTGCTGCCAGCTTTTCTTTTGGAAAAATCCAGCAACGATTGCATCATTCTAGCAAGGCTCCCACTTTCTGCCAGGGTGAGTGGCTGCCAAGGGAGGCCATTTGCCATGGGAAAAAGAAGTCCTTTCCCCAGGGTCTGGGTGTCAGATGAAAGGTGGCCTTTGGGGTTCTGAGGACTTGTAGGGTACTACTTACTGGCTAGAGTAGAGGAAATGGATTCTATTTGAATATCTGTCTAGAGGCTTTGCCCCACAGGTCCTGGTTGTCCTCGATGGGCTGCAGCTGTGAGCATTGAAGAGAACTGGGATAAAAGGGGGCGGCTTAGCCATTCAGGGAGAGCCTTGAAGGAGCCCTGAACTGGGAAAGAACAGCATGCAGAAGAAAGCGTCTGTGCTGTGAAGATCTGCAGCCATAAGAACACACCGAGGAGGTATGGACTTTAGCAAGCTGAGAACAGCATTATGGGACTCTAGAGAAATAGAACAACAACAAGTGGCAGCTTTAGATTTGGAGCAATCCAGCAAAGCTTGCAAATTTCTTGCTGGGCACCACCCTCTTGGTCAGGGCGAGTGGCCAGAAATGGAGGCCATTTTCCATGGGGAAAACGAAGTCATTGGCCCAGGCTCTGGGTGTCAGATGAAAGGTGGCGTCTGGGGCTCTAAGGACTTGCAGGGTCCTAGTTGCTGGCAGCTTTCGTTCTGGAAGGATCCAGCAGAGTTTGTAGATTCCTGGCTTGGCACTGCCCTGCCTGCCAGGCCAAGTGGCCACAAATGAAGGCCATTTCCCATGGGAAAAAGATGTCCTTTCCCCAGGGTCTCAGTAATATGTTCAAGGTGGCGTTTGAGGCTCTAAGTACTTCCAGGGCCCTAGTTGCTGCCAGCTTTTCTTTTGGAAAAATCCAGCAACGATTGCATCATTCTAGCAAGGCTCCCACTTTCTGCCAGGGTGAGTGGCTGCCAAGGGAGGCCATTTGCCATGGGAAAAAGAAGTCCTTTCCCCAGGGTCTGGGTGTCAGATGAAAGGTGGCCTTTGGGGTTCTGAGGACTTGTAGGGTAGTACTTACTGGCTAGAGTAGAGGAAATGGATTCTATTTGAATATCTGTCTAGAGGCTTTGCCCCACAGGTCCTGTTTGTCCTCGATGGGCTGCAGCTGTGAGCATTGAAGAGAACTGGGATAAAAGGGGGCGGCTTAGCCATTCAGGGAGAGCCTTGAAGGAGCCCTGAACTGGGAAAGAACAGCATGCAGAAGAAAGCGTCTGTGCTGTGAAGATCTGCAGCCATAAGAACACACCGAGGAGGTATGGACTTTAGCAATCTGAGAACAGCATTATGGGACTCTAGAGAAATAGAACAACAACAAGTGGCAGCTTTAGATTTGGAGCAATCCAGCAAAGCTTGCAAATTTCTTGCTGGGCACCACCCTCTTGGTCAGGGTGAGAGGCCAGAAATGGAGGCCATTTTCCATGGGGAAAACGAAGTCATTGGCCCAGGCTCTTGGTGTCAGATGACAGGTGGCATCTGGGGCTCTAAGGCCTTGCAGGGTCCTAGTTGCTGGCAGCTTTCGTTCTGGAAGGATCCAGCAGAGTTTGTAGATTCCTGGCTTGGCACTGCCCTGCCTGCCAGGCCAAGTGGCCACAAATGAAGGCCATTTTCCATGGGAAAAAGATGTCCTTTCCCCAGGGTCTCAGTAATATGTTCAAGGTGGCGTTTGAGGCTCTAAGTACTTCCAGGGCCCTAGTTGCTGCCAGCTTTTCTTTTGGAAAAATCCAGCAACGATTGCATCATTCTAGCAAGGCTCCCACTTTCTGCCAGGGTGAGTGGCTGCCAAGGGAGGCCATTTGCCATGGGAAAAAGAAGTCCTTTCCCCAGGGTCTGGGTGTCAGATGAAAGGTGGCCTTTGGGGTTCTGAGGACTTGTAGGGTAGTACTTACTGGCTAGAGTAGAGGAAATGGATTCTATTTGAATATCTGTCTAGAGGCTTTGCCCCACAGGTCCTGGTTGTCCTCGATGGGCTGCAGCTGTGAGCATTGAAGAGAACTGGGATAAAAGGGGGCGGCTTAGCCATTCAGGGAGAGCCTTGAAGGAGCCCTGAACTGGGAAAGAACAGCATGCAGAAGAAAGCGTCTGTGCTGTGAAGATCTGCAGCCATAAGAACACACCGAGGAGGTATGGACTTTAGCAAGCTGAGAACAGCATGATGGGACTCTAGAGAAATAGAACAACAACAAGTGGCAGCTTTAGATTTGGAGCAATCCAGCAAAGCTTGCAAATTTCTTGCTGGGCACCACCCTCTTGGTCAGGGCGAGTGGCCAGAAATGGAGGCCATTTTCCATGGGGAAAACGAAGTCATTGGCCCAGGCTCTGGGTGTCAGATGAAAGGTGGCGTCTGGGGCTCTAAGGACTTGCAGGGTCCTAGTTGCTGGCAGCTTTCGTTCTGGAAGGATCCAGCAGAGTTTGTAGATTCCTGGCTTGGCACTGCCCTGCCTGCCAGGCCAAGTGGCCACAAATGAAGGCCATTTTCCATGGGAAAAAGATGTCCTTTCCCCAGGGTCTCAGTAATATGTTCAAGGTGGCGTTTGAGGCTCTAAGTACTTCCAGGGCCCTAGTTGCTGCCAGCTTTTCTTTTGGAAAAATCCAGCAACGATTGCATCATTCTAGCAAGGCTCCCACTTTCTGCCAGGGTGAGTGGCTGCCAAGGGAGGCCATTTGCCATGGGAAAAAGAAGTCCTTTCCCCAGGGTCTGGGTGTCAGATGAAAGGTGGCCTTTGGGGTTCTGAGGACTTGTAGGGTAGTACTTACTGGCTAGAGTAGAGGAAATGGATTCTATTTGAATATCTGTCTAGAGGCTTTGCCCCACAGGTCCTGTTTGTCCTCGATGGGCTGCAGCTGTGAGCATTGAAGAGAACTGGGATAAAAGGGGGCGGCTTAGCCATTCAGGGAGAGCCTTGAAGGAGCCCTGAACTGGGAAAGAACAGCATGCAGAAGAAAGCGTCTGTGCTGTGAAGATCTGCAGCCATAAGAACACACCGAGGAGGTATGGACTTTAGCAATCTGAGAACAGCATTATGGGACTCTAGAGAAATAGAACAACAACAAGTGGCAGCTTTAGATTTGGAGCAATCCAGCAAAGCTTGCAAATTTCTTGCTGGGCACCACCCTCTTGGTCAGGGTGAGAGGCCAGAAATGGAGGCCATTTTCCATGGGGAAAACGAAGTCATTGGCCCAGGCTCTGGGTGTCAGATGACAGGTGGCATCTGGGGCTCTAAGGCCTTGCAGGGTCCTAGTTGCTGGCAGCTTTCGTTCTGGAAGGATCCAGCAGAGTTTGTAGATTCCTGGCTTGGCACTGCCCTGCCTGCCAGGCCAAGTGGCCACAAATGAAGGCCATTTTCCATGGGAAAAAGATGTCCTTTCCCCAGGGTCTCAGTAATATGTTCAAGGTGGCGTTTGAGGCTCTAAGTACTTCCAGGGCCCTAGTTGCTGCCAGCTTTTCTTTTGGAAAAATCCAGCAACGATTGCATCATTCTAGCAAGGCTCCCACTTTCTGCCAGGGTGAGTGGCTGCCAAGGGAGGCCATTTGCCATGGGAAAAAGAAGTCCTTTCCCCAGGGTCTGGGTGTCAGATGAAAGGTGGCCTTTGGGGTTCTGAGGACTTGTAGGGTACTACTTACTGGCTAGAGTAGAGGAAATGGATTCTATTTGAATATCTGTCTAGAGGCTTTGCCCCACAGGTCCTGGTTGTCCTCGATGGGCTGCAGCTGTGAGCATTGAAGAGAACTGGGATAAAAGGGGGCGGCTTAGCCATTCAGGGAGAGCCTTGAAGGAGCCCTGAACTGGGAAAGAACAGCATGCAGAAGAAAGCGTCTGTGCTGTGAAGATCTGCAGCCATAAGAACACACCGAGGAGGTATGGACTTTAGCAAGCTGAGAACAGCATTATGGGACTCTAGAGAAATAGAACAACAACAAGTGGCAGCTTTAGATTTGGAGCAATCCAGCAAAGCTTGCAAATTTCTTGCTGGGCACCACCCTCTTGGTCAGGGCGAGTGGCCAGAAATGGAGGCCATTTTCCATGGGGAAAACGAAGTCATTGGCCCAGGCTCTGGGTGTCAGATGAAAGGTGGCGTCTGGGGCTCTAAGGACTTGCAGGGTCCTAGTTGCTGGCAGCTTTCGTTCTGGAAGGATCCAGCAGAGTTTGTAGATTCCTGGCTTGGCACTGCCCTGCCTGCCAGGCCAAGTGGCCACAAATGAAGGCCATTTCCCATGGGAAAAAGATGTCCTTTCCCCAGGGTCTCAGTAATATGTTCAAGGTGGCGTTTGAGGCTCTAAGTACTTCCAGGGCCCTAGTTGCTGGCAGCTTTTCTTTTGGAAAAATCCAGCAACGATTGCATCATTCTAGCAAGGCTCCCACTTTCTGCCAGGGTGAGTGGCTGCCAAGGGAGGCCATTTGCCATGGGAAAAAGAAGTCCTTTCCCCAGGGTCTGGGTGTCAGATGAAAGGTGGCCTTTGGGGTTCTGAGGACTTGTAGGGTACTACTTACTGGCTAGAGTAGAGGAAATGGATTCTATTTGAATATCTGTCTAGAGGCTTTGCCCCACAGGTCCTGGTTGTCCTTGATGGGCTGCAGCTGTGAGCATTGAAGAGAACTGGGATAAAAGGGGGCGGCTTAGCCATTCAGGGAGAGCCTTGAAGGAGCCCTGAACTGGGAAAGAACAGCATGCAGAAGAAAGCGTCTGTGCTGTGAAGATCTGCAGCCATAAGAACACACCGAGGAGGTATGGACTTTAGCAAGCTGAGAACAGCATTATGGGACTCTAGAGAAATAGAACAACAACAAGTGGCAGCTTTAGATTTGGAGCAATCCAGCAAAGCTTGCAAATTTCTTGCTGGGCACCACCCTCTTGGTCAGGGTGAGAGGCCAGAAATGGAGGCCATTTTCCATGGGGAAAACGAAGTCATTGGCCCAGGCTCTTGGTGTCAGATGACAGGTGGCATCTGGGGCTCTAAGGACTTGCAGGGTCCTAGTTGCTGGCAGCTTTCGTTCTGGAAGGATCCAGCAGAGTTTGTAGATTCCTGGCTTGGCACTGCCCTGCCTGCCAGGCCAAGTGGCCACAAATGAAGGCCATTTCCCATGGGAAAAAGATGTCCTTTCCCCAGGGTCTCAGTAATATGTTCAAGGTGGCGTTTGAGGCTCTAAGTACTTCCAGGGCCCTAGTTGCTGCCAGCTTTTCTTTTGGAAAAATCCAGCAACGATTGCATCATTCTAGCAAGGCTCCCACTTTCTGCCAGGGTGAGTGGCTGCCAAGGGAGGCCATTTGCCATGGGAAAAAGAAGTCCTTTCCCCAGGGTCTGGGTGTCAGATGAAAGGTGGCCTTTGGGGCTCTAAGGACTTGTAGGGTAGTACTTACTGGCTAGAGTAGAGGAAATGGATTCTATTTGAATATCTGTCTAGAGGCTTTGCCCCACAGGTCCTGGTTGTCCTCGATGGGCTGCAGCTGTGAGCATTGAAGAGAACTGGGATAAAAGGGGGCGGCTTAGCCATTCAGGGAGAGCCTTGAAGGAGCCCTGAACTGGGAAAGAACAGCATGCAGAAGAAAGCGTCTGTGCTGTGAAGATCTGCAGCCATAAGAACACACCGAGGAGGTATGGACTTTAGCAATCTGAGAACAGCATGATGGGACTCTAGAGAAATAGAACAACAACAAGTGGCAGCTTTAGATTTGGAGCAATCCAGCAAAGCTTGCAAATTTCTTGCTGGGCACCACCCTCTTGGTCAGGGTGAGAGGCCAGAAATGGAGGCCATTTTCCATGGGGAAAACGAAGTCATTGGCCCAGGCTCTGGGTGTCAGATGACAGGTGGCATCTGGGGCTCTAAGGCCTTGCAGGGTCCTAGTTGCTGGCAGCTTTCGTTCTGGAAGGATCCAGCAGAGTTTGTAGATTCCTGGCTTGGCACTGCCCTGCCTGCCAGGCCAAGTGGCCACAAATGAAGGCCATTTTCCATGGGAAAAAGATGTCCTTTCCCCAGGGTCTCAGTAATATGTTCAAGGTGGCGTTTGAGGCTCTAAGTACTTCCAGGGCCCTAGTTGCTGCCAGCTTTTCTTTTGGAAAAATCCAGCAACGATTGCATCATTCTAGCAAGGCTCCCACTTTCTGCCAGGGTGAGTGGCTGCCAAGGGAGGCCATTTGCCATGGGAAAAAGAAGTCCTTTCCCCAGGGTCTGGGTGTCAGATGAAAGGTGGCCTTTGGGGTTCTGAGGACTTGTAGGGTACTACTTACTGGCTAGAGTAGAGGAAATGGATTCTATTTGAATATCTGTCTAGAGGCTTTGCCCCACAGGTCCTGTTTGTCCTCGATGGGCTGCAGCTGTGAGCATTGAAGAGAACTGGGATAAAAGGGGGCGGCTTAGCCATTCAGGGAGAGCCTTGAAGGAGCCCTGAACTGGGAAAGAACAGCATGCAGAAGAAAGCGTCTGTGCTGTGAAGATCTGCAGCCATAAGAACACACCGAGGAGGTATGGACTTTAGCAATCTGAGAACAGCATTATGGGACTCTAGAGAAATAGAACAACAACAAGTGGCAGCTTTAGATTTGGAGCAATCCAGCAAAGCTTGCAAATTTCTTGCTGGGCACCACCCTCTTGGTCAGGGTGAGAGGCCAGAAATGGAGGCCATTTTCCATGGGGAAAACGAAGTCATTGGCCCAGGCTCTGGGTGTCAGATGACAGGTGGCATCTGGGGCTCTAAGGCCTTGCAGGGTCCTAGTTGCTGGCAGCTTTCGTTCTGGAAGGATCCAGCAGAGTTTGTAGATTCCTGGCTTGGCACTGCCCTGCCTGCCAGGCCAAGTGGCCACAAATGAAGGCCATTTTCCATGGGAAAAAGATGTCCTTTCCCCAGGGTCTCAGTAATATGTTCAAGGTGGCGTTTGAGGCTCTAAGTACTTCCAGGGCCCTAGTTGCTGGCAGCTTTTCTTTTGGAAAAATCCAGCAACGATTGCATCATTCTAGCAAGGCTCCCACTTTCTGCCAGGGTGAGTGGCTGCCAAGGGAGGCCATTTGCCATGGGAAAAAGAAGTCCTTTCCCCAGGGTCTGGGTGTCAGATGAAAGGTGGCCTTTGGGGTTCTGAGGACTTGTAGGGTAGTACTTACTGGCTAGAGTAGAGGAAATGGATTCTATTTGAATATCTGTCTAGAGGCTTTGCCCCACAGGTCCTGTTTGTCCTCGATGGGCTGCAGCTGTGAGCATTGAAGAGAACTGGGATAAAAGGGGGCGGCTTAGCCATTCAGGGAGAGCCTTGAAGGAGCCCTGAACTGGGAAAGAACAGCATGCAGAAGAAAGCGTCTGTGCTGTGAAGATCTGCAGCCATAAGAACACACCGAGGAGGTATGGACTTTAGCAAGCTGAGAACAGCATTATGGGACTCTAGAGAAATAGAACAACAACAAGTGGCAGCTTTAGATTTGGAGCAATCCAGCAAAGCTTGCAAATTTCTTGCTGGGCACCACCCTCTTGGTCAGGGCGAGTGGCCAGAAATGGAGGCCATTTTCCATGGGGAAAACGAAGTCATTGGCCCAGGCTCTGGGTGTCAGATGAAAGGTGGCGTCTGGGGCTCTAAGGACTTGCAGGGTCCTAGTTGCTGGCAGCTTTCGTTCTGGAAGGATCCAGCAGAGTTTGTAGATTCCTGGCTTGGCACTGCCCTGCCTGCCAGGCCAAGTGGCCACAAATGAAGGCCATTTCCCATGGGAAAAAGATGTCCTTTCCCCAGGGTCTCAGTAATATGTTCAAGGTGGCGTTTGAGGCTCTAAGTACTTCCAGGGCCCTAGTTGCTGCCAGCTTTTCTTTTGGAAAAATCCAGCAACGATTGCATCATTCTAGCAAGGCTCCCACTTTCTGCCAGGGTGAGTGGCTGCCAAGGGAGGCCATTTGCCATGGGAAAAAGAAGTCCTTTCCCCAGGGTCTGGGTGTCAGATGAAAGGTGGCCTTTGGGGTTCTGAGGACTTGTAGGGTAGTACTTACTGGCTAGAGTAGAGGAAATGGATTCTATTTGAATATCTGTCTAGAGGCTTTGCCCCACAGGTCCTGTTTGTCCTCGATGGGCTGCAGCTGTGAGCATTGAAGAGAACTGGGATAAAAGGGGGCGGCTTAGCCATTCAGGGAGAGCCTTGAAGGAGCCCTGAACTGGGAAAGAACAGCATGCAGAAGAAAGCGTCTGTGCTGTGAAGATCTGCAGCCATAAGAACACACCGAGGAGGTATGGACTTTAGCAATCTGAGAACAGCATTATGGGACTCTAGAGAAATAGAACAACAACAAGTGGCAGCTTTAGATTTGGAGCAATCCAGCAAAGCTTGCAAATTTCTTGCTGGGCACCACCCTCTTGGTCAGGGTGAGAGGCCAGAAATGGAGGCCATTTTCCATGGGGAAAACGAAGTCATTGGCCCAGGCTCTTGGTGTCAGATGACAGGTGGCATCTGGGGCTCTAAGGCCTTGCAGGGTCCTAGTTGCTGGCAGCTTTCGTTCTGGAAGGATCCAGCAGAGTTTGTAGATTCCTGGCTTGGCACTGCCCTGCCTGCCAGGCCAAGTGGCCACAAATGAAGGCCATTTTCCATGGGAAAAAGATGTCCTTTCCCCAGGGTCTCAGTAATATGTTCAAGGTGGCGTTTGAGGCTCTAAGTACTTCCAGGGCCCTAGTTGCTGGCAGCTTTTCTTTTGGAAAAATCCAGCAACGATTGCATCATTCTAGCAAGGCTCCCACTTTCTGCCAGGGTGAGTGGCTGCCAAGGGAGGCCATTTGCCATGGGAAAAAGAAGTCCTTTCCCCAGGGTCTGGGTGTCAGATGAAAGGTGGCCTTTGGGGTTCTGAGGACTTGTAGGGTAGTACTTACTGGCTAGAGTAGAGGAAATGGATTCTATTTGAATATCTGTCTAGAGGCTTTGCCCCACAGGTCCTGGTTGTCCTTGATGGGCTGCAGCTGTGAGCATTGAAGAGAACTGGGATAAAAGGGGGCGGCTTAGCCATTCAGGGAGAGCCTTGAAGGAGCCCTGAACTGGGAAAGAACAGCATGCAGAAGAAAGCGTCTGTGCTGTGAAGATCTGCAGCCATAAGAACACACCGAGGAGGTATGGACTTTAGCAAGCTGAGAACAGCATTATGGGACTCTAGAGAAATAGAACAACAACAAGTGGCAGCTTTCGATTTGGAGCAATCCAGCAAAGCTTGCAAATTTCTTGCTGGGCACCACCCTCTTGGTCAGGGTGAGAGGCCAGAAATGGAGGCCATTTTCCATGGGGAAAACGAAGTCATTGGCCCAGGCTCTTGGTGTCAGATGACAGGTGGCATCTGGGGCTCTAAGGACTTGCAGGGTCCTAGTTGCTGGCAGCTTTCGTTCTGGAAGGATCCAGCAGAGTTTGTAGATTCCTGGCTTGGCACTGCCCTGCCTGCCAGGCCAAGTGGCCACAAATGAAGGCCATTTCCCATGGGAAAAAGATGTCCTTTCCCCAGGGTCTCAGTAATATGTTCAAGGTGGCGTTTGAGGCTCTAAGTACTTCCAGGGCCCTAGTTGCTGCCAGCTTTTCTTTTGGAAAAATCCAGCAACGATTGCATCATTCTAGCAAGGCTCCCACTTTCTGCCAGGGTGAGTGGCTGCCAAGGGAGGCCATTTGCCATGGGAAAAAGAAGTCCTTTCCCCAGGGTCTGGGTGTCAGATGAAAGGTGGCCTTTGGGGCTCTAAGGACTTGTAGGGTAGTACTTACTGGCTAGAGTAGAGGAAATGGATTCTATTTGAATATCTGTCTAGAGGCTTTGCCCCACAGGTCCTGGTTGTCCTCGATGGGCTGCAGCTGTGAGCATTGAAGAGAACTGGGATAAAAGGGGGCGGCTTAGCCATTCAGGGAGAGCCTTGAAGGAGCCCTGAACTGGGAAAGAACAGCATGCAGAAGAAAGCGTCTGTGCTGTGAAGATCTGCAGCCATAAGAACACACCGAGGAGGTATGGACTTTAGCAATCTGAGAACAGCATTATGGGACTCTAGAGAAATAGAACAACAACAAGTGGCAGCTTTAGATTTGGAGCAATCCAGCAAAGCTTGCAAATTTCTTGCTGGGCACCACCCTCTTGGTCAGGGTGAGAGGCCAGAAATGGAGGCCATTTTCCATGGGGAAAACGAAGTCATTGGCCCAGGCTCTGGGTGTCAGATGACAGGTGGCATCTGGGGCTCTAAGGCCTTGCAGGGTCCTAGTTGCTGGCAGCTTTCGTTCTGGAAGGATCCAGCAGAGTTTGTAGATTCCTGGCTTGGCACTGCCCTGCCTGCCAGGCCAAGTGGCCACAAATGAAGGCCATTTTCCATGGGAAAAAGATGTCCTTTCCCCAGGGTCTCAGTAATATGTTCAAGGTGGCGTTTGAGGCTCTAAGTACTTCCAGGGCCCTAGTTGCTGCCAGCTTTTCTTTTGGAAAAATCCAGCAACGATTGCATCATTCTAGCAAGGCTCCCACTTTCTGCCAGGGTGAGTGGCTGCCAAGGGAGGCCATTTGCCATGGGAAAAAGAAGTCCTTTCCCCAGGGTCTGGGTGTCAGATGAAAGGTGGCCTTTGGGGTTCTGAGGACTTGTAGGGTACTACTTACTGGCTAGAGTAGAGGAAATGGATTCTATTTGAATATCTGTCTAGAGGCTTTGCCCCACAGGTCCTGGTTGTCCTCGATGGGCTGCAGCTGTGAGCATTGAAGAGAACTGGGATAAAAGGGGGCGGCTTAGCCATTCAGGGAGAGCCTTGAAGGAGCCCTGAACTGGGAAAGAACAGCATGCAGAAGAAAGCGTCTGTGCTGTGAAGATCTGCAGCCATAAGAACACACCGAGGAGGTATGGACTTTAGCAATCTGAGAACAGCATTATGGGACTCTAGAGAAATAGAACAACAACAAGTGGCAGCTTTAGATTTGGAGCAATCCAGCAAAGCTTGCAAATTTCTTGCTGGGCACCACCCTCTTGGTCAGGGCGAGTGGCCAGAAATGGAGGCCATTTTCCATGGGGAAAACGAAGTCATTGGCCCAGGCTCTGGGTGTCAGATGAAAGGTGGCGTCTGGGGCTCTAAGGACTTGCAGGGTCCTAGTTGCTGGCAGCTTTCGTTCTGGAAGGATCCAGCAGAGTTTGTAGATTCCTGGCTTGGCACTGCCCTGCCTGCCAGGCCAAGTGGCCACAAATGAAGGCCATTTCCCATGGGAAAAAGATGTCCTTTCCCCAGGGTCTCAGTAATATGTTCAAGGTGGCGTTTGAGGCTCTAAGTACTTCCAGGGCCCTAGTTGCTGGCAGCTTTTCTTTTGGAAAAATCCAGCAACGATTGCATCATTCTAGCAAGGCTCCCACTTTCTGCCAGGGTGAGTGGCTGCCAAGGGAGGCCATTTGCCATGGGAAAAAGAAGTCCTTTCCCCAGGGTCTGGGTGTCAGATGAAAGGTGGCCTTTGGGGTTCTGAGGACTTGTAGGGTAGTACTTACTGGCTAGAGTAGAGGAAATGGATTCTATTTGAATATCTGTCTAGAGGCTTTGCCCCACAGGTCCTGGTTGTCCTCGATGGGCTGCAGCTGTGAGCATTGAAGAGAACTGGGATAAAAGGGGGCGGCTTAGCCATTCAGGGAGAGCCTTGAAGGAGCCCTGAACTGGGAAAGAACAGCATGCAGAAGAAAGCGTCTGTGCTGTGAAGATCTGCAGCCATAAGAACACACCGAGGAGGTATGGACTTTAGCAATCTGAGAACAGCATTATGGGACTCTAGAGAAATAGAACAACAACAAGTGGCAGCTTTAGATTTGGAGCAATCCAGCAAAGCTTGCAAATTTCTTGCTGGGCACCACCCTCTTGGTCAGGGTGAGAGGCCAGAAATGGAGGCCATTTTCCATGGGGAAAACGAAGTCATTGGCCCAGGCTCTGGGTGTCAGATGACAGGTGGCATCTGGGGCTCTAAGGCCTTGCAGGGTCCTAGTTGCTGGCAGCTTTCGTTCTGGAAGGATCCAGCAGAGTTTGTAGATTCCTGGCTTGGCACTGCCCTGCCTGCCAGGCCAAGTGGCCACAAATGAAGGCCATTTTCCATGGGAAAAAGATGTCCTTTCCCCAGGGTCTCAGTAATATGTTCAAGGTGGCGTTTGAGGCTCTAAGTACTTCCAGGGCCCTAGTTGCTGCCAGCTTTTCTTTTGGAAAAATCCAGCAACGATTGCATCATTCTAGCAAGGCTCCCACTTTCTGCCAGGGTGAGTGGCTGCCAAGGGAGGCCATTTGCCATGGGAAAAAGAAGTCCTTTCCCCAGGGTCTGGGTGTCAGATGAAAGGTGGCCTTTGGGGTTCTGAGGACTTGTAGGGTAGTACTTACTGGCTAGAGTAGAGGAAATGGATTCTATTTGAATATCTGTCTAGAGGCTTTGCCCCACAGGTCCTGGTTGTCCTTGATGGGCTGCAGCTGTGAGCATTGAAGAGAACTGGGATAAAAGGGGGCGGCTTAGCCATTCAGGGAGAGCCTTGAAGGAGCCCTGAACTGGGAAAGAACAGCATGCAGAAGAAAGCGTCTGTGCTGTGAAGATCTGCAGCCATAAGAACACACCGAGGAGGTATGGACTTTAGCAAGCTGAGAACAGCATGATGGGACTCTAGAGAAATAGAACAACAACAAGTGGCAGCTTTAGATTTGGAGCAATCCAGCAAAGCTTGCAAATTTCTTGCTGGGCACCACCCTCTTGGTCAGGGTGAGAGGCCAGAAATGGAGGCCATTTTCCATGGGGAAAACGAAGTCATTGGCCCAGGCTCTTGGTGTCAGATGACAGGTGGCATCTGGGGCTCTAAGGACTTGCAGGGTCCTAGTTGCTGGCAGCTTTCGTTCTGGAAGGATCCAGCAGAGTTTGTAGATTCCTGGCTTGGCACTGCCCTGCCTGCCAGGCCAAGTGGCCACAAATGAAGGCCATTTCCCATGGGAAAAAGATGTCCTTTCCCCAGGGTCTCAGTAATATGTTCAAGGTGGCGTTTGAGGCTCTAAGTACTTCCAGGGCCCTAGTTGCTGCCAGCTTTTCTTTTGGAAAAATCCAGCAACGATTGCATCATTCTAGCAAGGCTCCCACTTTCTGCCAGGGTGAGTGGCTGCCAAGGGAGGCCATTTGCCATGGGAAAAAGAAGTCCTTTCCCCAGGGTCTGGGTGTCAGATGAAAGGTGGCCTTTGGGGCTCTAAGGACTTGTAGGGTAGTACTTACTGGCTAGAGTAGAGGAAATGGATTCTATTTGAATATCTGTCTAGAGGCTTTGCCCCACAGGTCCTGGTTGTCCTCGATGGGCTGCAGCTGTGAGCATTGAAGAGAACTGGGATAAAAGGGGGCGGCTTAGCCATTCAGGGAGAGCCTTGAAGGAGCCCTGAACTGGGAAAGAACAGCATGCAGAAGAAAGCGTCTGTGCTGTGAAGATCTGCAGCCATAAGAACACACCGAGGAGGTATGGACTTTAGCAATCTGAGAACAGCATTATGGGACTCTAGAGAAATAGAACAACAACAAGTGGCAGCTTTAGATTTGGAGCAATCCAGCAAAGCTTGCAAATTTCTTGCTGGGCACCACCCTCTTGGTCAGGGTGAGAGGCCAGAAATGGAGGCCATTTTCCATGGGGAAAACGAAGTCATTGACCCAGGCTCTGGGTGTCAGATGACAGGTGGCATCTGGGGCTCTAAGGACTTGCAGGGTCCTAGTTGCTGGCAGCTTTCGTTCTGGAAGGATCCAGCAGAGTTTGTAGATTCCTGGCTTGGCACTGCCCTGCCTGCCAGGCCAAGTGGCCACAAATGAAGGCCATTTTCCATGGGAAAAAGATGTCCTTTCCCCAGGGTCTCAGTAATATGTTCAAGGTGGCGTTTGAGGCTCTAAGTACTTCCAGGGCCCTAGTTGCTGGCAGCTTTTCTTTTGGAAAAATCCAGCAACGATTGCATCATTCTAGCAAGGCTCCCACTTTCTGCCAGGGTGAGTGGCTGCCAAGGGAGGCCATTTGCCATGGGAAAAAGAAGTCCTTTCCCCAGGGTCTGGGTGTCAGATGAAAGGTGGCCTTTGGGGTTCTGAGGACTTGTAGGGTAGTACTTACTGGCTAGAGTAGAGGAAATGGATTCTATTTGAATATCTGTCTAGAGGCTTTGCCCCACAGGTCCTGGTTGTCCTTGATGGGCTGCAGCTGTGAGCATTGAAGAGAACTGGGATAAAAGGGGGCGGCTTAGCCATTCAGGGAGAGCCTTGAAGGAGCCCTGAACTGGGAAAGAACAGCATGCAGAAGAAAGCGTCTGTGCTGTGAAGATCTGCAGCCATAAGAACACACCGAGGAGGTATGGACTTTAGCAATCTGAGAACAGCATGATGGGACTCTAGAGAAATAGAACAACAACAAGTGGCAGCTTTAGATT
The DNA here is from genome assembly GCF_051311805.1 of Agelaius phoeniceus. Taxonomy (NCBI): domain Eukaryota; kingdom Metazoa; phylum Chordata; class Aves; order Passeriformes; family Icteridae; genus Agelaius; species Agelaius phoeniceus. Next base: position 4,711,112 of record NC_135297.1, read on the forward strand.
TGGAGCAATCCAGCAAAGCTTGCAAATTTCTTGCTGGGCACCACCCTCTTGGTCAGGGTGAGAGGCCAGAAATGGAGGCCATTTTCCATGGGGAAAACGAAGTCATTGGCCCAGGCTCTTGGTGTCAGATGACAGGTGGCATCTGGGGCTCTAAGGACTTGCAGGGTCCTAGTTGCTGGCAGCTTTCGTTCTGGAAGGATCCAGCAGAGTTTGTAGATTCCTGGCTTGGCACTGCCCTGCCTGCCAGGCCAAGTGGCCACAAATGAAGGCCATTTTCCATGGGAAAAAGATGTCCTTTCCCCAGGGTCTCAGTAATATGTTCAAGGTGGCGTTTGAGGCTCTAAGTACTTCCAGGGCCCTAGTTGCTGCCAGCTTTTCTTTTGGAAAAATCCAGCAACGATTGCATCATTCTAGCAAGGCTCCCACTTTCTGCCAGGGTGAGTGGCTGCCAAGGGAGGCCATTTGCCATGGGAAAAAGAAGTCCTTTCCCCAGGGTCTGGGTGTCAGATGAAAGGTGGCCTTTGGGGTTCTGAGGACTTGTAGGGTACTACTTACTGGCTAGAGTAGAGGAAATGGATTCTATTTGAATATCTGTCTAGAGGCTTTGCCCCACAGGTCCTGGTTGTCCTCGATGGGCTGCAGCTGTGAGCATTGAAGAGAACTGGGATAAAAGGGGGCGGCTTAGCCATTCAGGGAGAGCCTTGAAGGAGCCCTGAACTGGGAAAGAACAGCATGCAGAAGAAAGCGTCTGTGCTGTGAAGATCTGCAGCCATAAGAACACACCGAGGAGGTATGGACTTTAGCAAGCTGAGAACAGCATTATGGGACTCTAGAGAAATAGAACAACAACAAGTGGCAGCTTTAGATTTGGAGCAATCCAGCAAAGCTTGCAAATTTCTTGCTGGGCACCACCCTCTTGGTCAGGGCGAGTGGCCAGAAATGGAGGCCATTTTCCATGGGGAAAACGAAGTCATTGGCCCAGGCTCTGGGTGTCAGATGAAAGGTGGCGTCTGGGGCTCTAAGGACTTGCAGGGTCCTAGTTGCTGGCAGCTTTCGTTCTGGAAGGATCCAGCAGAGTTTGTAGATTCCTGGCTTGGCACTGCCCTGCCTGCCAGGCCAAGTGGCCACAAATGAAGGCCATTTCCCATGGGAAAAAGATGTCCTTTCCCCAGGGTCTCAGTAATATGTTCAAGGTGGCGTTTGAGGCTCTAAGTACTTCCAGGGCCCTAGTTGCTGGCAGCTTTTCTTTTGGAAAAATCCAGCAACGATTGCATCATTCTAGCAAGGCTCCCACTTTCTGCCAGGGTGAGTGGCTGCCAAGGGAGGCCATTTGCCATGGGAAAAAGAAGTCCTTTCCCCAGGGTCTGGGTGTCAGATGAAAGGTGGCCTTTGGGGTTCTGAGGACTTGTAGGGTAGTACTTACTGGCTAGAGTAGAGGAAATGGATTCTATTTGAATATCTGTCTAGAGGCTTTGCCCCACAGGTCCTGTTTGTCCTCGATGGGCTGCAGCTGTGAGCATTGAAGAGAACTGGGATAAAAGGGGGCGGCTTAGCCATTCAGGGAGAGCCTTGAAGGAGCCCTGAACTGGGAAAGAACAGCATGCAGAAGAAAGCGTCTGTGCTGTGAAGATCTGCAGCCATAAGAACACACCGAGGAGGTATGGACTTTAGCAATCTGAGAACAGCATTATGGGACTCTAGAGAAATAGAACAACAACAAGTGGCAGCTTTAGATTTGGAGCAATCCAGCAAAGCTTGCAAATTTCTTGCTGGGCACCACCCTCTTGGTCAGGGTGAGAGGCCAGAAATGGAGGCCATTTTCCATGGGGAAAACGAAGTCATTGGCCCAGGCTCTGGGTGTCAGATGACAGGTGGCATCTGGGGCTCTAAGGACTTGCAGGGTCCTAGTTGCTGGCAGCTTTCGTTCTGGAAGGATCCAGCAGAGTTTGTAGATTCCTGGCTTGGCACTGCCCTGCCTGCCAGGCCAAGTGGCCACAAATGAAGGCCATTTCCCATGGGAAAAAGATGTCCTTTCCCCAGGGTCTCAGTAATATGTTCAAGGTGGCGTTTGAGGCTCTAAGTACTTCCAGGGCCCTAGTTGCTGCCAGCTTTTCTTTTGGAAAAATCCAGCAACGATTGCATCATTCTAGCAAGGCTCCCACTTTCTGCCAGGGTGAGTGGCTGCCAAGGGAGGCCATTTGCCATGGGAAAAAGAAGTCCTTTCCCCAGGGTCTGGGTGTCAGATGAAAGGTGGCCTTTGGGGCTCTAAGGACTTGTAGGGTAGTACTTACTGGCTAGAGTAGAGGAAATGGATTCTATTTGAATATCTGTCTAGAGGCTTTGCCCCACAGGTCCTGGTTGTCCTCGATGGGCTGCAGCTGTGAGCATTGAAGAGAACTGGGATAAAAGGGGGCGGCTTAGCCATTCAGGGAGAGCCTTGAAGGAGCCCTGAACTGGGAAAGAACAGCATGCAGAAGAAAGCGTCTGTGCTGTGAAGATCTGCAGCCATAAGAACACACCGAGGAGGTATGGACTTTAGCAATCTGAGAACAGCATTATGGGACTCTAGAGAAATAGAACAACAACAAGTGGCAGCTTTAGATTTGGAGCAATCCAGCAAAGCTTGCAAATTTCTTGCTGGGCACCACCCTCTTGGTCAGGGTGAGAGGCCAGAAATGGAGGCCATTTTCCATGGGGAAAACGAAGTCATTGGCCCAGGCTCTGGGTGTCAGATGACAGGTGGCATCTGGGGCTCTAAGGACTTGCAGGGTCCTAGTTGCTGGCAGCTTTCGTTCTGGAAGGATCCAGCAGAGTTTGTAGATTCCTGGCTTGGCACTGCCCTGCCTGCCAGGCCAAGTGGCCACAAATGAAGGCCATTTTCCATGGGAAAAAGATGTCCTTTCCCCAGGGTCTCAGTAATATGTTCAAGGTGGCGTTTGAGGCTCTAAGTACTTCCAGGGCCCTAGTTGCTGGCAGCTTTTCTTTTGGAAAAATCCAGCAACGATTGCATCATTCTAGCAAGGCTCCCACTTTCTGCCAGGGTGAGTGGCTGCCAAGGGAGGCCATTTGCCATGGGAAAAAGAAGTCCTTTCCCCAGGGTCTGGGTGTCAGATGAAAGGTGGCCTTTGGGGTTCTGAGGACTTGTAGGGTAGTACTTACTGGCTAGAGTAGAGGAAATGGATTCTATTTGAATATCTGTCTAGAGGCTTTGCCCCACAGGTCCTGTTTGTCCTCGATGGGCTGCAGCTGTGAGCATTGAAGAGAACTGGGATAAAAGGGGGCGGCTTAGCCATTCAGGGAGAGCCTTGAAGGAGCCCTGAACTGGGAAAGAACAGCATGCAGAAGAAAGCGTCTGTGCTGTGAAGATCTGCAGCCATAAGAACACACCGAGGAGGTATGGACTTTAGCAATCTGAGAACAGCATGATGGGACTCTAGAGAAATAGAACAACAACAAGTGGCAGCTTTAGATTTGGAGCAATCCAGCAAAGCTTGCAAATTTCTTGCTGGGCACCACCCTCTTGGTCAGGGTGAGAGGCCAGAAATGGAGGCCATTTTCCATGGGGAAAACGAAGTCATTGGCCCAGGCTCTGGGTGTCAGATGAAAGGTGGCGTCTGGGGCTCTAAGGACTTGCAGGGTCCTAGTTGCTGGCAGCTTTCGTTCTGGAAGGATCCAGCACAGTTTGTAGATTCCTGGCTTGGCACTGCCCTGCCTGCCAGGCCAAGTGGCCACAAATGAAGGCCATTTCCCATGGGAAAAAGATGTCCTTTCCCCAGGGTCTCAGTAATATGTTCAAGGTGGCGTTTGAGGCTCTAAGTACTTCCAGGGCCCTAGTTGCTGCCAGCTTTTCTTTTGGAAAAATCCAGCAACGATTGCATCATTCTAGCAAGGCTCCCACTTTCTGCCAGGGTGAGTGGCTGCCAAGGGAGGCCATTTGCCATGGGAAAAAGAAGTCCTTTCCCCAGGGTCTGGGTGTCAGATGAAAGGTGGCCTTTGGGGTTCTGAGGACTTGTAGGGTACTACTTACTGGCTAGAGTAGAGGAAATGGATTCTATTTGAATATCTGTCTAGAGGCTTTGCCCCACAGGTCCTGGTTGTCCTTGATGGGCTGCAGCTGTGAGCATTGAAGAGAACTGGGATAAAAGGGGGCGGCTTAGCCATTCAGGGAGAGCCTTGAAGGAGCCCTGAACTGGGAAAGAACAGCATGCAGAAGAAAGCGTCTGTGCTGTGAAGATCTGCAGCCATAAGAACACACCGAGGAGGTATGGACTTTAGCAATCTGAGAACAGCATGATGGGACTCTAGAGAAATAGAACAACAACAAGTGGCAGCTTTAGATTTGGAGCAATCCAGCAAAGCTTGCAAATTTCTTGCTGGGCACCACCCTCTTGGTCAGGGTGAGTGGCCAGAAATGGAGGCCATTTTCCATGGGGAAAACGAAGTCATTGGCCCAGGCTCTGGGTGTCAGATGACAGGTGGCATCTGGGGCTCTAAGGACTTGCAGGGTCCTAGTTGCTGGCAGCTTTCGTTCTGGAAGGATCCAGCACAGTTTGTAGATTCCTGGCTTGGCACTGCCCTGCCTGCCAGGCCAAGTGGCCACAAATGAAGGCCATTTTCCATGGGAAAAAGATGTCCTTTCCCCAGGGTCTCAGTAATATGTTCAAGGTGGCGTTTGAGGCTCTAAGTACTTCCAGGGCCCTAGTTGCTGGCAGCTTTTCTTTTGGAAAAATCCAGCAACGATTGCATCATTCTAGCAAGGCTCCCACTTTCTGCCAGGGTGAGTGGCTGCCAAGGGAGGCCATTTGCCATGGGAAAAAGAAGTCCTTTCCCCAGGGTCTGGGTGTCAGATGAAAGGTGGCCTTTGGGGTTCTGAGGACTTGTAGGGTAGTACTTACTGGCTAGAGTAGAGGAAATGGATTCTATTTGAATATCTGTCTAGAGGCTTTGCCCCACAGGTCCTGGTTGTCCTCGATGGGCTGCAGCTGTGAGCATTGAAGAGAACTGGGATAAAAGGGGGCGGCTTAGCCATTCAGGGAGAGCCTTGAAGGAGCCCTGAACTGGGAAAGAACAGCATGCAGAAGAAAGCGTCTGTGCTGTGAAGATCTGCAGCCATAAGAACACACCGAGGAGGTATGGACTTTAGCAATCTGAGAACAGCATTATGGGACTCTAGAGAAATAGAACAACAACAAGTGGCAGCTTTAGATTTGGAGCAATCCAGCAAAGCTTGCAAATTTCTTGCTGGGCACCACCCTCTTGGTCAGGGTGAGAGGCCAGAAATGGAGGCCATTTTCCATGGGGAAAACGAAGTCATTGGCCCAGGCTCTGGGTGTCAGATGAAAGGTGGCGTCTGGGGCTCTAAGGACTTGCAGGGTCCTAGTTGCTGGCAGCTTTCGTTCTGGAAGGATCCAGCACAGTTTGTAGATTCCTGGCTTGGCACTGCCCTGCCTGCCAGGCCAAGTGGCCACAAATGAAGGCCATTTCCCATGGGAAAAAGATGTCCTTTCCCCAGGGTCTCAGTAATATGTTCAAGGTGGCGTTTGAGGCTCTAAGTACTTCCAGGGCCCTAGTTGCTGCCAGCTTTTCTTTTGGAAAAATCCAGCAACGATTGCATCATTCTAGCAAGGCTCCCACTTTCTGCCAGGGTGAGTGGCTGCCAAGGGAGGCCATTTGCCATGGGAAAAAGAAGTCCTTTCCCCAGGGTCTGGGTGTCAGATGAAAGGTGGCCTTTGGGGTTCTGAGGACTTGTAGGGTACTACTTACTGGCTAGAGTAGAGGAAATGGATTCTATTTGAATATCTGTCTAGAGGCTTTGCCCCACAGGTCCTGGTTGTCCTTGATGGGCTGCAGCTGTGAGCATTGAAGAGAACTGGGATAAAAGGGGGCGGCTTAGCCATTCAGGGAGAGCCTTGAAGGAGCCCTGAACTGGGAAAGAACAGCATGCAGAAGAAAGCGTCTGTGCTGTGAAGATCTGCAGCCATAAGAACACACCGAGGAGGTATGGACTTTAGCAATCTGAGAACAGCATGATGGGACTCTAGAGAAATAGAACAACAACAAGTGGCAGCTTTAGATTTGGAGCAATCCAGCAAAGCTTGCAAATTTCTTGCTGGGCACCACCCTCTTGGTCAGAGTGAGTGGCCAGAAATGGAGGCCATTTTCCATGGGGAAAACGAAGTCATTGGCCCAGGCTCTGGGTGTCAGATGACAGGTGGCATCTGGGGCTCTAAGGACTTGCAGGGTCCTAGTTGCTGGCAGCTTTCGTTCTGGAAGGATCCAGCAGAGTTTGTAGATTCCTGGCTTGGCACTGCCCTGCCTGCCAGGCCAAGTGGCCACAAATGAAGGCCATTTTCCATGGGAAAAAGATGTCCTTTCCCCAGGGTCTCAGTAATATGTTCAAGGTGGCGTTTGAGGCTCTAAGTACTTCCAGGGCCCTAGTTGCTGCCAGCTTTTCTTTTGGAAAAATCCAGCAACGATTGCATCATTCTAGCAAGGCTCCCACTTTCTGCCAGGGTGAGTGGCTGCCAAGGGAGGCCATTTGCCATGGGAAAAAGAAGTCCTTTCCCCAGGGTCTGGGTGTCAGATGAAAGGTGGCCTTTGGGGTTCTGAGGACTTGTAGGGTACTACTTACTGGCTAGAGTAGAGGAAATGGATTCTATTTGAATATCTGTCTAGAGGCTTTGCCCCACAGGTCCTGGTTGTCCTCGATGGGCTGCAGCTGTGAGCATTGAAGAGAACTGGGATAAAAGGGGGCGGCTTAGCCATTCAGGGAGAGCCTTGAAGGAGCCCTGAACTGGGAAAGAACAGCATGCAGAAGAAAGCGTCTGTGCTGTGAAGATCTGCAGCCATAAGAACACACCGAGGAGGTATGGACTTTAGCAATCTGAGAACAGCATTATGGGGCTCTAGAGAAATAGAACAACAACAAGTGGCAGCTTTAGATTTGGAGCAATCCAGCAAAGCTTGCAAATTTCTTGCTGGGCACCACCCTCTTGGTCAGGGTGAGAGGCCAGAAATGGAGGCCATTTTCCATGGGGAAAACGAAGTCATTGGCCCAGGCTCTGGGTGTCAGATGAAAGGTGGCGTCTGGGGCTCTAAGGACTTGCAGGGTCCTAGTTGCTGGCAGCTTTCGTTCTGGAAGGATCCAGCACAGTTTGTAGATTCCTGGCTTGGCACTGCCCTGCCTGCCAGGCCAAGTGGCCACAAATGAAGGCCATTTCCCATGGGAAAAAGATGTCCTTTCCCCAGGGTCTCAGTAATATGTTCAAGGTGGCGTTTGAGGCTCTAAGTACTTCCAGGGCCCTAGTTGCTGCCAGCTTTTCTTTTGGAAAAATCCAGCAACGATTGCATCATTCTAGCAAGGCTCCCACTTTCTGCCAGGGTGAGTGGCTGCCAAGGGAGGCCATTTGCCATGGGAAAAAGAAGTCCTTTCCCCAGGGTCTGGGTGTCAGATGAAAGGTGGCCTTTGGGGTTCTGAGGACTTGTAGGGTACTACTTACTGGCTAGAGTAGAGGAAATGGATTCTATTTGAATATCTGTCTAGAGGCTTTGCCCCACAGGTCCTGGTTGTCCTTGATGGGCTGCAGCTGTGAGCATTGAAGAGAACTGGGATAAAAGGGGGCGGCTTAGCCATTCAGGGAGAGCCTTGAAGGAGCCCTGAACTGGGAAAGAACAGCATGCAGAAGAAAGCGTCTGTGCTGTGAAGATCTGCAGCCATAAGAACACACCGAGGAGGTATGGACTTTAGCAATCTGAGAACAGCATGATGGGACTCTAGAGAAATAGAACAACAACAAGTGGCAGCTTTAGATTTGGAGCAATCCAGCAAAGCTTGCAAATTTCTTGCTGGGCACCACCCTCTTGGTCAGAGTGAGTGGCCAGAAATGGAGGCCATTTTCCATGGGGAAAACGAAGTCATTGGCCCAGGCTCTGGGTGTCAGATGACAGGTGGCATCTGGGGCTCTAAGGACTTGCAGGGTCCTAGTTGCTGGCAGCTTTCGTTCTGGAAGGATCCAGCACAGTTTGTAGATTCCTGGCTTGGCACTGCCCTGCCTGCCAGGCCAAGTGGCCACAAATGAAGGCCATTTTCCATGGGAAAAAGATGTCCTTTCCCCAGGGTCTCAGTAATATGTTCAAGGTGGCGTTTGAGGCTCTAAGTACTTCCAGGGCCCTAGTTGCTGGCAGCTTTTCTTTTGGAAAAATCCAGCAACGATTGCATCATTCTAGCAAGGCTCCCACTTTCTGCCAGGGTGAGTGGCTGCCAAGGGAGGCCATTTGCCATGGGAAAAAGAAGTCCTTTCCCCAGGGTCTGGGTGTCAGATGAAAGGTGGCCTTTGGGGTTCTGAGGACTTGTAGGGTAGTACTTACTGGCTAGAGTAGAGGAAATGGATTCTATTTGAATATCTGTCTAGAGGCTTTGCCCCACAGGTCCTGGTTGTCCTCGATGGGCTGCAGCTGTGAGCATTGAAGAGAACTGGGATAAAAGGGGGCGGCTTAGCCATTCAGGGAGAGCCTTGAAGGAGCCCTGAACTGGGAAAGAACAGCATGCAGAAGAAAGCGTCTGTGCTGTGAAGATCTGCAGCCATAAGAACACACCGAGGAGGTATGGACTTTAGCAATCTGAGAACAGCATTATGGGACTCTAGAGAAATAGAACAACAACAAGTGGCAGCTTTAGATTTGGAGCAATCCAGCAAAGCTTGCAAATTTCTTGCTGGGCACCACCCTCTTGGTCAGGGTGAGAGGCCAGAAATGGAGGCCATTTTCCATGGGGAAAACGAAGTCATTGGCCCAGGCTCTGGGTGTCAGATGAAAGGTGGCGTCTGGGGCTCTAAGGACTTGCAGGGTCCTAGTTGCTGGCAGCTTTCGTTCTGGAAGGATCCAGCACAGTTTGTAGATTCCTGGCTTGGCACTGCCCTGCCTGCCAGGCCAAGTGGCCACAAATGAAGGCCATTTCCCATGGGAAAAAGATGTCCTTTCCCCAGGGTCTCAGTAATATGTTCAAGGTGGCGTTTGAGGCTCTAAGTACTTCCAGGGCCCTAGTTGCTGCCAGCTTTTCTTTTGGAAAAATCCAGCAACGATTGCATCATTCTAGCAAGGCTCCCACTTTCTGCCAGGGTGAGTGGCTGCCAAGGGAGGCCATTTGCCATGGGAAAAAGAAGTCCTTTCCCCAGGGTCTGGGTGTCAGATGAAAGGTGGCCTTTGGGGTTCTGAGGACTTGTAGGGTACTACTTACTGGCTAGAGTAGAGGAAATGGATTCTATTTGAATATCTGTCTAGAGGCTTTGCCCCACAGGTCCTGGTTGTCCTTGATGGGCTGCAGCTGTGAGCATTGAAGAGAACTGGGATAAAAGGGGGCGGCTTAGCCATTCAGGGAGAGCCTTGAAGGAGCCCTGAACTGGGAAAGAACAGCATGCAGAAGAAAGCGTCTGTGCTGTGAAGATCTGCAGCCATAAGAACACACCGAGGAGGTATGGACTTTAGCAATCTGAGAACAGCATGATGGGACTCTAGAGAAATAGAACAACAACAAGTGGCAGCTTTAGATTTGGAGCAATCCAGCAAAGCTTGCAAATTTCTTGCTGGGCACCACCCTCTTGGTCAGAGTGAGTGGCCAGAAATGGAGGCCATTTTCCATGGGGAAAACGAAGTCATTGGCCCAGGCTCTGGGTGTCAGATGACAGGTGGCATCTGGGGCTCTAAGGACTTGCAGGGTCCTAGTTGCTGGCAGCTTTCGTTCTGGAAGGATCCAGCAGAGTTTGTAGATTCCTGGCTTGGCACTGCCCTGCCTGCCAGGCCAAGTGGCCACAAATGAAGGCCATTTTCCATGGGAAAAAGATGTCCTTTCCCCAGGGTCTCAGTAATATGTTCAAGGTGGCGTTTGAGGCTCTAAGTACTTCCAGGGCCCTAGTTGCTGCCAGCTTTTCTTTTGGAAAAATCCAGCAACGATTGCATCATTCTAGCAAGGCTCCCACTTTCTGCCAGGGTGAGTGGCTGCCAAGGGAGGCCATTTGCCATGGGAAAAAGAAGTCCTTTCCCCAGGGTCTGGGTGTCAGATGAAAGGTGGCCTTTGGGGTTCTGAGGACTTGTAGGGTACTACTTACTGGCTAGAGTAGAGGAAATGGATTCTATTTGAATATCTGTCTAGAGGCTTTGCCCCACAGGTCCTGGTTGTCCTCGATGGGCTGCAGCTGTGAGCATTGAAGAGAACTGGGATAAAAGGGGGCGGCTTAGCCATTCAGGGAGAGCCTTGAAGGAGCCCTGAACTGGGAAAGAACAGCATGCAGAAGAAAGCGTCTGTGCTGTGAAGATCTGCAGCCATAAGAACACACCGAGGAGGTATGGACTTTAGCAATCTGAGAACAGCATTATGGGACTCTAGAGAAATAGAACAACAACAAGTGGCAGCTTTAGATTTGGAGCAATCCAGCAAAGCTTGCAAATTTCTTGCTGGGCACCACCCTCTTGGTCAGGGTGAGAGGCCAGAAATGGAGGCCATTTTCCATGGGGAAAACGAAGTCATTGGCCCAGGCTCTGGGTGTCAGATGACAGGTGGCATCTGGGGCTCTAAGGACTTGCAGGGTCCTAGTTGCTGGCAGCTTTCGTTCTGGAAGGATCCAGCAGAGTTTGTAGATTCCTGGCTTGGCACTGCCCTGCCTGCCAGGCCAAGTGGCCACAAATGAAGGCCATTTTCCATGGGAAAAAGATGTCCTTTCCCCAGGGTCTCAGTAATATGTTCAAGGTGGCGTTTGAGGCTCTAAGTACTTCCAGGGCCCTAGTTGCTGGCAGCTTTTCTTTTGGAAAAATCCAGCAACGATTGCATCATTCTAGCAAGGCTCCCACTTTCTGCCAGGGTGAGTGGCTGCCAAGGGAGGCCATTTGCCATGGGAAAAAGAAGTCCTTTCCCCAGGGTCTGGGTGTCAGATGAAAGGTGGCCTTTGGGGTTCTGAGGACTTGTAGGGTAGTACTTACTGGCTAGAGTAGAGGAAATGGATTCTATTTGAATATCTGTCTAGAGGCTTTGCCCCACAGGTCCTGGTTGTCCTTGATGGGCTGCAGCTGTGAGCATTGAAGAGAACTGGGATAAAAGGGGGCGGCTTAGCCATTCAGGGAGAGCCTTGAAGGAGCCCTGAACTGGGAAAGAACAGCATGCAGAAGAAAGCGTCTGTGCTGTGAAGATCTGCAGCCATAAGAACACACCGAGGAGGTATGGACTTTAGCAATCTGAGAACAGCATGATGGGACTCTAGAGAAATAGAACAACAACAAGTGGCAGCTTTAGATTTGGAGCAATCCAGCAAAGCTTGCAAATTTCTTGCTGGGCACCACCCTCTTGGTCAGGGTGAGAGGCCAGAAATGGAGGCCATTTTCCATGGGGAAAACGAAGTCATTGGCCCAGGCTCTGGGTGTCAGATGACAGGTGGCATCTGGGGCTCTAAGGACTTGCAGGGTCCTAGTTGCTGGCAGCTTTCGTTCTGGAAGGATCCAGCAGAGTTTGTAGATTCCTGGCTTGGCACTGCCCTGCCTGCCAGGCCAAGTGGCCACAAATGAAGGCCATTTTCCATGGGAAAAAGATGTCCTTTCCCCAGGGTCTCAGTAATATGTTCAAGGTGGCGTTTGAGGCTCTAAGTACTTCCAGGGCCCTAGTTGCTGGCAGCTTTTCTTTTGGAAAAATCCAGCAACGATTGCATCATTCTAGCAAGGCTCCCACTTTCTGCCAGGGTGAGTGGCTGCCAAGGGAGGCCATTTGCCATGGGAAAAAGAAGTCCTTTCCCCAGGGTCTGGGTGTCAGATGAAAGGTGGCCTTTGGGGTTCTGAGGACTTGTAGGGTAGTACTTACTGGCTAGAGTAGAGGAAATGGATTCTATTTGAATATCTGTCTAGAGGCTTTGCCCCACAGGTCCTGGTTGTCCTTGATGGGCTGCAGCTGTGAGCATTGAAGAGAACTGGGATAAAAGGGGGCGGCTTAGCCATTCAGGGAGAGCCTTGAAGGAGCCCTGAACTGGGAAAGAACAGCATGCAGAAGAAAGCGTCTGTGCTGTGAAGATCTGCAGCCATAAGAACACACCGAGGAGGTATGGACTTTAGCAATCTGAGAACAGCATGATGGGACTCTAGAGAAATAGAACAACAACAAGTGGCAGCTTTAGATTTGGAGCAATCCAGCAAAGATTGCAAATTTCTTGCTGGGCACCACCCTCTTGGTCAGGGTGAGAGGCCAGAAATGGAGGCCATTTTCCATGGGGAAAACGAAGTCATTGGCCCAGGCTCTTGGTGTCAGATGACAGGTGGCATCTGGGGCTCTAAGGACTTGCAGGGTCCTAGTTGCTGGCAGCTTTCGTTCTGGAAGGATCCAGCAGAGTTTGTAGATTCCTGGCTTGGCACTGCCCTGCCTGCCAGGCCAAGTGGCCACAAATGAAGGCCATTTTCCATGGGAAAAAGATGTCCTTTCCCCAGGGTCTCAGTAATATGTTCAAGGTGGCGTTTGAGGCTCTAAGTACTTCCAGGGCCCTAGTTGCTGCCAGCTTTTCTTTTGGAAAAATCCAGCAACGATTGCATCATTCTAGCAAGGCTCCCACTTTCTGCCAGGGTGAGTGGCTGCCAAGGGAGGCCATTTGCCATGGGAAAAAGAAGTCCTTTCCCCAGGGTCTGGGTGTCAGATGAAAGGTGGCCTTTGGGGTTCTGAGGACTTGTAGGGTACTACTTACTGGCTAGAGTAGAGGAAATGGATTCTATTTGAATATCTGTCTAGAGGCTTTGCCCCACAGGTCCTGGTTGTCCTCGATGGGCTGCAGCTGTGAGCATTGAAGAGAACTGGGATAAAAGGGGGCGGCTTAGCCATTCAGGGAGAGCCTTGAAGGAGCCCTGAACTGGGAAAGAACAGCATGCAGAAGAAAGCGTCTGTGCTGTGAAGATCTGCAGCCATAAGAACACACCGAGGAGGTATGGACTTTAGCAATCTGAGAACAGCATTATGGGACTCTAGAGAAATAGAACAACAACAAGTGGCAGCTTTAGATTTGGAGCAATCCAGCAAAGCTTGCAAATTTCTTGCTGGGCACCACCCTCTTGGTCAGGGTGAGAGGCCAGAAATGGAGGCCATTTTCCATGGGGAAAACGAAGTCATTGGCCCAGGCTCTGGGTGTCAGATGACAGGTGGCATCTGGGGCTCTAAGGACTTGCAGGGTCCTAGTTGCTGGCAGCTTTCGTTCTGGAAGGATCCAGCAGAGTTTGTAGATTCCTGGCTTGGCACTGCCCTGCCTGCCAGGCCAAGTGGCCACAAATGAAGGCCATTTTCCATGGGAAAAAGATGTCCTTTCCCCAGGGTCTCAGTAATATGTTCAAGGTGGCGTTTGAGGCTCTAAGTACTTCCAGGGCCCTAGTTGCTGGCAGCTTTTCTTTTGGAAAAATCCAGCAACGATTGCATCATTCTAGCAAGGCTCCCACTTTCTGCCAGGGTGAGTGGCTGCCAAGGGAGGCCATTTGCCATGGGAAAAAGAAGTCCTTTCCCCAGGGTCTGGGTGTCAGATGAAAGGTGGCCTTTGGGGTTCTGAGGACTTGTAGGGTAGTACTTACTGGCTAGAGTAGAGGAAATGGATTCTATTTGAATATCTGTCTAGAGGCTTTGCCCCACAGGTCCTGGTTGTCCTTGATGGGCTGCAGCTGTGAGCATTGAAGAGAACTGGGATAAAAGGGGGCGGCTTAGCCATTCAGGGAGAGCCTTGAAGGAGCCCTGAACTGGGAAAGAACAGCATGCAGAAGAAAGCGTCTGTGCTGTGAAGATCTGCAGCCATAAGAACACACCGAGGAGGTATGGACTTTAGCAATCTGAGAACAGCATGATGGGACTCTAGAGAAATAGAACAACAACAAGTGGCAGCTTTAGATTTGGAGCAATCCAGCAAAGCTTGCAAATTTCTTGCTGGGCACCACCCTCTTGGTCAGGGTGAGAGGCCAGAAATGGAGGCCATTTTCCATGGGGAAAACGAAGTCATTGGCCCAGGCTCTGGGTGTCAGATGACAGGTGGCATCTGGGGCTCTAAGGACTTGCAGGGTCCTAGTTGCTGGCAGCTTTCGTTCTGGAAGGATCCAGCAGAGTTTGTAGATTCCTGGCTTGGCACTGCCCTGCCTGCCAGGCCAAGTGGCCACAAATGAAGGCCATTTTCCATGGGAAAAAGATGTCCTTTCCCCAGGGTCTCAGTAATATGTTCAAGGTGGCGTTTGAGGCTCTAAGTACTTCCAGGGCCCTAGTTGCTGGCAGCTTTTCTTTTGGAAAAATCCAGCAACGATTGCATCATTCTAGCAAGGCTCCCACTTTCTGCCAGGGTGAGTGGCTGCCAAGGGAGGCCATTTGCCATGGGAAAAAGAAGTCCTTTCCCCAGGGTCTGGGTGTCAGATGAAAGGTGGCCTTTGGGGTTCTGAGGACTTGTAGGGTACTACTTACTGGCTAGAGTAGAGGAAATGGATTCTATTTGAATATCTGTCTAGAGGCTTTGCCCCACAGGTCCTGGTTGTCCTTGATGGGCTGCAGCTGTGAGCATTGAAGAGAACTGGGATAAAAGGGGGCGGCTTAGCCATTCAGGGAGAGCCTTGAAGGAGCCCTGAACTGGGAAAGAACAGCATGCAGAAGAAAGCGTCTGTGCTGTGAAGATCTGCAGCCATAAGAACACACCGAGGAGGTATGGACTTTAGCAATCTGAGAACAGCATTATGGGACTCTAGAGAAATAGAACAACAACAAGTGGCAGCTTTAGATTTGGAGCAATCCAGCAAAGATTGCAAATTTCTTGCTGGGCACCACCCTCTTGGTCAGGGTGAGAGGCCAGAAATGGAGGCCATTTTCCATGGGGAAAACGAAGTCATTGGCCCAGGCTCTTGGTGTCAGATGACAGGTGGCATCTGGGGCTCTAAGGACTTGCAGGGTCCTAGTTGCTGGCAGCTTTCGTTCTGGAAGGATCCAGCAGAGTTTGTAGATTCCTGGCTTGGCACTGCCCTGCCTGCCAGGCCAAGTGGCCACAAATGAAGGCCATTTTCCATGGGAAAAAGATGTCCTTTCCC
Source organism: Agelaius phoeniceus (assembly GCF_051311805.1). Taxonomy (NCBI): domain Eukaryota; kingdom Metazoa; phylum Chordata; class Aves; order Passeriformes; family Icteridae; genus Agelaius; species Agelaius phoeniceus. The sequence goes on from NC_135297.1 coordinate 4,726,169, forward strand.
CAGGGTCTCAGTAATATGTTCAAGGTGGCGTTTGAGGCTCTAAGTACTTCCAGGGCCCTAGTTGCTGCCAGCTTTTCTTTTGGAAAAATCCAGCAACGATTGCATCATTCTAGCAAGGCTCCCACTTTCTGCCAGGGTGAGTGGCTGCCAAGGGAGGCCATTTGCCATGGGAAAAAGAAGTCCTTTCCCCAGGGTCTGGGTGTCAGATGAAAGGTGGCCTTTGGGGTTCTGAGGACTTGTAGGGTACTACTTACTGGCTAGAGTAGAGGAAATGGATTCTATTTGAATATCTGTCTAGAGGCTTTGCCCCACAGGTCCTGGTTGTCCTCGATGGGCTGCAGCTGTGAGCATTGAAGAGAACTGGGATAAAAGGGGGCGGCTTAGCCATTCAGGGAGAGCCTTGAAGGAGCCCTGAACTGGGAAAGAACAGCATGCAGAAGAAAGCGTCTGTGCTGTGAAGATCTGCAGCCATAAGAACACACCGAGGAGGTATGGACTTTAGCAATCTGAGAACAGCATTATGGGACTCTAGAGAAATAGAACAACAACAAGTGGCAGCTTTAGATTTGGAGCAATCCAGCAAAGCTTGCAAATTTCTTGCTGGGCACCACCCTCTTGGTCAGGGCGAGTGGCCAGAAATGGAGGCCATTTTCCATGGGGAAAACGAAGTCATTGGCCCAGGCTCTGGGTGTCAGATGAAAGGTGGCGTCTGGGGCTCTAAGGACTTGCAGGGTCCTAGTTGCTGGCAGCTTTCGTTCTGGAAGGATCCAGCAGAGTTTGTAGATTCCTGGCTTGGCACTGCCCTGCCTGCCAGGCCAAGTGGCCACAAATGAAGGCCATTTCCCATGGGAAAAAGATGTCCTTTCCCCAGGGTCTCAGTAATATGTTCAAGGTGGCGTTTGAGGCTCTAAGTACTTCCAGGGCCCTAGTTGCTGGCAGCTTTTCTTTTGGAAAAATCCAGCAACGATTGCATCATTCTAGCAAGGCTCCCACTTTCTGCCAGGGTGAGTGGCTGCCAAGGGAGGCCATTTGCCATGGGAAAAAGAAGTCCTTTCCCCAGGGTCTGGGTGTCAGATGAAAGGTGGCCTTTGGGGTTCTGAGGACTTGTAGGGTAGTACTTACTGGCTAGAGTAGAGGAAATGGATTCTATTTGAATATCTGTCTAGAGGCTTTGCCCCACAGGTCCTGGTTGTCCTCGATGGGCTGCAGCTGTGAGCATTGAAGAGAACTGGGATAAAAGGGGGCGGCTTAGCCATTCAGGGAGAGCCTTGAAGGAGCCCTGAACTGGGAAAGAACAGCATGCAGAAGAAAGCGTCTGTGCTGTGAAGATCTGCAGCCATAAGAACACACCGAGGAGGTATGGACTTTAGCAATCTGAGAACAGCATGATGGGACTCTAGAGAAATAGAACAACAACAAGTGGCAGCTTTAGATTTGGAGCAATCCAGCAAAGCTTGCAAATTTCTTGCTGGGCACCACCCTCTTGGTCAGGGTGAGAGGCCAGAAATGGAGGCCATTTTCCATGGGGAAAACGAAGTCATTGGCCCAGGCTCTGGGCGTCAGATGAAAGGTGGCGTCTGGGGCTCTAAGGACTTGCAGGGTCCTAGTTGCTGGCAGCTTTCGTTCTGGAAGGATCCAGCAGAGTTTGTAGATTCCTGGCTTGGCACTGCCCTGCCTGCCAGGCCAAGTGGCCACAAATGAAGGCCATTTTCCATGGGAAAAAGATGTCCTTTCCCCAGGGTCTCAGTAATATGTTCAAGGTGGCGTTTGAGGCTCTAAGTACTTCCAGGGCCCTAGTTGCTGCCAGCTTTTCTTTTGGAAAAATCCAGCAACGATTGCATCATTCTAGCAAGGCTCCCACTTTCTGCCAGGGTGAGTGGCTGCCAAGGGAGGCCATTTGCCATGGGAAAAAGAAGTCCTTTCCCCAGGGTCTGGGTGTCAGATGAAAGGTGGCCTTTGGGGTTCTGAGGACTTGTAGGGTACTACTTACTGGCTAGAGTAGAGGAAATGGATTCTATTTGAATATCTGTCTAGAGGCTTTGCCCCACAGGTCCTGGTTGTCCTTGATGGGCTGCAGCTGTGAGCATTGAAGAGAACTGGGATAAAAGGGGGCGGCTTAGCCATTCAGGGAGAGCCTTGAAGGAGCCCTGAACTGGGAAAGAACAGCATGCAGAAGAAAGCGTCTGTGCTGTGAAGATCTGCAGCCATAAGAACACACCGAGGAGGTATGGACTTTAGCAATCTGAGAACAGCATTATGGGACTCTAGAGAAATAGAACAACAACAAGTGGCAGCTTTAGATTTGGAGCAATCCAGCAAAGCTTGCAAATTTCTTGCTGGGCACCACCCTCTTGGTCAGGGTGAGAGGCCAGAAATGGAGGCCATTTTCCATGGGGAAAACGAAGTCATTGGCCCAGGCTCTGGGTGTCAGATGAAAGGTGGCGTCTGGGGCTCTAAGGACTTGCAGGGTCCTAGTTGCTGGCAGCTTTCGTTCTGGAAGGATCCAGCACAGTTTGTAGATTCCTGGCTTGGCACTGCCCTGCCTGCCAGGCCAAGTGGCCACAAATGAAGGCCATTTCCCATGGGAAAAAGATGTCCTTTCCCCAGGGTCTCAGTAATATGTTCAAGGTGGCGTTTGAGGCTCTAAGTACTTCCAGGGCCCTAGTTGCTGCCAGCTTTTCTTTTGGAAAAATCCAGCAACGATTGCATCATTCTAGCAAGGCTCCCACTTTCTGCCAGGGTGAGTGGCTGCCAAGGGAGGCCATTTGCCATGGGAAAAAGAAGTCCTTTCCCCAGGGTCTGGGTGTCAGATGAAAGGTGGCCTTTGGGGTTCTGAGGACTTGTAGGGTACTACTTACTGGCTAGAGTAGAGGAAATGGATTCTATTTGAATATCTGTCTAGAGGCTTTGCCCCACAGGTCCTGGTTGTCCTTGATGGGCTGCAGCTGTGAGCATTGAAGAGAACTGGGATAAAAGGGGGCGGCTTAGCCATTCAGGGAGAGCCTTGAAGGAGCCCTGAACTGGGAAAGAACAGCATGCAGAAGAAAGCGTCTGTGCTGTGAAGATCTGCAGCCATAAGAACACACCGAGGAGGTATGGACTTTAGCAAGCTGAGAACAGCATGATGGGACTCTAGAGAAATAGAACAACAACAAGTGGCAGCTTTAGATTTGGAGCAATCCAGCAAAGCTTGCAAATTTCTTGCTGGGCACCACCCTCTTGGTCAGGGCGAGTGGCCAGAAATGGAGGCCATTTTCCATGGGGAAAACGAAGTCATTGGCCCAGGCTCTGGGTGTCAGATGACAGGTGGCGTCTGGGGCTCTAAGGACTTGCAGGGTCCTAGTTGCTGGCAGCTTTCGTTCTGGAAGGATCCAGCAGAGTTTGTAGATTCCTGGCTTGGCACTGCCCTGCCTGCCAGGCCAAGTGGCCACAAATGAAGGCCATTTTCCATGGGAAAAAGATGTCCTTTCCCCAGGGTCTCAGTAATATGTTCAAGGTGGCGTTTGAGGCTCTAAGTACTTCCAGGGCCCTAGTTGCTGCCAGCTTTTCTTTTGGAAAAATCCAGCAACGATTGCATCATTCTAGCAAGGCTCCCACTTTCTGCCAGGGTGAGTGGCTGCCAAGGGAGGCCATTTGCCATGGGAAAAAGAAGTCCTTTCCCCAGGGTCTGGGTGTCAGATGAAAGGTGGCCTTTGGGGTTCTGAGGACTTGTAGGGTACTACTTACTGGCTAGAGTAGAGGAAATGGATTCTATTTGAATATCTGTCTAGAGGCTTTGCCCCACAGGTCCTGGTTGTCCTTGATGGGCTGCAGCTGTGAGCATTGAAGAGAACTGGGATAAAAGGGGGCGGCTTAGCCATTCAGGGAGAGCCTTGAAGGAGCCCTGAACTGGGAAAGAACAGCATGCAGAAGAAAGCGTCTGTGCTGTGAAGATCTGCAGCCATAAGAACACACCGAGGAGGTATGGACTTTAGCAAGCTGAGAACAGCATTATGGGACTCTAGAGAAATAGAACAACAACAAGTGGCAGCTTTAGATTTGGAGCAATCCAGCAAAGCTTGCAAATTTCTTGCTGGGCACCACCCTCTTGGTCAGGGTGAGAGGCCAGAAATGGAGGCCATTTTCCATGGGGAAAACGAAGTCATTGGCCCAGGCTCTGGGTGTCAGATGACAGGTGGCATCTGGGGCTCTAAGGACTTGCAGGGTCCTAGTTGCTGGCAGCTTTCGTTCTGGAAGGATCCAGCAGAGTTTGTAGATTCCTGGCTTGGCACTGCCCTGCCTGCCAGGCCAAGTGGCCACAAATGAAGGCCATTTCCCATGGGAAAAAGATGTCCTTTCCCCAGGGTCTCAGTAATATGTTCAAGGTGGCGTTTGAGGCTCTAAGTACTTCCAGGGCCCTAGTTGCTGCCAGCTTTTCTTTTGGAAAAATCCAGCAACGATTGCATCATTCTAGCAAGGCTCCCACTTTCTGCCAGGGTGAGTGGCTGCCAAGGGAGGCCATTTGCCATGGGAAAAAGAAGTCCTTTCCCCAGGGTCTGGGTGTCAGATGAAAGGTGGCCTTTGGGGTTCTGAGGACTTGTAGGGTACTACTTACTGGCTAGAGTAGAGGAAATGGATTCTATTTGAATATCTGTCTAGAGGCTTTGCCCCACAGGTCCTGGTTGTCCTCGATGGGCTGCAGCTGTGAGCATTGAAGAGAACTGGGATAAAAGGGGGCGGCTTAGCCATTCAGGGAGAGCCTTGAAGGAGCCCTGAACTGGGAAAGAACAGCATGCAGAAGAAAGCGTCTGTGCTGTGAAGATCTGCAGCCATAAGAACACACCGAGGAGGTATGGACTTTAGCAATCTGAGAACAGCATGATGGGACTCTAGAGAAATAGAACAACAACAAGTGGCAGCTTTAGATTTGGAGCAATCCAGCAAAGCTTGCAAATTTCTTGCTGGGCACCACCCTCTTGGTCAGGGTGAGAGGCCAGAAATGGAGGCCATTTTCCATGGGGAAAACGAAGTCATTGGCCCAGGCTCTGGGTGTCAGATGACAGGTGGCGTCTGGGGCTCTAAGGCCTTGCAGGGTCCTAGTTGCTGGCAGCTTTCGTTCTGGAAGGATCCAGCAGAGTTTGTAGATTCCTGGCTTGGCACTGCCCTGCCTGCCAGGCCAAGTGGCCACAAATGAAGGCCATTTTCCATGGGAAAAAGATGTCCTTTCCCCAGGGTCTCAGTAATATGTTCAAGGTGGCGTTTGAGGCTCTAAGTACTTCCAGGGCCCTAGTTGCTGCCAGCTTTTCTTTTGGAAAAATCCAGCAACGATTGCATCATTCTAGCAAGGCTCCCACTTTCTGCCAGGGTGAGTGGCTGCCAAGGGAGGCCATTTGCCATGGGAAAAAGAAGTCCTTTCCCCAGGGTCTGGGTGTCAGATGAAAGGTGGCCTTTGGGGTTCTGAGGACTTGTAGGGTAGTACTTACTGGCTAGAGTAGAGGAAATGGATTCTATTTGAATATCTGTCTAGAGGCTTTGCCCCACAGGTCCTGGTTGTCCTTGATGGGCTGCAGCTGTGAGCATTGAAGAGAACTGGGATAAAAGGGGGCGGCTTAGCCATTCAGGGAGAGCCTTGAAGGAGCCCTGAACTGGGAAAGAACAGCATGCAGAAGAAAGCGTCTGTGCTGTGAAGATCTGCAGCCATAAGAACACACCGAGGAGGTATGGACTTTAGCAATCTGAGAACAGCATGATGGGACTCTAGAGAAATAGAACAACAACAAGTGGCAGCTTTAGATTTGGAGCAATCCAGCAAAGCTTGCAAATTTCTTGCTGGGCACCACCCTCTTGGTCAGGGTGAGAGGCCAGAAATGGAGGCCATTTTCCATGGGGAAAACGAAGTCATTGGCCCAGGCTCTTGGTGTCAGATGACAGGTGGCATCTGGGGCTCTAAGGACTTGCAGGGTCCTAGTTGCTGGCAGCTTTCGTTCTGGAAGGATCCAGCAGAGTTTGTAGATTCCTGGCTTGGCACTGCCCTGCCTGCCAGGCCAAGTGGCCACAAATGAAGGCCATTTTCCATGGGAAAAAGATGTCCTTTCCCCAGGGTCTCAGTAATATGTTCAAGGTGGCGTTTGAGGCTCTAAGTACTTCCAGGGCCCTAGTTGCTGCCAGCTTTTCTTTTGGAAAAATCCAGCAACGATTGCATCATTCTAGCAAGGCTCCCACTTTCTGCCAGGGTGAGTGGCTGCCAAGGGAGGCCATTTGCCATGGGAAAAAGAAGTCCTTTCCCCAGGGTCTGGGTGTCAGATGAAAGGTGGCCTTTGGGGTTCTGAGGACTTGTAGGGTACTACTTACTGGCTAGAGTAGAGGAAATGGATTCTATTTGAATATCTGTCTAGAGGCTTTGCCCCACAGGTCCTGGTTGTCCTTGATGGGCTGCAGCTGTGAGCATTGAAGAGAACTGGGATAAAAGGGGGCGGCTTAGCCATTCAGGGAGAGCCTTGAAGGAGCCCTGAACTGGGAAAGAACAGCATGCAGAAGAAAGCGTCTGTGCTGTGAAGATCTGCAGCCATAAGAACACACCGAGGAGGTATGGACTTTAGCAATCTGAGAACAGCATTATGGGACTCTAGAGAAATAGAACAACAACAAGTGGCAGCTTTAGATTTGGAGCAATCCAGCAAAGCTTGCAAATTTCTTGCTGGGCACCACCCTCTTGGTCAGGGTGAGAGGCCAGAAATGGAGGCCATTTTCCATGGGGAAAACGAAGTCATTGGCCCAGGCTCTGGGTGTCAGATGACAGGTGGCATCTGGGGCTCTAAGGACTTGCAGGGTCCTAGTTGCTGGCAGCTTTCGTTCTGGAAGGATCCAGCACAGTTTGTAGATTCCTGGCTTGGCACTGCCCTGCCTGCCAGGCCAAGTGGCCACAAATGAAGGCCATTTTCCATGGGAAAAAGATGTCCTTTCCCCAGGGTCTCAGTAATATGTTCAAGGTGGCGTTTGAGGCTCTAAGTACTTCCAGGGCCCTAGTTGCTGCCAGCTTTTCTTTTGGAAAATTCCAGCAACGATTGCATCATTCTAGCAAGGCTCCCACTTTCTGCCAGGGTGAGTGGCTGCCAAGGGAGGCCATTTGCCATGGGAAAAAGAAGTCCTTTCCCCAGGGTCTGGGTGTCAGATGAAAGGTGGCCTTTGGGGTTCTGAGGACTTGTAGGGTAGTACTTACTGGCTAGAGTAGAGGAAATGGATTCTATTTGAATATCTGTCTAGAGGCTTTGCCCCACAGGTCCTGGTTGTCCTTGATGGGCTGCAGCTGTGAGCATTGAAGAGAAGTGGGATAAAAGGGGGCGGCTTAGCCATTCAGGGAGAGCCTTGAAGGAGCCCTGAACTGGGAAAGAACAGCATGCAGAAGAAAGCGTCTGTGCTGTGAAGATCTGCAGCCATAAGAACACACCGAGGAGGTATGGACTTTAGCAATCTGAGAACAGCATTATGGGACTCTAGAGAAATAGAACAACAACAAGTGGCAGCTTTAGATTTGGAGCAATCCAGCAAAGCTTGCAAATTTCTTGCTGGGCACCACCCTCTTGGTCAGGGTGAGAGGCCAGAAATGGAGGCCATTTTCCATGGGGAAAACGAAGTCATTGGCCCAGGCTCTGGGTGTCAGATGAAAGGTGGCGTCTGGGGCTCTAAGGACTTGCAGGGTCCTAGTTGCTGGCAGCTTTCGTTCTGGAAGGATCCAGCAGAGTTTGTAGATTCCTGGCTTGGCACTGCCCTGCCTGCCAGGCCAAGTGGCCACAAATGAAGGCCATTTTCCATGGGAAAAAGATGTCCTTTCCCCAGGGTCTCAGTAATATGTTCAAGGTGGCGTTTGAGGCTCTAAGTACTTCCAGGGCCCTAGTTGCTGCCAGCTTTTCTTTTGGAAAAATCCAGCAACGATTGCATCATTCTAGCAAGGCTCCCACTTTCTGCCAGGGTGAGTGGCTGCCAAGGGAGGCCATTTGCCATGGGAAAAAGAAGTCCTTTCCCCAGGGTCTGGGTGTCAGATGAAAGGTGGCCTTTGGGGTTCTGAGGACTTGTAGGGTAGTACTTACTGGCTAGAGTAGAGGAAATGGATTCTATTTGAATATCTGTCTAGAGGCTTTGCCCCACAGGTCCTGGTTGTCCTTGATGGGCTGCAGCTGTGAGCATTGAAGAGAACTGGGATAAAAGGGGGCGGCGTAGCCATTCAGGGAGAGCCTTGAAGGAGCCCTGAACTGGGAAAGAACAGCATGCAGAAGAAAGCGTCTGTGCTGTGAAGATCTGCAGCCATAAGAACACACCGAGGAGGTATGGACTTTAGCAAGCTGAGAACAGCATGATGGGACTCTAGAGAAATAGAACAACAACAAGTGGCAGCTTTAGATTTGGAGCAATCCAGCAAAGATTGCAAATTTCTTGCTGGGCACCACCCTCTTGGTCAGGGTGAGAGGCCAGAAATGGAGGCCATTTTCCATGGGGAAAACGAAGTCATTGGCCCAGGCTCTTGGTGTCAGATGACAGGTGGCATCTGGGGCTCTAAGGACTTGCAGGGTCCTAGTTGCTGGCAGCTTTTGTTCTTAAAGGATCCAGCAGAGTTTGTAGATTCCTGGCTTGGCACTGCCCTGCCTGCCAGGCCAAGTGGCCACAAATGAAGGCCATTTTCCATGGGAAAAAGATGTCCTTTCCTCAGGGTCTCAGTAATATGTTCAAGGTGGCGTTTGAGGCTCTAAGTACTTCCAGGGCCCTAGTTGCTGCCAGCTTTTCTTTTGGAAAAATCCAGCAACGATTGCATCATTCTAGCAAGGCTCCCACTTTCTGCCAGGGTGAGTGGCTGCCAAGGGAGGCCATTTGCCATGGGAAAAAGAAGTCCTTTCCCCAGGGTCTGGGTGTCAGATGAAAGGTGGCCTTTGGGGCTCTAAGGACTTGTAGGGTAGTACTTACTGGCTAGAGTAGAGGAAATGGATTCTATTTGAATATCTGTCTAGAGGCTTTGCCCCACAGGTCCTGGTTGTCCTTGATGGGCTGCAGCTGTGAGCATTGAAGAGAACTGGGATAAAAGGGGGCGGCTTAGCCATTCAGGGAGAGCCTTGAAGGAGCCCTGAACTGGGAAAGAACAGCATGCAGAAGAAAGCGTCTGTGCTGTGAAGATCTGCAGCCATAAGAACACACCGAGGAGGTATGGACTTTAGCAAGCTGAGAACAGCATGATGGGACTCTAGAGAAATAGAACAACAACAAGTGGCAGCTTTAGATTTGGAGCAATCCAGCAAAGCTTGCAAATTTCTTGCTGGGCACCACCCTCTTGGTCAGGGTGAGAGGCCAGAAATGGAGGCCATTTTCCATGGGGAAAACGAAGTCATTGGCCCAGGCTCTTGGTGTCAGATGACAGGTGGCATCTGGGGCTCTAAGGACTTGCAGGGTCCTAGTTGCTGGCAGCTTTCGTTCTGGAAGGATCCAGCACAGTTTGTAGATTCCTGGCTTGGCACTGCCCTGCCTGCCAGGCCAAGTGGCCACAAATGAAGGCCATTTTCCATGGGAAAAAGATGTCCTTTCCCCAGGGTCTCAGTAATATGTTCAAGGTGGCGTTTGAGGCTCTAAGTACTTCCAGGGCCCTAGTTGCTGGCAGCTTTTCTTTTGGAAAAATCCAGCAACGATTGCATCATTCTAGCAAGGCTCCCACTTTCTGCCAGGGTGAGTGGCTGCCAAGGGAGGCCATTTGCCATGGGAAAAAGAAGTCCTTTCCCCAGGGTCTGGGTGTCAGATGAAAGGTGGCCTTTGGGGTTCTGAGGACTTGTAGGGTAGTACTTACTGGCTAGAGTAGAGGAAATGGATTCTATTTGAATATCTGTCTAGAGGCTTTGCCCCACAGGTCCTGGTTGTCCTTGATGGGCTGCAGCTGTGAGCATTGAAGAGAAGTGGGATAAAAGGGGGCGGCTTAGCCATTCAGGGAGAGCCTTGAAGGAGCCCTGAACTGGGAAAGAACAGCATGCAGAAGAAAGCGTCTGTGCTGTGAAGATCTGCAGCCATAAAAACACACCGAGGAGGTATGGACTTTAGCAATCTGAGAACAGCATGATGGGACTCTAGAGAAATAGAACAACAACAAGTGGCAGCTTTAGATTTGGAGCAATCCAGCAAAGCTTGCAAATTTCTTGCTGGGCACCACCCTCTTGGTCAGGGTGAGAGGCCAGAAATGGAGGCCATTTTCCATGGGGAAAACGAAGTCATTGGCCCAGGCTCTGGGTGTCAGATGAAAGGTGGCGTCTGGGGCTCTAAGGACTTGCAGGGTCCTAGTTGCTGGCAGCTTTCGTTCTGGAAGGATCCAGCAGAGTTTGTAGATTCCTGGCTTGGCACTGCCCTGCCTGCCAGGCCAAGTGGCCACAAATGAAGGCCATTTTCCATGGGAAAAAGATGTCCTTTCCTCAGGGTCTCAGTAATATGTTCAAGGTGGCGTTTGAGGCTCTAAGTACTTCCAGGGCCCTAGTTGCTGCCAGCTTTTCTTTTGGAAAAATCCAGCAACGATTGCATCATTCTAGCAAGGCTCCCACTTTCTGCCAGGGTGAGTGGCTGCCAAGGGAGGCCATTTGCCATGGGAAAAAGAAGTCCTTTCCCCAGGGTCTGGGTGTCAGATGAAAGGTGGCCTTTGGGGTTCTGAGGACTTGTAGGGTAGTACTTACTGGCTAGAGTAGAGGAAATGGATTCTATTTGAATATCTGTCTAGAGGCTTTGCCCCACAGGTCCTGGTTGTCCTTGATGGGCTGCAGCTGTGAGCATTGAAGAGAACTGGGATAAAAGGGGGCGGCTTAGCCATTCAGGGAGAGCCTTGAAGGAGCCCTGAACTGGGAAAGAACAGCATGCAGAAGAAAGCGTCTGTGCTGTGAAGATCTGCAGCCATAAGAACACACCAAGGAGGTATGGACTTTAGCAATCTGAGAACAGCATGATGGGACTCTAGAGAAATAGAACAACAACAAGTGGCAGCTTTAGATTTGGAGCAATCCAGCAAAGCTTGCAAATTTCTTGCTGGGCACCACCCTCTTGGTCAGGGTGAGAGGCCAGAAATGGAGGCCATTTTCCATGGGGAAAACGAAGTCATTGGCCCAGGCTCTTGGTGTCAGATGACAGGTGGCATCTGGGGCTCTAAGGACTTGCAGGGTCCTAGTTGCTGGCAGCTTTCGTTCTGGAAGGATCCAGCAGAGTTTGTAGATTCCTGGCTTGGCACTGCCCTGCCTGCCAGGCCAAGTGGCCACAAATGAAGGCCATTTTCCATGGGAAAAAGATGTCCTTTCCTCAGGGTCTCAGTAATATGTTCAAGGTGGCGTTTGAGGCTCTAAGTACTTCCAGGGCCCTAGTTGCTGGCAGCTTTTCTTTTGGAAAAATCCAGCAACGATTGCATCATTCTAGCAAGGCTCCCACTTTCTGCCAGGGTGAGTGGCTGCCAAGGGGGAGGCCATTTGCCATGGGAAAAAGAAGTCCTTTTCCCAGGGTCTGGGTGTCAGATGAAAGGTGGCCTTTGGGGTTCTGAGGACTTGTAGGGTAGTACTTACTGGCTAGAGTAGAGGAAATGGATTCTATTTGAATATCTGTCTAGAGGCTTTGCCCCACAGGTCCTGGTTGTCCTTGATGGGCTGCAGCTGTGAGCATTGAAGAGAACTGGGATAAAAGGGGGCGGCTTAGCCATTCAGGGAGAGCCTTGAAGGAGCCCTGAACTGGGAAAGAACAGCATGCAGAAGAAAGCGTCTGTGCTGTGAAGATCTGCAGCCATAAGAACACACCGAGGAGGTATGGACTTTAGCAATCTGAGAACAGCATGATGGGACTCTAGAGAAATAGAACAACAACAAGTGGCAGCTTTAGATTTGGAGCAATCCAGCAAAGCTTGCAAATTTCTTGCTGGGCACCACCCTCTTGGTCAGGGTGAGAGGCCAGAAATGGAGGCCATTTTCCATGGGGAAAACGAAGTCATTGGCCCAGGCTCTTGGTGTCAGATGACAGGTGGCATCTGGGCCTCTAAGGACTTGCAGGGTCCTAGTTGCTGGCAGCTTTCGTTCTGGAAGGATCCAGCAGAGTTTGTAGATTCCTGGCTTGGCACTGCCCTGCCTGCCAGGCCAAGTGGCCACAAATGAAGGCCATTTTCCATGGGAAAAAGATGTCCTTTCCTCAGGGTCTCAGTAATATGTTCAAGGTGGCGTTTGAGGCTCTAAGTACTTCCAGGGCCCTAGTTGCTGGCAGCTTTTCTTTTGGAAAAATCCAGCAACGATTGCATCATTCTAGCAAGGCTCCCACTTTCTGCCAGGGTGAGTGGCTGCCAAGGGAGGCCATTTGCCATGGGAAAAAGAAGTCCTTTCCCCAGGGTCTGGGTGTCAGATGAAAGGTGGCCTTTGGGGTTCTGAGGACTTGTAGGGTAGTACTTACTGGCTAGAGTAGAGGAAATGGATTCTATTTGAATATCTGTCTAGAGGCTTTGCCCCACAGGTCCTGGTTGTCCTTGATGGGCTGCAGCTGTGAGCATTGAAGAGAACTGGGATAAAAGGGGGCGGCTTAGCCATTCAGGGAGAGCCTTGAAGGAGCCCTGAACTGGGAAAGAACAGCATGCAGAAGAAAGCGTCTGTGCTGTGAAGATCTGCAGCCATAAGAACACACCGAGGAGGTATGGACTTTAGCAATCTGAGAACAGCATTATGGGACTCTAGAGAAATAGAACAACAACAAGTGGCAGCTTTAGATTTGGAGCAATCCAGCAAAGATTGCAAATTTCTTGCTGGGCACCACCCTCTTGGTCAGGGTGAGAGGCCAGAAATGGAGGCCATTTTCCATGGGGAAAACGAAGTCATTGGCCCAGGCTCTTGGTGTCAGATGACAGGTGGCATCTGGGGCTCTAAGGACTTGCAGGGTCCTAGTTGCTGGCAGCTTTCGTTCTGGAAGGATCCAGCAGAGTTTGTAGATTCCTGGCTTGGCACTGCCCTGCCTGCCAGGCCAAGTGGCCACAAATGAAGGCCATTTTCCATGGGAAAAAGATGTCCTTTCCTCAGGGTCTCAGTAATATGTTCAAGGTGGCGTTTGAGGCTCTAAGTACTTCCAGGGCCCTAGTTGCTGCCAGCTTTTCTTTTGGAAAAATCCAGCAACGATTGCATCATTCTAGCAAGGCTCCCACTTTCTGCCAGGGTGAGTGGCTGCCAAGGGAGGCCATTTGCCATGGGAAAAAGAAGTCCTTTCCCCAGGGTCTGGGTGTCAGATGAAAGGTGGCCTTTGGGGCTCTAAGGACTTGTAGGGTAGTACTTACTGGCTAGAGTAGAGGAAATGGATTCTATTTGAATATCTGTCTAGAGGCTTTGCCCCACAGGTCCTGGTTGTCCTTGATGGGCTGCAGCTGTGAGCATTGAAGAGAACTGGGATAAAAGGGGGCGGCTTAGCCATTCAGGGAGAGCCTTGAAGGAGCCCTGAACTGGGAAAGAACAGCATGCAGAAGAAAGCGTCTGTGCTGTGAAGATCTGCAGCCATAAGAACACACCGAGGAGGTATGGACTTTAGCAATCTGAGAACAGCATTATGGGACTCTAGAGAAATAGAACAACAACAAGTGGCAGCTTTAGATTTGGAGCAATCCAGCAAAGCTTGCAAATTTCTTGCTGGGCACCACCCTCTTGGTCAGGGTGAGAGGCCAGAAATGGAGGCCATTTTCCATGGGGAAAACGAAGTCATTGGCCCAGGCTCTGGGTGTCAGATGAAAGGTGGCGTCTGGGGCTCTAAGGACTTGCAGGGTCCTAGTTGCTGGCAGCTTTCGTTCTGGAAGGATCCAGCAGAGTTTGTAGATTCCTGGCTTGGCACTGCCCTGCCTGCCAGGCCAAGTGGCCACAAATGAAGGCCATTTCCCATGGGAAAAACGAAGTCCTTTCCCCAGGGTCTCAGTAATATGTTCAAGGTGGCGTTTGAGGCTCTAAGTACTTCCAGGGCCCTAGTTGCTGGCAGCTTTTCTTTTGGAAAAATCCAGCAACGATTGCATCATTCTAGCAAGGCTCCCACTTTCTGCCAGGGTGAGTGGCTGCCAAGGGAGGCCATTTGCCATGGGAAAAAGAAGTCCTTTCCCCAGGGTCTGGGTGTCAGATGAAAGGTGGCCTTTGGGGTTCTGAGGACTTGTAGGGTAGTACTTACTGGCTAGAGTAGAGGAAATGGATTCTATTTGAATATCTGTCTAGAGGCTTTGCCCCACAGGTCCTGGTTGTCCTTGATGGGCTGCAGCTGTGAGCATTGAAGAGAACTGGGATAAAAGGGGGCGGCTTAGCCATTCAGGGAGAGCCTTGAAGGAGCCCTGAACTGGGAAAGAACAGCATGCAGAAGAAAGCGTCTGTGCTGTGAAGATCTGCAGCCATAAGAACACACCGAGGAGGTATGGACTTTAGCAATCTGAGAACAGCATTATGGGACTCTAGAGAAATAGAACAACAACAAGTGGCAGCTTTAGATTTGGAGCAATCCAGCAAAGCTTGCAAATTTCTTGCTGGGCACCACCCTCTTGGTCAGAGCGAGTGGCCAGAAATGGAGGCCATTTTCCATGGGGAAAACGAAGTCATTGGCCCAGGCTCTGGGTGTCAGATGAAAGGTGGCATCTGGGGCTCTAAGGACTTGCAGGGTCCTAGTTGCTGGCAGCTTTCGTTCTGGAAGGATCCAGCACAGTTTGTAGATTCCTGGCTTGGCACTGCCCTGCCTGCCAGGCCAAGTGGCCACAAATGAAGGCCATTTTCCATGGGAAAAAGATGTCCTTTCCTCAGGGTCTCAGTAATATGTTCAAGGTGGCGTTTGAGGCTCTAAGTACTTCCAGGGCCCTAGTTGCTGCCAGCTTTTCTTTTGGAAAAATCCAGCAACGATTGCATCATTCTAGCAAGGCTCCCACTTTCTGCCAGGGTGAGTGGCTGCCAAGGGAGGCCATTTGCCATGGGAAAAAGAAGTCCTTTCCCCAGGGTCTGGGTGTCAGATGAAAGGTGGCCTTTGGGGCTCTAAGGACTTGTAGGGTAGTACTTACTGGCTAGAGTAGAGGAAATGGATTCTATTTGAATATCTGTCTAGAGGCTTTGCCCCACAGGTCCTGGTTGTCCTTGATGGGCTGCAGCTGTGAGCATTGAAGAGAACTGGGATAAAAGGGGGCGGCTTAGCCATTCAGGGAGAGCCTTGAAGGAGCCCTGAACTGGGAAAGAACAGCATGCAGAAGAAAGCGTCTGTGCTGTGAAGATCTGCAGCCATAAGAACACACCGAGGAGGTATGGACTTTAGCAAGCTGAGAACAGCATGATGGGACTCTAGAGAAATAGAACAACAACAAGTGGCAGCTTTAGATTTGGAGCAATCCAGCAAAGCTTGCAAATTTCTTGCTGGGCACCACCCTCTTGGTCAGGGTGAGAGGCCAGAAATGGAGGCCATTTTCCATGGGGAAAACGAAGTCATTGGCCCAGGCTCTGGGTGTCAGATGAAAGGTGGCGTCTGGGGCTCTAAGGACTTGCAGGGTCCTAGTTGCTGGCAGCTTTCGTTCTGGAAGGATCCAGCAGAGTTTGTAGATTCCTGGCTTGGCACTGCCCTGCCTGCCAGGCCAAGTGGCCACAAATGAAGGCCATTTTCCATGGGAAAAAGATGTCCTTTCCTCAGGGTCTCAGTAATATGTTCAAGGTGGCGTTTGAGGCTCTAAGTACTTCCAGGGCCCTAGTTGCTGCCAGCTTTTCTTTTGGAAAAATCCAGCAACGATTGCATCATTCTAGCAAGGCTCCCACTTTCTGCCAGGGTGAGTGGCTGCCAAGGGAGGCCATTTGCCATGGGAAAAAGAAGTCCTTTCCCCAGGGTCTGGGTGTCAGATGAAAGGTGGCCTTTGGGGTTCTGAGGACTTGTAGGGTAGTACTTACTGGCTAGAGTAGAGGAAATGGATTCTATTTGAATATCTGTCTAGAGGCTTTGCCCCACAGGTCCTGGTTGTCCTTGATGGGCTGCAGCTGTGAGCATTGAAGAGAACTGGGATAAAAGGGGGCGGCTTAGCCATTCAGGGAGAGCCTTGAAGGAGCCCTGAACTGGGAAAGAACAGCATGCAGAAGAAAGCGTCTGTGCTGTGAAGATCTGCAGCCATAAGAACACACCGAGGAGGTATGGACTTTAGCAATCTGAGAACAGCATGATGGGACTCTAGAGAAATAGAACAACAACAAGTGGCAGCTTTAGATTTGGAGCAATCCAGCAAAGCTTGCAAATTTCTTGCTGGGCACCACCCTCTTGGTCAGGGTGAGAGGCCAGAAATGGAGGCCATTTTCCATGGGGAAAACGAAGTCATTGGCCCAGGCTCTTGGTGTCAGATGACAGGTGGCGTCTGGGGCTCTAAGGACTTGCAGGGTCCTAGTTGCTGGCAGCTTTCGTTCTGGAAGGATCCAGCAGAGTTTGTAGATTCCTGGCTTGGCACTGCCCTGCCTGCCAGGCCAAGTGGCCACAAATGAAGGCCATTTTCCATGGGAAAAAGATGTCCTTTCCTCAGGGTCTCAGTAATATGTTCAAGGTGGCGTTTGAGGCTCTAAGTACTTCCAGGGCCCTAGTTGCTGCCAGTTTTTCTTTTGGAAAAATCCAGCAACGATTGCATCATTCTAGCAAGGCTCCCACTTTCTGCCAGGGTGAGTGGCTGCCAAGGGAGGCCATTTGCCATGGGAAAAAGAAGTCCTTTCCCCAGGGTCTGGGTGTCAGATGAAAGGTGGCCTTTGGGGTTCTGAGGACTTGTAGGGTAGTACTTACTGGCTAGAGTAGAGGAAATGGATTCTATTTGAATATCTGTCTAGAGGCTTTGCCCCACAGGTCCTGGTTGTCCTTGATGGGCTGCAGCTGTGAGCATTGAAGAGAACTGGGATAAAAGGGGGCGGCTTAGCCATTCAGGGAGAGCCTTGAAGGAGCCCTGAACTGGGAAAGAACAGCATGCAGAAGAAAGCGTCTGTGCTGTGAAGATCTGCAGCCATAAGAACACACCGAGGAGGTATGGACTTTAGCAATCTGAGAACAGCATGATGGGACTCTAGAGAAATAGAACAACAACAAGTGGCAGCTTTAGATTTGGAGCAATCCAGCAAAGCTTGCAAATTTCTTGCTGGGCACCACCCTCTTGGTCAGAGCGAGTGGCCAGAAATGGAGGCCATTTTCCATGGGGAAAACGAAGTCATTGGCCCAGGCTCTGGGTGTCAGATGAAAGGTGGCATCTGGGGCTCTAAGGACTTGCAGGGTCCTAGTTGCTGGCAGCTTTCGTTCTGGAAGGATCCAGCAGAGTTTGTAGATTCCTGGCTTGGCACTGCCCTGCCTGCCAGGCCAAGTGGCCACAAATGAAGGCCATTTTCCATGGGAAAAAGATGTCCTTTCCTCAGGGTCTCAGTAATATGTTCAAGGTGGCGTTTGAGGCTCTAAGTACTTCCAGGGCCCTAGTTGCTGCCAGCTTTTCTTTTGGAAAAATCCAGCAACGATTGCATCATTCTAGCAAGGCTCCCACTTTCTGCCAGGGTGAGTGGCTGCCAAGGGAGGCCATTTGCCATGGGAAAAAGAAGTCCTTTCCCCAGGGTCTGGGTGTCAGATGAAAGGTGGCTTTTGGGGCTCTAAGGACTTGTAGGGTAGTACTTACTGGCTAGAGTAGAGGAAATGGATTCTATTTGAATATCTGTCTAGAGGCTTTGCCCCACAGGTCCTGGTTGTCCTCGATGGGCTGCAGCTGTGAGCATTGAAGAGAACTGGGATAAAAGGGGGCGGCTTAGCCATTCAGGGAGAGCCTTGAAGGAGCCCTGAACTGGGAAAGAACAGCATGCAGAAGAAAGCGTCTGTGCTGTGAAGATCTGCAGCCATAAGAACACACCGAGGAGGTATGGACTTTAGCAAGCTGAGAACAGCATGATGGGACTCTAGAGAAATAGAACAACAACAAGTGGCAGCTTTAGATTTGGAGCAATCCAGCAAAGCTTGCAAATTTCTTGCTGGGCACCACCCTCTTGGTCAGGGTGAGAGGCCAGAAATGGAGGCCATTTTCCATGGGGAAAACGAAGTCATTGGCCCAGGCTCTGGGTGTCAGATGACAGGTGGCATCTGGGGCTCTAAGGACTTGCAGGGTCCTAGTTGCTGGCAGCTTTCGTTCTGGAAGGATCCAGCAGAGTTTGTAGATTCCTGGCTTGGCACTGCCCTGCCTGCCAGGCCAAGTGGCCACAAATGAAGGCCATTTTCCATGGGAAAAAGATGTCCTTTCCCCAGGGTCTCAGTAATATGTTCAAGGTGGCGTTTGAGGCTCTAAGTACTTCCAGGGCCCTAGTTGCTGGCAGCTTTTCTTTTGGAAAAATCCAGCAACGATTGCATCATTCTAGCAAGGCTCCCACTTTCTGCCAGGGTGAGTGGCTGCCAAGGGAGGCCATTTGCCATGGGAAAAAGAAGTCCTTTCCCCAGGGTCTGGGTGTCAGATGAAAGGTGGCCTTTGGGGTTCTGAGGACTTGTAGGGTAGTACTTACTGGCTAGAGTAGAGGAAATGGATTCTATTTGAATATCTGTCTAGAGGCTTTGCCCCACAGGTCCTGGTTGTCCTTGATGGGCTGCAGCTGTGAGCATTGAAGAGAACTGGGATAAAAGGGGGCGGCTTAGCCATTCAGGGAGAGCCTTGAAGGAGCCCTGAACTGGGAAAGAACAGCATGCAGAAGAAAGCGTCTGTGCTGTGAAGATCTGCAGCCATAAGAACACACCGAGGAGGTATGGACTTTAGCAATCTGAGAACAGCATTATGGGACTCTAGAGAAATAGAACAACAACAAGTGGCAGCTTTAGATTTGGAGCAATCCAGCAAAGCTTGCAAATTTCTTGCTGGGCACCACCCTCTTGGTCAGGGGGAGAGGCCAGAAATGGAGGCCATTTTCCATGGGGAAAACGAAGTCATTGGCCCAGGCTCTGGGTGTCAGATGAAAGGTGGCGTCTGGGGCTCTAAGGACTTGCAGGGTCCTAGTTGCTGGCAGCTTTGGTTCTGGAAGGATCCAGCAGAGTTTGTAGATTCCTGGCTTGGCACTGCCCTGCCTGCCAGGCCAAGTGGCCACAAATGAAGGCCATTTTCCATGGGAAAAAGATGTCCTTTCCCCAGGGTCTCAGTAATATGTTCAAGGTGGCGTTTGAGGCTCTAAGTACTTCCAGGGCCCTAGTTGCTGGCAGCTTTTCTTTTGGAAAAATCCAGCAACGATTGCATCATTCTAGCAAGGCTCCCACTTTCTGCCAGGGTGAGTGGCTGCCAAGGGAGGCCATTTGCCATGGGAAAAAGAAGTCCTTTCCCCAGGGTCTGGGTGTCAGATGAAAGGTGGCCTTTGGGGTTCTGAGGACTTGTAGGGTAGTACTTACTGGCTAGAGTAGAGGAAATGGATTCTATTTGAATATCTGTCTAGAGGCTTTGCCCCACAGGTCCTGGTTGTCCTTGATGGGCTGCAGCTGTGAGCATTGAAGAGAACTGGGATAAAAGGGGGCGGCGTAGCCATTCAGGGAGAGCCTTGAAGGAGCCCTGAACTGGGAAAGAACAGCATGCAGAAGAAAGCGTCTGTGCTGTGAAGATCTGCAGCCATAAGAACACACCGAGGAGGTATGGACTTTAGCAATCTGAGAACAGCATTATGGGACTCTAGAGAAATAGAACAACAACAAGTGGCAGCGTTAGATTTGGAACAATCCAGCAAAGATTGCAAATTTCTTGCTGGGCACCACCCTCTTGGTCAGGGGGAGAGGCCAGAAATGGAGGCCATTTTCCATGGGGAAAACGAAGTCATTGGCCCAGGCTCTGGGTGTCAGATGAAAGGTGGCGTCTGGGGCTCTAAGGACTTGCAGGGTCCTAGTTGCTGGCAGCTTTCGTTCTGGAAGGATCCAGCAGAGTTTGTAGATTCCTGGCTTGGCACTGCCCTGCCTGCCAGGCCAAGTGGCCACAAATGAAGGCCATTTTCCATGGGAAAAAGATGTCCTTTCCCCAGGGTCTCAGTAATATGTTCAAGGTGGCGTTTGAGGCTCTAAGTACTTCCAGGGCCCTAGTTGCTGGCAGCTTTTCTTTTGGAAAAATCCAGCAACGATTGCATCATTCTAGCAAGGCTCCCACTTTCTGCCAGGGTGAGTGGCTGCCAAGGGAGGCCATTTGCCATGGGAAAAAGAAGTCCTTTCCCCAGGGTCTGGGTGTCAGATGAAAGGTGGCCTTTGGGGTTCTGAGGACTTGTAGGGTAGTACTTACTGGCTAGAGTAGAGGAAATGGATTCTATTTGAATATCTGTCTAGAGGCTTTGCCCCACAGGTCCTGGTTGTCCTTGATGGGCTGCAGCTGTGAGCATTGAAGAGAACTGGGATAAAAGGGGGCGGCGTAGCCATTCAGGGAGAGCCTTGAAGGAGCCCTGAACTGGGAAAGAACAGCATGCAGAAGAAAGCGTCTGTGCTGTGAAGATCTGCAGCCATAAGAACACACCGAGGAGGTATGGACTTTAGCAAGCTGAGAACAGCATTATGGGACTCTAGAGAAATAGAACAACAACAAGTGGCAGCGTTAGATTTGGAACAATCCAGCAAAGATTGCAAATTTCTTGCTGGGCACCACCCTCTTGGTCAGGGTGAGAGGCCAGAAATGGAGGCCATTTTCCATGGGGAAAACGAAGTCATTGGCCCAGGCTCTGGGTGTCAGATGAAAGGTGGCGTCTGGGGCTCTAAGGACTTGCAGGGTCCTAGTTGCTGGCAGCTTTCGTTCTGGAAGGATCCAGCAGAGTTTGTAGATTCCTGGCTTGGCACTGCCCTGCCTGCCAGGCCAAGTGGCCACAAATGAAGGCCATTTTCCATGGGAAAAAGATGTCCTTTCCCCAGGGTCTCAGGAATATGTTCAAGGTGGCGTTTGAGGCTCTAAGTACTTCCAGGGCCCTAGTTGCTGCCAGCTTTTCTTTTGGAAAAATCCAGCAACGATTGCATCATTCTAGCTAGGCTCCCACTTTCTGCCAGGGTGAGTGGCTGCCAAGGGAGGCCATTTGCCATGGGAAAAAGAAGTCCTTTCCCCAGGGTCTGGGTGTCAGATGAAAGGTGGCCTTTGGGGTTCTGAGGACTTGTAGGGTAGTACTTACTGGCTAGAGTAGAGGAAATGGATTCTATTTGAATATCTGTCTAGAGGCTTTGCCCCACAGGTCCTGGTTGTCCTTGATGGGCTGCAGCTGTGAGCATTGAAGAGAACTGGGATAAAAGGGGGTGGCGTAGCCATTCAGGGAGAGCCTTGAAGGAGCCCTGAACTGGGAAAGAACAGCATGCAGAAGAAAGCGTCTGTGCTGTGAAGATTTGCAGCCATAAGAACACACCGAGGAGGTATGGACTTTAGCAATCTGAGAACAGCATTATGGGACTCTAGAGAAATAGAACAACAACAAGTGGCAGCTTTAGATTTGGAGCAATCCAGCAAAGCTTGCAAATTTCTTGCTGGGCACCACCCTCTTGGTCAGGGTGAGTGGCCAGAAATGGAGGCCATTTTCCATGGGGAAAACGAAGTCATTGGCCCAGGCTCTGGGTGTCAGATGAAAGGTGGCATCTGGGGCTCTAAGGACTTGCAGGGTCCTAGTTGCTGGCAGCTTTCGTTCTGGAAGGATCCAGCAGAGTTTGTAGATTCCTGGCTTGGCACTGCCCTGCCTGCCAGGCCAAGTGGCCACAAATGAAGGCCATTTTCCATGGGAAAAAGATGTCCTTTCCTCAGGGTCTCAGTAATATGTTCAAGGTGGCGTTTGAGGCTCTAAGTACTTCCAGGGCCCTAGTTGCTGCCAGCTTTTCTTTTGGAAAAATCCAGCAACGATTGCATCATTCTAGCAAGGCTCCCACTTTCTGCCAGGGTGAGTGGCTGCCAAGGGAGGCCATTTGCCATGGGAAAAAGAAGTCCTTTCCCCAGGGTCTGGGTGTCAGATGAAAGGTGGCCTTTGGGGCTCTAAGGACTTGTAGGGTAGTACTTACTGGCTAGAGTAGGGTAAATGGATTCTATTTGAATATCTGTCTAGAGGCTTTGCCCCACAGGTCCTGGTTGTCCTCGATGGGCTGCAGCTGTGAGCATTGAAGAGAACTGGGATAAAAGGGGGCGGCGTAGCCATTCAGGGAGAGCCTTGAAGGAGCCCTGAACTGGGAAAGAACAGCATGCAGAAGAAAGCGTCTGTGCTGTGAAGATCTGCAGCCATAAGAACACACCGAGGAGGTATGGACTTTAGCAATCTGAGAACAGCATTATGGGACTCTAGAGAAATAGAACAACAACAAGTGGCAGCGTTAGATTTGGAACAATCCAGCAAAGCTTGCAAATTTCTTGCTGGGCACCACCCTCTTGGTCAGGGTGAGAGGCCAGAAATGGAGGCCATTTTCCATGGGGAAAACGAAGTCATTGGCCCAGGCTCTGGGTGTCAGATGAAAGGTGGCGTCTGGGGCTCTAAGGACTTGCAGGGTCCTAGTTGCTGGCAGCTTTCGTTCTGGAAGGATCCAGCACAGTTTGTAGATTCCTGGCTTGGCACTGCCCTGCCTGCCAGGCCAAGTGGCCACAAATGAAGGCCATTTTCCATGGGAAAAAGATGTCCTTTCCCCAGGGTCTCAGTAATATGTTCAAGGTGGCGTTTGAGGCTCTAAGTACTTCCAGGGCCCTAGTTGCTGGCAGCTTTTCTTTTGGAAAAATCCAGCAACGATTGCATCATTCTAGCAAGGCTCCCACTTTCTGCCAGGGTGAGTGGCTGCCAAGGGAGGCCATTTGCCATGGGAAAAAGAAGTCCTTTCCCCAGGGTCTGGGTGTCAGATGAAAGGTGGCCTTTGGGGTTCTGAGGACTTGTAGGGTAGTACTTACTGGCTAGAGTAGAGGAAATGGATTCTATTTGAATATCTGTCTAGAGGCTTTGCCCCACAGGTCCTGATTGTCCTTGATGGGCTGCAGCTGTGAGCATTGAAGAGAACTGGGATAAAAGGGGGCGGCGTAGCCATTCAGGGAGAGCCTTGAAGGAGCCCTGAACTGGGAAAGAACAGCATGCAGAAGAAAGCGTCTGTGCTGTGAAGATCTGCAGCCATAAGAACACACCGAGGAGGTATGGACTTTAGCAATCTGAGAACAGCATTATGGGACTCTAGAGAAATAGAACAACAACAAGTGGCAGCTTTAGATTTGGAGCAATCCAGCAAAGCTTGCAAATTTCTTGCTGGGCACCACCCTCTTGGTCAGGTCAAGTGGCCAGAAATGGAGGCCATTTTCCATGGGGAAAACGAAGTCATTGGCCCAGGCTCTGGGTGTCAGATGAAAGGTGGCATCTGGGGCTCTAAGGACTTGCAGGGTCCTAGTTGCTGGCAGCTTTCGTTCTGGAAGGATCCAGCAGAGTTTGTAGATTCCTGGCTTGGCACTGCCCTGCCTGCCAGGCCAAGTGGCCACAAATGAAGGCCATTTTCCATGGGAAAAAGATGTCCTTTCCTCAGGGTCTCAGTAATATGTTCAAGGTGGCGTTTGAGGCTCTAAGTACTTCCAGGGCCCTAGTTGCTGCCAGCTTTTCTTTTGGAAAAATCCAGCAACGATTGCATCATTCTAGCAAGGCTCCCACTTTCTGCCAGGGTGAGTGGCTGCCAAGGGAGGCCATTTGCCATGGGAAAAAGAAGTCCTTTCCCCAGGGTCTGGGTGTCAGATGAAAGGTGGCCTTTGGGGTTCTGAGGACTTGTAGGGTAGTACTTACTGGCTAGAGTAGAGGAAATGGATTCTATTTGAATATCTGTCTAGAGGCTTTGCCCCACAGGTCCTGGTTGTCCTTGATGGGCTGCAGCTGTGAGCATTGAAGAGAACTGGGATAAAAGGGGGCGGCGTAGCCATTCAGGGAGAGCCTTGAAGGAGCCCTGAACTGGGAAAGAACAGCATGCAGAAGAAAGCGTCTGTGCTGTGAAGATCTGCAGCCATAAGAACACACCGAGGAGGTATGGACTTTAGCAATCTGAGAACAGCATGATGGGACTCTAGAGAAATAGAACAACAACAAGTGGCAGCTTTAGATTTGGAGCAATCCAGCAAAGATTGCAAATTTCTTGCTGGGCACCACCCTCTTGGTCAGGGTGAGAGGCCAGAAATGGAGGCCATTTTCCATGGGGAAAACGAAGTCATTGGCCCAGGCTCTGGGTGTCAGATGACAGGTGGCATCTGGGGCTCTAAGGACTTGCAGGGTCCTAGTTGCTGGCAGCTTTCGTTCTGGAAGGATCCAGCACAGTTTGTAGATTCCTGGCTTGGCACTGCCCTGCCTGCCAGGCCAAGTGGCCACAAATGAAGGCCATTTTCCATGGGAAAAAGATGTCCTTTCCCCAGGGTCTCAGTAATATGTTCAAGGTGGCGTTTGAGGCTCTAAGTACTTCCAGGGCCCTAGTTGCTGGCAGCTTTTCTTTTGGAAAAATCCAGCAACGATTGCATCATTCTAGCAAGGCTCCCACTTTCTGCCAGGGTGAGTGGCTGCCAAGGGAGGCCATTTGCCATGGGAAAAAGAAGTCCTTTCCCCAGGGTCTGGGTGTCAGATGAAAGGTGGCCTTTGGGGTTCTGAGGACTTGTAGGGTAGTACTTACTGGCTAGAGTAGAGGAAATGGATTCTATTTGAATATCTGTCTAGAGGCTTTGCCCCACAGGTCCTGGTTGTCCTTGATGGGCTGCAGCTGTGAGCATTGAAGAGAACTGGGATAAAAGGGGGCGGCGTAGCCATTCAGGGAGAGCCTTGAAGGAGCCCTGAACTGGGAAAGAACAGCATGCAGAAGAAAGCGTCTGTGCTGTGAAGATCTGCAGCCATAAGAACACACCGAGGAGGTATGGACTTTAGCAATCTGAGAACAGCATGATGGGACTCTAGAGAAATAGAACAACAACAAGTGGCAGCTTTAGATTTGGAGCAATCCAGCAAAGATTGCAAATTTCTTGCTGGGCACCACCCTCTTGGTCAGGGTGAGAGGCCAGAAATGGAGGCCATTTTCCATGGGGAAAACGAAGTCATTGGCCCAGGCTCTGGGTGTCAGATGACAGGTGGCATCTGGGGCTCTAAGGACTTGCAGGGTCCTAGTTGCTGGCAGCTTTCGTTCTGGAAGGATCCAGCACAGTTTGTAGATTCCTGGCTTGGCACTGCCCTGCCTGCCAGGCCAAGTGGCCACAAATGAAGGCCATTTTCCATGGGAAAAAGATGTCCTTTCCCCAGGGTCTCAGTAATATGTTCAAGGTGGCGTTTGAGGCTCTAAGTACTTCCAGGGCCCTAGTTGCTGGCAGCTTTTCTTTTGGAAAAATCCAGCAACGATTGCATCATTCTAGCAAGGCTCCCACTTTCTGCCAGGGTGAGTGGCTGCCAAGGGAGGCCATTTGCCATGGGAAAAAGAAGTCCTTTCCCCAGGGTCTGGGTGTCAGATGAAAGGTGGCCTTTGGGGTTCTGAGGACTTGTAGGGTAGTACTTACTGGCTAGAGTAGAGGAAATGGATTCTATTTGAATATCTGTCTAGAGGCTTTGCCCCACAGGTCCTGGTTGTCCTTGATGGGCTGCAGCTGTGAGCATTGAAGAGAACTGGGATAAAAGGGGGCGGCGTAGCCATTCAGGGAGAGCCTTGAAGGAGCCCTGAACTGGGAAAGAACAGCATGCAGAAGAAAGCGTCTGTGCTGTGAAGATCTGCAGCCATAAGAACACACCGAGGAGGTATGGACTTTAGCAAGCTGAGAACAGCATTATGGGACTCTAGAGAAATAGAACAACAACAAGTGGCAGCGTTAGATTTGGAACAATCCAGCAAAGATTGCAAATTTCTTGCTGGGCACCACCCTCTTGGTCAGGGGGAGAGGCCAGAAATGGAGGCCATTTTCCATGGGGAAAACGAAGTCATTGGCCCAGGCTCTGGGTGTCAGATGAAAGGTGGCGTCTGGGGCTCTAAGGACTTGCAGGGTCCTAGTTGCTGGCAGCTTTCGTTCTGGAAGGATCCAGCAGAGTTTGTAGATTCCTGGCTTGGCACTGCCCTGCCTGCCAGGCCAAGTGGCCACAAATGAAGGCCATTTCCCATGGGAAAAAGATGTCCTTTCCCCAGGGTCTCAGTAATATGTTCAAGGTGGCGTTTGAGGCTCTAAGTACTTCCAGGGCCCTAGTTGCTGCCAGCTTTTCTTTTGGAAAAATCCAGCAACGATTGCATCATTCTAGCTAGGCTCCCACTTTCTGCCAGGGTGAGTGGCTGCCAAGGGAGGCCATTTGCCATGGGAAAAAGAAGTCCTTTCCCCAGGGTCTGGGTGTCAGATGAAAGGTGGCCTTTGGGGTTCTGAGGACTTGTAGGGTAGTACTTACTGGCTAGAGTAGAGGAAATGGATTCTATTTGAATATCTGTCTAGAGGCTTTGCCCCACAGGTCCTGGTTGTCCTTGATGGGCTGCAGCTGTGAGCATTGAAGAGAACTGGGATAAAAGGGGGCGGCGTAGCCATTCAGGGAGAGCCTTGAAGGAGCCCTGAACTGGGAAAGAACAGCATGCAGAAGAAAGCGTCTGTGCTGTGAAGATTTGCAGCCATAAGAACACACCGAGGAGGTATGGACTTTAGCAATCTGAGAACAGCATGATGGGACTCTAGAGAAATAGAACAACAACAAGTGGCAGCTTTAGATTTGGAGCAATCCAGCAAAGCTTGCAAATTTCTTGCTGGGCACCACCCTCTTGGTCAGGGTGAGTGGCCAGAAATGGAGGCCATTTTCCATGGGGTAAACGAAGTCATTGGCCCAGGCTCTGGGTGTCAGATGAAAGGTGGCATCTGGGGCTCTAAGGACTTGCAGGGTCCTAGTTGCTGGCAGCTTTCGTTCTGGAAGGATCCAGCAGAGTTTGTAGATTCCTGGCTTGGCACTGCCCTGCCTGCCAGGCCAAGTGGCCACAAATGAAGGCCATTTTCCATGGGAAAAAGATGTCCTTTCCTCAGGGTCTCAGTAATATGTTCAAGGTGGCGTTTGAGGCTCTAAGTACTTCCAGGGCCCTAGTTGCTGCCAGCTTTTCTTTTGGAAAAATCCAGCAACGATTGCATCATTCTAGCAAGGCTCCCACTTTCTGCCAGGGTGAGTGGCTGCCAAGGGAGGCCATTTGCCATGGGAAAAAGAAGTCCTTTCCCCAGGGTCTGGGTGTCAGATGAAAGGTGGCCTTTGGGGCTCTAAGGACTTGTAGGGTAGTACTTACTGGCTAGAGTAGGGTAAATGGATTCTATTTGAATATCTGTCTAGAGGCTTTGCCCCACAGGTCCTGGTTGTCCTCGATGGGCTGCAGCTGTGAGCATTGAAGAGAACTGGGATAAAAGGGGGCGGCTTAGCCATTCAGGGAGAGCCTTGAAGGAGCCCTGAACTGGGAAAGAACAGCATGCAGAAGAAAGCGTCTGTGCTGTGAAGATCTGCAGCCATAAGAACACACCGAGGAGGTATGGACTTTAGCAATCTGAGAACAGCATGATGGGACTCTAGAGAAATAGAACAACAACAAGTGGCAGCTTTAGATTTGGAGCAATCCAGCAAAGCTTGCAAATTTCTTGCTGGGCACCACCCTCTTGGTCAGGGTGAGAGGCCAGAAATGGAGGCCATTTTCCATGGGGAAAACGAAGTCATTGGCCCAGGCTCTGGGTGTCAGATGACAGGTGGCATCTGGGGCTCTAAGGACTTGCAGGGTCCTAGTTGCTGGCAGCTTTCGTTCTGGAAGGATCCAGCAGAGTTTGTAGATTCCTGGCTTGGCACTGCCCTGCCTGCCAGGCCAAGTGGCCACAAATGAAGGCCATTTCCCATGGGAAAAAGATGTCCTTTCCTCAGGGTCTCAGTAATATGTTCAAGGTGGCGTTTGAGGCTCTAAGTACTTCCAGGGCCCTAGTTGCTGGCAGCTTTTCTTTTGGAAAAATCCAGCAACGATTGCATCATTCTAGCAAGGCTCCCACTTTCTGCCAGGGTGAGTGGCTGCCAAGGGAGGCCATTTGCCATGGGAAAAAGAAGTCCTTTCCCCAGGGTCTGGGTGTCAGATGAAAGGTGGCCTTTGGGGTTCTGAGGACTTGTAGGGTAGTACTTACTGGCTAGAGTAGAGGAAATGGATTCTATTTGAATATCTGTCTAGAGGCTTTGCCCCACAGGTCCTGGTTGTCCTTGATGGGCTGCAGCTGTGAGCATTGAAGAGAACTGGGATAAAAGGGGGCGGCTTAGCCATTCAGGGAGAGCCTTGAAGGAGCCCTGAACTGGGAAAGAACAGCATGCAGAAGAAAGCGTCTGTGCTGTGAAGATCTGCAGCCATAAGAACACACCGAGGAGGTATGGACTTTAGCAATCTGAGAACAGCATTATGGGACTCTAGAGAAATAGAACAACAACAAGTGGCAGCGTTAGATTTGGAACAATCCAGCAAAGCTTGCAAATTTCTTGCTGGGCACCACCCTCTTGGTCAGGGTGAGAGGCCAGAAATGGAGGCCATTTTCCATGGGGAAAACGAAGTCATTGGCCCAGGCTCTGGGTGTCAGATGAAAGGTGGCGTCTGGGGCTCTAAGGACTTGCAGGGTCCTAGTTGCTGGCAGCTTTCGTTCTGGAAGGATCCAGCAGAGTTTGTAGATTCCTGGCTTGGCACTGCCCTGCCTGCCAGGCCAAGTGGCCACAAATGAAGGCCATTTCCCATGGGAAAAAGATGTCCTTTCCCCAGGGTCTCAGTAATATGTTCAAGGTGGCGTTTGAGGCTCTAAGTACTTCCAGGGCCCTAGTTGCTGGCAGCTTTTCTTTTGGAAAAATCCAGCAACGATTGCATCATTCTAGCAAGGCTCCCACTTTCTGCCAGGGTGAGTGGCTGCCAAGGGAGGCCATTTGCCATGGGAAAAAGAAGTCCTTTCCCCAGGGTCTGGGTGTCAGATGAAAGGTGGCCTTTGGGGTTCTGAGGACTTGTAGGGTAGTACTTACTGGCTAGAGTAGAGGAAATGGATTCTATTTGAATATCTGTCTAGAGGCTTTGCCCCACAGGTCCTGATTGTCCTTGATGGGCTGCAGCTGTGAGCATTGAAGAGAACTGGGATAAAAGGGGGCGGCGTAGCCATTCAGGGAGAGCCTTGAAGGAGCCCTGAACTGGGAAAGAACAGCATGCAGAAGAAAGCGTCTGTGCTGTGAAGATCTGCAGCCATAAGAACACACCGAGGAGGTATGGACTTTAGCAATCTGAGAACAGCATTATGGGACTCTAGAGAAATAGAACAACAACAAGTGGCAGCTTTAGATTTGGAGCAATCCAGCAAAGCTTGCAAATTTCTTGCTGGGCACCACCCTCTTGGTCAGGTCAAGTGGCCAGAAATGGAGGCCATTTTCCATGGGGAAAACGAAGTCATTGGCCCAGGCTCTGGGTGTCAGATGAAAGGTGGCATCTGGGGCTCTAAGGACTTGCAGGGTCCTAGTTGCTGGCAGCTTTCGTTCTGGAAGGATCCAGCAGAGTTTGTAGATTCCTGGCTTGGCACTGCCCTGCCTGCCAGGCCAAGTGGCCACAAATGAAGGCCATTTTCCATGGGAAAAAGATGTCCTTTCCTCAGGGTCTCAGTAATATGTTCAAGGTGGCGTTTGAGGCTCTAAGTACTTCCAGGGCCCTAGTTGCTGCCAGCTTTTCTTTTGGAAAAATCCAGCAACGATTGCATCATTCTAGCAAGGCTCCCACTTTCTGCCAGGGTGAGTGGCTGCCAAGGGAGGCCATTTGCCATGGGAAAAAGAAGTCCTTTCCCCAGGGTCTGGGTGTCAGATGAAAGGTGGCCTTTGGGGTTCTGAGGACTTGTAGGGTAGTACTTACTGGCTAGAGTAGAGGAAATGGATTCTATTTGAATATCTGTCTAGAGGCTTTGCCCCACAGGTCCTGGTTGTCCTTGATGGGCTGCAGCTGTGAGCATTGAAGAGAACTGGGATAAAAGGGGGCGGCGTAGCCATTCAGGGAGAGCCTTGAAGGAGCCCTGAACTGGGAAAGAACAGCATGCAGAAGAAAGCGTCTGTGCTGTGAAGATCTGCAGCCATAAGAACACACCGAGGAGGTATGGACTTTAGCAATCTGAGAACAGCATGATGGGACTCTAGAGAAATAGAACAACAACAAGTGGCAGCTTTAGATTTGGAGCAATCCAGCAAAGATTGCAAATTTCTTGCTGGGCACCACCCTCTTGGTCAGGGTGAGAGGCCAGAAATGGAGGCCATTTTCCATGGGGAAAACGAAGTCATTGGCCCAGGCTCTGGGTGTCAGATGACAGGTGGCATCTGGGGCTCTAAGGACTTGCAGGGTCCTAGTTGCTGGCAGCTTTCGTTCTGGAAGGATCCAGCACAGTTTGTAGATTCCTGGCTTGGCACTGCCCTGCCTGCCAGGCCAAGTGGCCACAAATGAAGGCCATTTTCCATGGGAAAAAGATGTCCTTTCCCCAGGGTCTCAGTAATATGTTCAAGGTGGCGTTTGAGGCTCTAAGTACTTCCAGGGCCCTAGTTGCTGGCAGCTTTTCTTTTGGAAAAATCCAGCAACGATTGCATCATTCTAGCAAGGCTCCCACTTTCTGCCAGGGTGAGTGGCTGCCAAGGGAGGCCATTTGCCATGGGAAAAAGAAGTCCTTTCCCCAGGGTCTGGGTGTCAGATGAAAGGTGGCCTTTGGGGTTCTGAGGACTTGTAGGGTAGTACTTACTGGCTAGAGTAGAGGAAATGGATTCTATTTGAATATCTGTCTAGAGGCTTTGCCCCACAGGTCCTGGTTGTCCTTGATGGGCTGCAGCTGTGAGCATTGAAGAGAACTGGGATAAAAGGGGGCGGCGTAGCCATTCAGGGAGAGCCTTGAAGGAGCCCTGAACTGGGAAAGAACAGCATGCAGAAGAAAGCGTCTGTGCTGTGAAGATCTGCAGCCATAAGAACACACCGAGGAGGTATGGACTTTAGCAAGCTGAGAACAGCATTATGGGACTCTAGAGAAATAGAACAACAACAAGTGGCAGCGTTAGATTTGGAACAATCCAGCAAAGATTGCAAATTTCTTGCTGGGCACCACCCTCTTGGTCAGGGGGAGAGGCCAGAAATGGAGGCCATTTTCCATGGGGAAAACGAAGTCATTGGCCCAGGCTCTGGGTGTCAGATGAAAGGTGGCGTCTGGGGCTCTAAGGACTTGCAGGGTCCTAGTTGCTGGCAGCTTTCGTTCTGGAAGGATCCAGCAGAGTTTGTAGATTCCTGGCTTGGCACTGCCCTGCCTGCCAGGCCAAGTGGCCACAAATGAAGGCCATTTCCCATGGGAAAAAGATGTCCTTTCCCCAGGGTCTCAGTAATATGTTCAAGGTGGCGTTTGAGGCTCTAAGTACTTCCAGGGCCCTAGTTGCTGCCAGCTTTTCTTTTGGAAAAATCCAGCAACGATTGCATCATTCTAGCTAGGCTCCCACTTTCTGCCAGGGTGAGTGGCTGCCAAGGGAGGCCATTTGCCATGGGAAAAAGAAGTCCTTTCCCCAGGGTCTGGGTGTCAGATGAAAGGTGGCCTTTGGGGTTCTGAGGACTTGTAGGGTAGTACTTACTGGCTAGAGTAGAGGAAATGGATTCTATTTGAATATCTGTCTAGAGGCTTTGCCCCACAGGTCCTGGTTGTCCTTGATGGGCTGCAGCTGTGAGCATTGAAGAGAACTGGGATAAAAGGGGGCGGCGTAGCCATTCAGGGAGAGCCTTGAAGGAGCCCTGAACTGGGAAAGAACAGCATGCAGAAGAAAGCGTCTGTGCTGTGAAGATTTGCAGCCATAAGAACACACCGAGGAGGTATGGACTTTAGCAATCTGAGAACAGCATTATGGGACTCTAGAGAAATAGAACAACAACAAGTGGCAGCTTTAGATTTGGAGCAATCCAGCAAAGCTTGCAAATTTCTTGCTGGGCACCACCCTCTTGGTCAGGGTGAGTGGCCAGAAATGGAGGCCATTTTCCATGGGGTAAACGAAGTCATTGGCCCAGGCTCTGGGTGTCAGATGAAAGGTGGCATCTGGGGCTCTAAGGACTTGCAGGGTCCTAGTTGCTGGCAGCTTTCGTTCTGGAAGGATCCAGCAGAGTTTGTAGATTCCTGGCTTGGCACTGCCCTGCCTGCCAGGCCAAGTGGCCACAAATGAAGGCCATTTTCCATGGGAAAAAGATGTCCTTTCCTCAGGGTCTCAGTAATATGTTCAAGGTGGCGTTTGAGGCTCTAAGTACTTCCAGGGCCCTAGTTGCTGCCAGCTTTTCTTTTGGAAAAATCCAGCAACGATTGCATCATTCTAGCAAGGCTCCCACTTTCTGCCAGGGTGAGTGGCTGCCAAGGGAGGCCATTTGCCATGGGAAAAAGAAGTCCTTTCCCCAGGGTCTGGGTGTCAGATGAAAGGTGGCCTTTGGGGTTCTGAGGACTTGTAGGGTAGTACTTACTGGCTAGAGTAGAGGAAATGGATTCTATTTGAATATCTGTCCCACAGGTCCTGGTTGTCCTTGATGGGCTGCAGCTGTGAGCATTGAAGAGAACTGGGATAAAAGGGGGCGGCGTAGCCATTCAGGGAGAGCCTTGAAGGAGCCCTGAACTGGGAAAGAACAGCATGCAGAAGAAAGCGTCTGTGCTGTGAAGATCTGCAGCCATAAGAACACACCGAGGAGGTATGGACTTTAGCAATCTGAGAACAGCATGATGGGACTCTAGAGAAATAGAACAACAACAAGTGGCAGCTTTAGATTTGGAGCAATCCAGCAAAGATTGCAAATTTCTTGCTGGGCACCACCCTCTTGGTCAGGGTGAGAGGCCAGAAATGGAGGCCATTTTCCATGGGGAAAACGAAGTCATTGGCCCAGGCTCTGGGTGTCAGATGACAGGTGGCATCTGGGGCTCTAAGGACTTGCAGGGTCCTAGTTGCTGGCAGCTTTCGTTCTGGAAGGATCCAGCACAGTTTGTAGATTCCTGGCTTGGCACTGCCCTGCCTGCCAGGCCAAGTGGCCACAAATGAAGGCCATTTTCCATGGGAAAAAGATGTCCTTTCCCCAGGGTCTCAGTAATATGTTCAAGGTGGCGTTTGAGGCTCTAAGTACTTCCAGGGCCCTAGTTGCTGGCAGCTTTTCTTTTGGAAAAATCCAGCAACGATTGCATCATTCTAGCAAGGCTCCCACTTTCTGCCAGGGTGAGTGGCTGCCAAGGGAGGCCATTTGCCATGGGAAAAAGAAGTCCTTTCCCCAGGGTCTGGGTGTCAGATGAAAGGTGGCCTTTGGGGTTCTGAGGACTTGTAGGGTAGTACTTACTGGCTAGAGTAGAGGAAATGGATTCTATTTGAATATCTGTCTAGAGGCTTTGCCCCACAGGTCCTGGTTGTCCTTGATGGGCTGCAGCTGTGAGCATTGAAGAGAACTGGGATAAAAGGGGGCGGCGTAGCCATTCAGGGAGAGCCTTGAAGGAGCCCTGAACTGGGAAAGAACAGCATGCAGAAGAAAGCGTCTGTGCTGTGAAGATCTGCAGCCATAAGAACACACCGAGGAGGTATGGACTTTAGCAAGCTGAGAACAGCATTATGGGACTCTAGAGAAATAGAACAACAACAAGTGGCAGCGTTAGATTTGGAACAATCCAGCAAAGATTGCAAATTTCTTGCTGGGCACCACCCTCTTGGTCAGGGGGAGAGGCCAGAAATGGAGGCCATTTTCCATGGGGAAAACGAAGTCATTGGCCCAGGCTCTGGGTGTCAGATGAAAGGTGGCGTCTGGGGCTCTAAGGACTTGCAGGGTCCTAGTTGCTGGCAGCTTTCGTTCTGGAAGGATCCAGCAGAGTTTGTAGATTCCTGGCTTGGCACTGCCCTGCCTGCCAGGCCAAGTGGCCACAAATGAAGGCCATTTCCCATGGGAAAAAGATGTCCTTTCCCCAGGGTCTCAGTAATATGTTCAAGGTGGCGTTTGAGGCTCTAAGTACTTCCAGGGCCCTAGTTGCTGCCAGCTTTTCTTTTGGAAAAATCCAGCAACGATTGCATCATTCTAGCTAGGCTCCCACTTTCTGCCAGGGTGAGTGGCTGCCAAGGGAGGCCATTTGCCATGGGAAAAAGAAGTCCTTTCCCCAGGGTCTGGGTGTCAGATGAAAGGTGGCCTTTGGGGTTCTGAGGACTTGTAGGGTAGTACTTACTGGCTAGAGTAGAGGAAATGGATTCTATTTGAATATCTGTCTAGAGGCTTTGCCCCACAGGTCCTGGTTGTCCTTGATGGGCTGCAGCTGTGAGCATTGAAGAGAACTGGGATAAAAGGGGGCGGCGTAGCCATTCAGGGAGAGCCTTGAAGGAGCCCTGAACTGGGAAAGAACAGCATGCAGAAGAAAGCGTCTGTGCTGTGAAGATTTGCAGCCATAAGAACACACCGAGGAGGTATGGACTTTAGCAATCTGAGAACAGCATTATGGGACTCTAGAGAAATAGAACAACAACAAGTGGCAGCTTTAGATTTGGAGCAATCCAGCAAAGCTTGCAAATTTCTTGCTGGGCACCACCCTCTTGGTCAGGGTGAGTGGCCAGAAATGGAGGCCATTTTCCATGGGGTAAACGAAGTCATTGGCCCAGGCTCTGGGTGTCAGATGAAAGGTGGCATCTGGGGCTCTAAGGACTTGCAGGGTCCTAGTTGCTGGCAGCTTTCGTTCTGGAAGGATCCAGCAGAGTTTGTAGATTCCTGGCTTGGCACTGCCCTGCCTGCCAGGCCAAGTGGCCACAAATGAAGGCCATTTTCCATGGGAAAAAGATGTCCTTTCCTCAGGGTCTCAGTAATATGTTCAAGGTGGCGTTTGAGGCTCTAAGTACTTCCAGGGCCCTAGTTGCTGCCAGCTTTTCTTTTGGAAAAATCCAGCAACGATTGCATCATTCTAGCAAGGCTCCCACTTTCTGCCAGGGTGAGTGGCTGCCAAGGGAGGCCATTTGCCATGGGAAAAAGAAGTCCTTTCCCCAGGGTCTGGGTGTCAGATGAAAGGTGGCCTTTGGGGCTCTAAGGACTTGTAGGGTAGTACTTACTGGCTAGAGTAGGGTAAATGGATTCTATTTGAATATCTGTCTAGAGGCTTTGCCCCACAGGTCCTGGTTGTCCTCGATGGGCTGCAGCTGTGAGCATTGAAGAGAACTGGGATAAAAGGGGGCGGCTTAGCCATTCAGGGAGAGCCTTGAAGGAGCCCTGAACTGGGAAAGAACAGCATGCAGAAGAAAGCGTCTGTGCTGTGAAGATCTGCAGCCATAAGAACACACCGAGGAGGTATGGACTTTAGCAATCTGAGAACAGCATGATGGGACTCTAGAGAAATAGAACAACAACAAGTGGCAGCTTTAGATTTGGAGCAATCCAGCAAAGCTTGCAAATTTCTTGCTGGGCACCACCCTCTTGGTCAGGGTGAGAGGCCAGAAATGGAGGCCATTTTCCATGGGGAAAACGAAGTCATTGGCCCAGGCTCTGGGTGTCAGATGACAGGTGGCATCTGGGGCTCTAAGGACTTGCAGGGTCCTAGTTGCTGGCAGCTTTCGTTCTGGAAGGATCCAGCAGAGTTTGTAGATTCCTGGCTTGGCACTGCCCTGCCTGCCAGGCCAAGTGGCCACAAATGAAGGCCATTTCCCATGGGAAAAAGATGTCCTTTCCTCAGGGTCTCAGTAATATGTTCAAGGTGGCGTTTGAGGCTCTAAGTACTTCCAGGGCCCTAGTTGCTGGCAGCTTTTCTTTTGGAAAAATCCAGCAACGATTGCATCATTCTAGCAAGGCTCCCACTTTCTGCCAGGGTGAGTGGCTGCCAAGGGAGGCCATTTGCCATGGGAAAAAGAAGTCCTTTCCCCAGGGTCTGGGTGTCAGATGAAAGGTGGCCTTTGGGGTTCTGAGGACTTGTAGGGTAGTACTTACTGGCTAGAGTAGAGGAAATGGATTCTATTTGAATATCTGTCTAGAGGCTTTGCCCCACAGGTCCTGGTTGTCCTTGATGGGCTGCAGCTGTGAGCATTGAAGAGAACTGGGATAAAAGGGGGCGGCTTAGCCATTCAGGGAGAGCCTTGAAGGAGCCCTGAACTGGGAAAGAACAGCATGCAGAAGAAAGCGTCTGTGCTGTGAAGATCTGCAGCCATAAGAACACACCGAGGAGGTATGGACTTTAGCAATCTGAGAACAGCATTATGGGACTCTAGAGAAATAGAACAACAACAAGTGGCAGCGTTAGATTTGGAACAATCCAGCAAAGCTTGCAAATTTCTTGCTGGGCACCACCCTCTTGGTCAGGGTGAGAGGCCAGAAATGGAGGCCATTTTCCATGGGGAAAACGAAGTCATTGGCCCAGGCTCTGGGTGTCAGATGAAAGGTGGCGTCTGGGGCTCTAAGGACTTGCAGGGTCCTAGTTGCTGGCAGCTTTCGTTCTGGAAGGATCCAGCAGAGTTTGTAGATTCCTGGCTTGGCACTGCCCTGCCTGCCAGGCCAAGTGGCCACAAATGAAGGCCATTTCCCATGGGAAAAAGATGTCCTTTCCCCAGGGTCTCAGTAATATGTTCAAGGTGGCGTTTGAGGCTCTAAGTACTTCCAGGGCCCTAGTTGCTGGCAGCTTTTCTTTTGGAAAAATCCAGCAACGATTGCATCATTCTAGCAAGGCTCCCACTTTCTGCCAGGGTGAGTGGCTGCCAAGGGAGGCCATTTGCCATGGGAAAAAGAAGTCCTTTCCCCAGGGTCTGGGTGTCAGATGAAAGGTGGCCTTTGGGGTTCTGAGGACTTGTAGGGTAGTACTTACTGGCTAGAGTAGAGGAAATGGATTCTATTTGAATATCTGTCTAGAGGCTTTGCCCCACAGGTCCTGATTGTCCTTGATGGGCTGCAGCTGTGAGCATTGAAGAGAACTGGGATAAAAGGGGGCGGCGTAGCCATTCAGGGAGAGCCTTGAAGGAGCCCTGAACTGGGAAAGAACAGCATGCAGAAGAAAGCGTCTGTGCTGTGAAGATCTGCAGCCATAAGAACACACCGAGGAGGTATGGACTTTAGCAATCTGAGAACAGCATTATGGGACTCTAGAGAAATAGAACAACAACAAGTGGCAGCTTTAGATTTGGAGCAATCCAGCAAAGCTTGCAAATTTCTTGCTGGGCACCACCCTCTTGGTCAGGTCAAGTGGCCAGAAATGGAGGCCATTTTCCATGGGGAAAACGAAGTCATTGGCCCAGGCTCTGGGTGTCAGATGAAAGGTGGCATCTGGGGCTCTAAGGACTTGCAGGGTCCTAGTTGCTGGCAGCTTTCGTTCTGGAAGGATCCAGCAGAGTTTGTAGATTCCTGGCTTGGCACTGCCCTGCCTGCCAGGCCAAGTGGCCACAAATGAAGGCCATTTTCCATGGGAAAAAGATGTCCTTTCCTCAGGGTCTCAGTAATATGTTCAAGGTGGCGTTTGAGGCTCTAAGTACTTCCAGGGCCCTAGTTGCTGCCAGCTTTTCTTTTGGAAAAATCCAGCAACGATTGCATCATTCTAGCAAGGCTCCCACTTTCTGCCAGGGTGAGTGGCTGCCAAGGGAGGCCATTTGCCATGGGAAAAAGAAGTCCTTTCCCCAGGGTCTGGGTGTCAGATGAAAGGTGGCCTTTGGGGTTCTGAGGACTTGTAGGGTAGTACTTACTGGCTAGAGTAGAGGAAATGGATTCTATTTGAATATCTGTCTAGAGGCTTTGCCCCACAGGTCCTGGTTGTCCTTGATGGGCTGCAGCTGTGAGCATTGAAGAGAACTGGGATAAAAGGGGGCGGCGTAGCCATTCAGGGAGAGCCTTGAAGGAGCCCTGAACTGGGAAAGAACAGCATGCAGAAGAAAGCGTCTGTGCTGTGAAGATCTGCAGCCATAAGAACACACCGAGGAGGTATGGACTTTAGCAATCTGAGAACAGCATGATGGGACTCTAGAGAAATAGAACAACAACAAGTGGCAGCTTTAGATTTGGAGCAATCCAGCAAAGATTGCAAATTTCTTGCTGGGCACCACCCTCTTGGTCAGGGTGAGAGGCCAGAAATGGAGGCCATTTTCCATGGGGAAAACGAAGTCATTGGCCCAGGCTCTGGGTGTCAGATGACAGGTGGCATCTGGGGCTCTAAGGACTTGCAGGGTCCTAGTTGCTGGCAGCTTTCGTTCTGGAAGGATCCAGCACAGTTTGTAGATTCCTGGCTTGGCACTGCCCTGCCTGCCAGGCCAAGTGGCCACAAATGAAGGCCATTTTCCATGGGAAAAAGATGTCCTTTCCCCAGGGTCTCAGTAATATGTTCAAGGTGGCGTTTGAGGCTCTAAGTACTTCCAGGGCCCTAGTTGCTGGCAGCTTTTCTTTTGGAAAAATCCAGCAACGATTGCATCATTCTAGCAAGGCTCCCACTTTCTGCCAGGGTGAGTGGCTGCCAAGGGAGGCCATTTGCCATGGGAAAAAGAAGTCCTTTCCCCAGGGTCTGGGTGTCAGATGAAAGGTGGCCTTTGGGGTTCTGAGGACTTGTAGGGTAGTACTTACTGGCTAGAGTAGAGGAAATGGATTCTATTTGAATATCTGTCTAGAGGCTTTGCCCCACAGGTCCTGGTTGTCCTTGATGGGCTGCAGCTGTGAGCATTGAAGAGAACTGGGATAAAAGGGGGCGGCGTAGCCATTCAGGGAGAGCCTTGAAGGAGCCCTGAACTGGGAAAGAACAGCATGCAGAAGAAAGCGTCTGTGCTGTGAAGATCTGCAGCCATAAGAACACACCGAGGAGGTATGGACTTTAGCAAGCTGAGAACAGCATTATGGGACTCTAGAGAAATAGAACAACAACAAGTGGCAGCGTTAGATTTGGAACAATCCAGCAAAGATTGCAAATTTCTTGCTGGGCACCACCCTCTTGGTCAGGGGGAGAGGCCAGAAATGGAGGCCATTTTCCATGGGGAAAACGAAGTCATTGGCCCAGGCTCTGGGTGTCAGATGAAAGGTGGCGTCTGGGGCTCTAAGGACTTGCAGGGTCCTAGTTGCTGGCAGCTTTCGTTCTGGAAGGATCCAGCAGAGTTTGTAGATTCCTGGCTTGGCACTGCCCTGCCTGCCAGGCCAAGTGGCCACAAATGAAGGCCATTTCCCATGGGAAAAAGATGTCCTTTCCCCAGGGTCTCAGTAATATGTTCAAGGTGGCGTTTGAGGCTCTAAGTACTTCCAGGGCCCTAGTTGCTGCCAGCTTTTCTTTTGGAAAAATCCAGCAACGATTGCATCATTCTAGCTAGGCTCCCACTTTCTGCCAGGGTGAGTGGCTGCCAAGGGAGGCCATTTGCCATGGGAAAAAGAAGTCCTTTCCCCAGGGTCTGGGTGTCAGATGAAAGGTGGCCTTTGGGGTTCTGAGGACTTGTAGGGTAGTACTTACTGGCTAGAGTAGAGGAAATGGATTCTATTTGAATATCTGTCTAGAGGCTTTGCCCCACAGGTCCTGGTTGTCCTCGATGGGCTGCAGCTGTGAGCATTGAAGAGAACTGGGATAAAAGGGGGCGGCTTAGCCATTCAGGGAGAGCCTTGAAGGAGCCCTGAACTGGGAAAGAACAGCATGCAGAAGAAAGCGTCTGTGCTGTGAAGATCTGCAGCCATAAGAACACACCGAGGAGGTATGGACTTTAGCAATCTGAGAACAGCATTATGGGACTCTAGAGAAATAGAACAACAACAAGTGGCAGCTTTAGATTTGGAGCAATCCAGCAAAGCTTGCAAATTTCTTGCTGGGCACCACCCTCTTGGTCAGGGTGAGAGGCCAGAAATGGAGGCCATTTTCCATGGGGAAAACGAAGTCATTGGCCCAGGCTCTGGGTGTCAGATGACAGGTGGCATCTGGGGCTCTAAGGACTTGCAGGGTCCTAGTTGCTGGCAGCTTTCGTTCTGGAAGGATCCAGCAGAGTTTGTAGATTCCTGGCTTGGCACTGCCCTGCCTGCCAGGCCAAGTGGCCACAAATGAAGGCCATTTCCCATGGGAAAAAGATGTCCTTTCCTCAGGGTCTCAGTAATATGTTCAAGGTGGCGTTTGAGGCTCTAAGTACTTCCAGGGCCCTAGTTGCTGCCAGCTTTTCTTTTGGAAAAATCCAGCAACGATTGCATCATTCTAGCAAGGCTCCCACTTTCTGCCAGGGTGAGTGGCTGCCAAGGGAGGCCATTTGCCATGGGAAAAAGAAGTCCTTTCCCCAGGGTCTGGGTGTCAGATGAAAGGTGGCCTTTGGGGTTCTGAGGACTTGTAGGGTAGTACTTACTGGCTAGAGTAGAGGAAATGGATTCTATTTGAATATCTGTCTAGAGGCTTTGCCCCACAGGTCCTGGTTGTCCTTGATGGGCTGCAGCTGTGAGCATTGAAGAGAACTGGGATAAAAGGGGGCGGCTTAGCCATTCAGGGAGAGCCTTGAAGGAGCCCTGAACTGGGAAAGAACAGCATGCAGAAGAAAGCGTCTGTGCTGTGAAGATCTGCAGCCATAAGAACACACCGAGGAGGTATGGACTTTAGCAATCTGAGAACAGCATGATGGGACTCTAGAGAAATAGAACAACAACAAGTGGCAGCTTTAGATTTGGAGCAATCCAGCAAAGCTTGCAAATTTCTTGCTGGGCACCACCCTCTTGGTCAGGGTGAGAGGCCAGAAATGGAGGCCATTTTCCATGGGGAAAACGAAGTCATTGGCCCAGGCTCTGGGTGTCAGATGAAAGGTGGCGTCTGGGGCTCTAAGGACTTGCAGGGTCCTAGTTGCTGGCAGCTTTCGTTCTGGAAGGATCCAGCAGAGTTTGTAGATTCCTGGCTTGGCACTGCCCTGCCTGCCAGGCCAAGTGGCCACAAATGAAGGCCATTTTCCATGGGAAAAAGATGTCCTTTCCCCAGGGTCTCAGTAATATGTTCAAGGTGGCGTTTGAGGCTCTAAGTACTTCCAGGGCCCTAGTTGCTGCCAGCTTTTCTTTTGGAAAAATCCAGCAACGATTGCATCATTCTAGCAAGGCTCCCACTTTCTGCCAGGGTGAGTGGCTGCCAAGGGAGGCCATTTGCCATGGGAAAAAGAAGTCCTT
Organism: Agelaius phoeniceus; assembly: GCF_051311805.1. Classification (NCBI taxonomy): domain Eukaryota; kingdom Metazoa; phylum Chordata; class Aves; order Passeriformes; family Icteridae; genus Agelaius; species Agelaius phoeniceus. Next base: position 4,767,140 of record NC_135297.1, read on the forward strand.
TCCCCAGGGTCTGGGTGTCAGATGAAAGGTGGCCTTTGGGGTTCTGAGGACTTGTAGGGTAGTACTTACTGGCTAGAGTAGAGGAAATGGATTCTATTTGAATATCTGTCTAGAGGCTTTGCCCCACAGGTCCTGGTTGTCCTTGATGGGCTGCAGCTGTGAGCATTGAAGAGAACTGGGATAAAAGGGGGCGGCGTAGCCATTCAGGGAGAGCCTTGAAGGAGCCCTGAACTGGGAAAGAACAGCATGCAGAAGAAAGCGTCTGTGCTGTGAAGATCTGCAGCCATAAGAACACACCGAGGAGGTATGGACTTTAGCAAGCTGAGAACAGCATTATGGGACTCTAGAGAAATAGAACAACAACAAGTGGCAGCGTTAGATTTGGAACAATCCAGCAAAGATTGCAAATTTCTTGCTGGGCACCACCCTCTTGGTCAGGGGGAGAGGCCAGAAATGGAGGCCATTTTCCATGGGGAAAACGAAGTCATTGGCCCAGGCTCTGGGTGTCAGATGACAGGTGGCGTCTGGGGCTCTAAGGACTTGCAGGGTCCTAGTTGCTGGCAGCTTTCGTTCTGGAAGGATCCAGCAGAGTTTGTAGATTCCTGGCTTGGTACTGCCCTGCCTGCCAGGCCAAGTGGCCACAAATGAAGGCCATTTCCCATGGGAAAAAGATGTCCTTTCCCCAGGGTCTCAGTAATATGTTCAAGGTGGCGTTTGAGGCTCTAAGTACTTCCAGGGCCCTAGTTGCTGCCAGCTTTTCTTTTGGAAAAATCCAGCAACGATTGCATCATTCTAGCAAGGCTCCCACTTTCTGCCAGGGTGAGTGGCTGCCAAGGGAGGCCATTTGCCATGGGAAAAAGAATTCCTTTCCCCAGGGTCTGGGTGTCAGATGAAAGGTGGCCTTTGGGGTTCTGAGGACTTGTAGGGTAGTACTTACTGGCTAGAGTAGAGGAAATGGATTCTATTTGAATATCTGTCTAGAGGCTTTGCCCCACAGGTCCTGGTTGTCCTTGATGGGCTGCAGCTGTGAGCATTGAAGAGAACTGGGATAAAAGGGGGCGGCTTAGCCATTCAGGGAGAGCCTTGAAGGAGCCCTGAACTGGGAAAGAACAGCATGCAGAAGAAAGCGTCTGTGCTGTGAAGATTTGCAGCCATAAGAACACACCGAGGAGGTATGGACTTTAGCAATCTGAGAACAGCATTATGGGACTCTAGAGAAATAGAACAACAACAAGTGGCAGCTTTAGATTTGGAGCAATCCAGCAAAGCTTGCAAATTTCTTGCTGGGCACCACCCTCTTGGTCAGGGTGAGTGGCCAGAAATGGAGGCCATTTTCCATGGGGAAAACGAAGTCATTGGCCCAGGCTCTGGGTGTCAGATGAAAGGTGGCATCTGGGGCTCTAAGGACTTGCAGGGTCCTAGTTGCTGGCAGCTTTCGTTCTGGAAGGATCCAGCAGAGTTTGTAGATTCCTGGCTTGGCACTGCCCTGCCTGCCAGGCCAAGTGGCCACAAATGAAGGCCATTTTCCATGGGAAAAAGATGTCCTTTCCTCAGGGTCTCAGTAATATGTTCAAGGTGGCGTTTGAGGCTCTAAGTACTTCCAGGGCCCTAGTTGCTGCCAGCTTTTCTTTTGGAAAAATCCAGCAACGATTGCATCATTCTAGCAAGGCTCCCACTTTCTGCCAGGGTGAGTGGCTGCCAAGGGAGGCCATTAGCCATGGGAAAAAGAAGTCCTTTCCCCAGGGTCTGGGTGTCAGATGAAAGGTGGCCTTTGGGGCTCTAAGGACTTGTAGGGTAGTACTTACTGGCTAGAGTAGGGTAAATGGATTCTATTTGAATATCTGTCTAGAGGCTTTGCCCCACAGGTCCTGGTTGTCCTCGATGGGCTGCAGCTGTGAGCATTGAAGAGAACTGGGATAAAAGGGGGCGGCTTAGCCATTCAGGGAGAGCCTTGAAGGAGCCCTGAACTGGGAAAGAACAGCATGCAGAAGAAAGCGTCTGTGCTGTGAAGATCTGCAGCCATAAGAACACACCGAGGAGGTATGGACTTTAGCAATCTGAGAACAGCATGATGGGACTCTAGAGAAATAGAACAACAACAAGTGGCAGCTTTAGATTTGGAGCAATCCAGCAAAGCTTGCAAATTTCTTGCTGGGCACCACCCTCTTGGTCAGGGTGAGAGGCCAGAAATGGAGGCCATTTTCCATGGGGAAAACGAAGTCATTGGCCCAGGCTCTGGGTGTCAGATGACAGGTGGCATCTGGGGCTCTAAGGACTTGCAGGGTCCTAGTTGCTGGCAGCTTTCGTTCTGGAAGGATCCAGCAGAGTTTGTAGATTCCTGGCTTGGCACTGCCCTGCCTGCCAGGCCAAGTGGCCACAAATGAAGGCCATTTTCCATGGGAAAAAGATGTCCTTTCCTCAGGGTCTCAGTAATATGTTCAAGGTGGCGTTTGAGGCTCTAAGTACTTCCAGGGCCCTAGTTGCTGCCAGCTTTTCTTTTGGAAAAATCCAGCAACGATTGCATCATTCTAGCAAGGCTCCCACTTTCTGCCAGGGTGAGTGGCTGCCAAGGGAGGCCATTTGCCATGGGAAAAAGAAGTCCTTTCCCCAGGGTCTGGGTGTCAGATGAAAGGTGGCCTTTGGGGTTCTGAGGACTTGTAGGGTAGTACTTACTGGCTAGAGTAGAGGAAATGGATTCTATTTGAATATCTGTCTAGAGGCTTTGCCCCACAGGTCCTGGTTGTCCTTGATGGGCTGCAGCTGTGAGCATTGAAGAGAACTGGGATAAAAGGGGGCGGCTTAGCCATTCAGGGAGAGCCTTGAAGGAGCCCTGAACTGGGAAAGAACAGCATGCAGAAGAAAGCGTCTGTGCTGTGAAGATCTGCAGCCATAAGAACACACCGAGGAGGTATGGACTTTAGCAATCTGAGAACAGCATGATGGGACTCTAGAGAAATAGAACAACAACAAGTGGCAGCTTTAGATTTGGAGCAATCCAGCAAAGCTTGCAAATTTCTTGCTGGGCACCACCCTCTTGGTCAGGGGGAGAGGCCAGAAATGGAGGCCATTTTCCATGGGGAAAACGAAGTCATTGGCCCAGGCTCTGGGTGTCAGATGAAAGGTGGCGTCTGGGGCTCTAAGGACTTGCAGGGTCCTAGTTGCTGGCAGCTTTCGTTCTGGAAGGATCCAGCAGAGTTTGTAGATTCCTGGCTTGGCACTGCCCTGCCTGCCAGGCCAAGTGGCCACAAATGAAGGCCATTTCCCATGGGAAAAAGATGTCCTTTCCCCAGGGTCTCAGTAATATGTTCAAGGTGGCGTTTGAGGCTCTAAGTACTTCCAGGGCCCTAGTTGCTGCCAGCTTTTCTTTTGGAAAAATCCAGCAACGATTGCATCATTCTAGCAAGGCTCCCACTTTCTGCCAGGGTGAGTGGCTGCCAAGGGAGGCCATTTGCCATGGGAAAAAGAAGTCCTTTCCCCAGGGTCTGGGTGTCAGATGAAAGGTGGCCTTTGGGGCTCTAAGGACTTGTAGGGTAGTACTTACTGGCTAGAGTAGAGGAAATGGATTCTATTTGAATATCTGTCTAGAGGCTTTGCCCCACAGGTCCTGGTTGTCCTCGATGGGCTGCAGCTGTGAGCATTGAAGAGAACTGGGATAAAAGGGGGCGGCTTAGCCATTCAGGGAGAGCCTTGAAGGAGCCCTGAACTGGGAAAGAACAGCATGCAGAAGAAAGCGTCTGTGCTGTGAAGATCTGCAGCCATAAGAACACACCGAGGAGGTATGGACTTTAGCAAGCTGAGAACAGCATTATGGGACTCTAGAGAAATAGAACAACAACAAGTGGCAGCGTTAGATTTGGAACAATCCAGCAAAGATTGCAAATTTCTTGCTGGGCACCACCCTCTTGGTCAGGGGGAGAGGCCAGAAATGGAGGCCATTTTCCATGGGGAAAACGAAGTCATTGGCCCAGGCTCTGGGTGTCAGATGAAAGGTGGCGTCTGGGGCTCTAAGGACTTGCAGGGTCCTAGTTGCTGGCAGCTTTCGTTCTGGAAGGATCCAGCAGAGTTTGTAGATTCCTGGCTTGGCACTGCCCTGCCTGCCAGGCCAAGTGGCCACAAATGAAGGCCATTTTCCATGGGAAAAAGATGTCCTTTCCCCAGGGTCTCAGTAATATGTTCAAGGTGGCGTTTGAGGCTCTAAGTACTTCCAGGGCCCTAGTTGCTGCCAGCTTTTCTTTTGGAAAAATCCAGCAACGATTGCATCATTCTAGCAAGGCTCCCACTTTCTGCCAGGGTGAGTGGCTGCCAAGGGAGGCCATTTGCCATGGGAAAAAGAAGTCCTTTCCCCAGGGTCTGGGTGTCAGATGAAAGGTGGCCTTTGGGGCTCTAAGGACTTGTAGGGTACTACTTACTGGCTAGAGTAGAGGAAATGGATTCTATTTGAATATCTGTCTAGAGGCTTTGCCCCACAGGTCCTGGTTGTCCTTGATGGGCTGCAGCTGTGAGCATTGAAGAGAACTGGGATAAAAGGGGGCGGCGTAGCCATTCAGGGAGAGCCTTGAAGGAGCCCTGAACTGGGAAAGAACAGCATGCAGAAGAAAGCGTCTGTGCTGTGAAGATTTGCAGCCATAAGAACACACCGAGGAGGTATGGACTTTAGCAATCTGAGAACAGCATTATGGGACTCTAGAGAAATAGAACAACAACAAGTGGCAGCTTTAGATTTGGAGCAATCCAGCAAAGCTTGCAAATTTCTTGCTGGGCACCACCCTCTTGGTCAGGGGGAGAGGCCAGAAATGGAGGCCATTTTCCATGGGGAAAACGAAGTCATTGGCCCAGGCTCTGGGTGTCAGATGACAGGTGGCATCTGGGGCTCTAAGGACTTGCAGGGTCCTAGTTGCTGGCAGCTTTCGTTCTGGAAGGATCCAGCAGAGTTTGTAGATTCCTGGCTTGGCACTGCCCTGCCTGCCAGGCCAAGTGGCCACAAATGAAGGCCATTTTCCATGGGAAAAAGATGTCCTTTCCCCAGGGTCTCAGTAATATGTTCAAGGTGGCGTTTGAGGCTCTAAGTACTTCCAGGGCCCTAGTTGCTGGCAGCTTTTCTTTTGGAAAAATCCAGCAACGATTGCATCATTCTAGCAAGGCTCCCACTTTCTGCCAGGGTGAGTGGCTGCCAAGGGAGGCCATTTGCCATGGGAAAAAGAAGTCCTTTCCCCAGGGTCTGGGTGTCAGATGAAAGGTGGCCTTTGGGGTTCTGAGGACTTGTAGGGTAGTACTTACTGGCTAGAGTAGAGGAAATGGATTCTATTTGAATATCTGTCTAGAGGCTTTGCCCCACAGGTCCTGGTTGTCCTTGATGGGCTGCAGCTGTGAGCATTGAAGAGAACTGGGATAAAAGGGGGCGGCTTAGCCATTCAGGGAGAGCCTTGAAGGAGCCCTGAACTGGGAAAGAACAGCATGCAGAAGAAAGCGTCTGTGCTGTGAAGATCTGCAGCCATAAGAACACACCGAGGAGGTATGGACTTTAGCAATCTGAGAACAGCATGATGGGACTCTAGAGAAATAGAACAACAACAAGTGGCAGCTTTAGATTTGGAGCAATCCAGCAAAGCTTGCAAATTTCTTGCTGGGCACCACCCTCTTGGTCAGGGGGAGAGGCCAGAAATGGAGGCCATTTTCCATGGGGAAAACGAAGTCATTGGCCCAGGCTCTGGGTGTCAGATGAAAGGTGGCGTCTGGGGCTCTAAGGACTTGCAGGGTCCTAGTTGCTGGCAGCTTTCGTTCTGGAAGGATCCAGCAGAGTTTGTAGATTCCTGGCTTGGCACTGCCCTGCCTGCCAGGCCAAGTGGCCACAAATGAAGGCCATTTCCCATGGGAAAAAGATGTCCTTTCCCCAGGGTCTCAGTAATATGTTCAAGGTGGCGTTTGAGGCTCTAAGTACTTCCAGGGCCCTAGTTGCTGCCAGCTTTTCTTTTGGAAAAATCCAGCAACGATTGCATCATTCTAGCAAGGCTCCCACTTTCTGCCAGGGTGAGTGGCTGCCAAGGGAGGCCATTTGCCATGGGAAAAAGAAGTCCTTTCCCCAGGGTCTGGGTGTCAGATGAAAGGTGGCCTTTGGGGCTCTAAGGACTTGTAGGGTAGTACTTACTGGCTAGAGTAGAGGAAATGGATTCTATTTGAATATCTGTCTAGAGGCTTTGCCCCACAGGTCCTGGTTGTCCTCGATGGGCTGCAGCTGTGAGCATTGAAGAGAACTGGGATAAAAGGGGGCGGCTTAGCCATTCAGGGAGAGCCTTGAAGGAGCCCTGAACTGGGAAAGAACAGCATGCAGAAGAAAGCGTCTGTGCTGTGAAGATCTGCAGCCATAAGAACACACCGAGGAGTTATGGACTTTAGCAAGCTGAGAACAGCATTATGGGACTCTAGAGAAATAGAACAACAACAAGTGGCAGCGTTAGATTTGGAACAATCCAGCAAAGATTGCAAATTTCTTGCTGGGCACCACCCTCTTGGTCAGGGGGAGAGGCCAGAAATGGAGGCCATTTTCCATGGGGAAAACGAAGTCATTGGCCCAGGCTCTGGGTGTCAGATGAAAGGTGGCGTCTGGGGCTCTAAGGACTTGCAGGGTCCTAGTTGCTGGCAGCTTTCGTTCTGGAAGGATCCAGCAGAGTTTGTAGATTCCTGGCTTGGCACTGCCCTGCCTGCCAGGCCAAGTGGCCACAAATGAAGGCCATTTCCCATGGGAAAAAGATGTCCTTTCCCCAGGGTCTCAGTAATATGTTCAAGGTGGCGTTTGAGGCTCTAAGTACTTCCAGGGCCCTAGTTGCTGCCAGCTTTTCTTTTGGAAAAATCCAGCAACGATTGCATCATTCTAGCAAGGCTCCCACTTTCTGCCAGGGTGAGTGGCTGCCAAGGGAGGCCATTTGCCATGGGAAAAAGAAGTCCTTTCCCCAGGGTCTGGGTGTCAGATGAAAGGTGGCCTTTGGGGCTCTAAGGACTTGTAGGGTACTACTTACTGGCTAGAGTAGAGGAAATGGATTCTATTTGAATATCTGTCTAGAGGCTTTGCCCCACAGGTCCTGGTTGTCCTTGATGGGCTGCAGCTGTGAGCATTGAAGAGAACTGGGATAAAAGGGGGCGGCGTAGCCATTCAGGGAGAGCCTTGAAGGAGCCCTGAACTGGGAAAGAACAGCATGCAGAAGAAAGCGTCTGTGCTGTGAAGATTTGCAGCCATAAGAACACACCGAGGAGGTATGGACTTTAGCAATCTGAGAACAGCATTATGGGACTCTAGAGAAATAGAACAACAACAAGTGGCAGCTTTAGATTTGGAGCAATCCAGCAAAGCTTGCAAATTTCTTGCTGGGCACCACCCTCTTGGTCAGGGTGAGTTGCCAGAAATGGAGGCCATTTTCCATGGGGAAAACGAAGTCATTGGCCCAGGCTCTGGGTGTCAGATGAAAGGTGGCATCTGGGGCTCTAAGGACTTGCAGGGTCCTAGTTGCTGGCAGCTTTCGTTCTGGAAGGATCCAGCAGAGTTTGTAGATTCCTGGCTTGGCACTGCCCTGCCTGCCAGGCCAAGTGGCCACAAATGAAGGCCATTTTCCATGGGAAAAAGATGTCCTTTCCTCAGGGTCTCAGTAATATGTTCAAGGTGGCGTTTGAGGCTCTAAGTACTTCCAGGGCCCTAGTTGCTGCCAGCTTTTCTTTTGGAAAAATCCAGCAACGATTGCATCATTCTAGCAAGGCTCCCACTTTCTGCCAGGGTGAGTGGCTGCCAAGGGAGGCCATTTGCCATGGGAAAAAGAAGTTCTTTCCCCAGGGTCTGGGTGTCAGATGAAAGGTGGCCTTTGGGGCTCTAAGGACTTGTAGGGTAGTACTTACTGGCTAGAGTAGGGTAAATGGATTCTATTTGAATATCTGTCTAGAGGCTTTGCCCCACAGGTCCTGGTTGTCCTCGATGGGCTGCAGCTGTGAGCATTGAAGAGAACTGGGATAAAAGGGGGCGGCGTAGCCATTCAGGGAGAGCCTTGAAGGAGCCCTGAACTGGGAAAGAACAGCATGCAGAAGAAAGCGTCTGTGCTGTGAAGATTTGCAGCCATAAGAACACACCGAGGAGGTATGGACTTTAGCAATCTGAGAACAGCATTATGGGACTCTAGAGAAATAGAACAACAACAAGTGGCAGCTTTAGATTTGGAGCAATCCAGCAAAGCTTGCAAATTTCTTGCTGGGCACCACCCTCTTGGTCAGGGTGAGTGGCCAGAAATGGAGGCCATTTTCCATGGGGAAAACGAAGTCATTGGCCCAGGCTCTGGGTGTCAGATGAAAGGTGGCATCTGGGGCTCTAAGGACTTGCAGGGTCCTAGTTGCTGGCAGCTTTCGTTCTGGAAGGATCCAGCAGAGTTTGTAGATTCCTGGCTTGGCACTGCCCTGCCTGCCAGGCCAAGTGGCCACAAATGAAGGCCATTTTCCATGGGAAAAAGATGTCCTTTCCTCAGGGTCTCAGTAATATGTTCAAGGTGGCGTTTGAGGCTCTAAGTACTTCCAGGGCCCTAGTTGCTGCCAGCTTTTCTTTTGGAAAAATCCAGCAACGATTGCATCATTCTAGCAAGGCTCCCACTTTCTGCCAGGGTGAGTGGCTGCCAAGGGAGGCCATTTGCCATGGGAAAAAGAAGTCCTTTCCCCAGGGTCTGGGTGTCAGATGAAAGGTGGCCTTTGGGGCTCTAAGGACTTGTAGGGTAGTACTTACTGGCTAGAGTAGGGTAAATGGATTCTATTTGAATATCTGTCTAGAGGCTTTGCCCCACAGGTCCTGGTTGTCCTCGATGGGCTGCAGCTGTGAGCATTGAAGAGAACTGGGATAAAAGGGGGCGGCTTAGCCATTCAGGGAGAGCCTTGAAGGAGCCCTGAACTGGGAAAGAACAGCATGCAGAAGAAAGCGTCTGTGCTGTGAAGATCTGCAGCCATAAGAACACACCGAGGAGGTATGGACTTTAGCAATCTGAGAACAGCATGATGGGACTCTAGAGAAATAGAACAACAACAAGTGGCAGCTTTAGATTTGGAGCAATCCAGCAAAGCTTGCAAATTTCTTGCTGGGCACCACCCTCTTGGTCAGGGTGAGAGGCCAGAAATGGAGGCCATTTTCCATGGGGAAAACGAAGTCATTGGCCCAGGCTCTGGGTGTCAGATGACAGGTGGCATCTGGGGCTCTAAGGACTTGCAGGGTCCTAGTTGCTGGCAGCTTTCGTTCTGGAAGGATCCAGCAGAGTTTGTAGATTCCTGGCTTGGCACTGCCCTGCCTGCCAGGCCAAGTGGCCACAAATGAAGGCCATTTTCCATGGGAAAAAGATGTCCTTTCCCCAGGGTCTCAGTAATATGTTCAAGGTGGCGTTTGAGGCTCTAAGTACTTCCAGGGCCCTAGTTGCTGGCAGCTTTTCTTTTGGAAAAATCCAGCAACGATTGCATCATTCTAGCAAGGCTCCCACTTTCTGCCAGGGTGAGTGGCTGCCAAGGGAGGCCATTTGCCATGGGAAAAAGAAGTCCTTTCCCCAGGGTCTGGGTGTCAGATGAAAGGTGGCCTTTGGGGTTCTGAGGACTTGTAGGGTAGTACTTACTGGCTAGAGTAGAGGAAATGGATTCTATTTGAATATCTGTCTAGAGGCTTTGCCCCACAGGTCCTGGTTGTCCTTGATGGGCTGCAGCTGTGAGCATTGAAGAGAACTGGGATAAAAGGGGGCGGCGTAGCCATTCAGGGAGAGCCTTGAAGGAGCCCTGAACTGGGAAAGAACAGCATGCAGAAGAAAGCGTCTGTGCTGTGAAGATCTGCAGCCATAAGAACACACCGAGGAGGTATGGACTTTAGCAATCTGAGAACAGCATGATGGGACTCTAGAGAAATAGAACAACAACAAGTGGCAGCTTTAGATTTGGAGCAATCCAGCAAAGCTTGCAAATTTCTTGCTGGGCACCACCCTCTTGGTCAGGGTGAGTGGCCAGAAATGGAGGCCATTTTCCATGGGGAAAACGAAGTCATTGGCCCAGGCTCTGGGTGTCAGATGAAAGGTGGCATCTGGGGCTCTAAGGACTTGCAGGGTCCTAGTTGCTGGCAGCTTTCGTTCTGGAAGGATCCAGCAGAGTTTGTAGATTCCTGGCTTGGCACTGCCCTGCCTGCCAGGCCAAGTGGCCACAAATGAAGGCCATTTTCCATGGGAAAAAGATGTCCTTTCCTCAGGGTCTCAGTAATATGTTCAAGGTGGCGTTTGAGGCTCTAAGTACTTCCAGGGCCCTAGTTGCTGCCAGCTTTTCTTTTGGAAAAATCCAGCAACGATTGCATCATTCTAGCAAGGCTCCCACTTTCTGCCAGGGTGAGTGGCTGCCAAGGGAGGCCATTTGCCATGGGAAAAAGAAGTTCTTTCCCCAGGGTCTGGGTGTCAGATGAAAGGTGGCCTTTGGGGCTCTAAGGACTTGTAGGGTAGTACTTACTGGCTAGAGTAGGGTAAATGGATTCTATTTGAATATCTGTCTAGAGGCTTTGTCCCACAGGTCCTGGTTGTCCTCGATGGGCTGCAGCTGTGAGCATTGAAGAGAACTGGGATAAAAGGGGGCGGCGTAGCCATTCAGGGAGAGCCTTGAAGGAGCCCTGAACTGGGAAAGAACAGCATGCAGAAGAAAGCGTCTGTGCTGTGAAGATTTGCAGCCATAAGAACACACCGAGGAGGTATGGACTTTAGCAATCTGAGAACAGCATTATGGGACTCTAGAGAAATAGAACAACAACAAGTGGCAGCTTTAGATTTGGAGCAATCCAGCAAAGCTTGCAAATTTCTTGCTGGGCACCACCCTCTTGGTCAGGGTGAGTGGCCAGAAATGGAGGCCATTTTCCATGGGGAAAACGAAGTCATTGGCCCAGGCTCTGGGTGTCAGATGACAGGTGGCATCTGGGGCTCTAAGGACTTGCAGGGTCCTAGTTGCTGGCAGCTTTCGTTCTGGAAGGATCCAGCAGAGTTTGTAGATTCCTGGCTTGGCACTGCCCTGCCTGCCAGGCCAAGTGGCCACAAATGAAGGCCATTTTCCATGGGAAAAAGATGTCCTTTCCCCAGGGTCTCAGTAATATGTTCAAGGTGGCGTTTGAGGCTCTAAGTACTTCCAGGGCCCTAGTTGCTGGCAGCTTTTCTTTTGGAAAAATCCAGCAACGATTGCATCATTCTAGCAAGGCTCCCACTTTCTGCCAGGGTGAGTGGCTGCCAAGGGAGGCCATTTGCCATGGGAAAAAGAAGTCCTTTCCCCAGGGTCTGGGTGTCAGATGAAAGGTGGCCTTTGGGGTTCTGAGGACTTGTAGGGTAGTACTTACTGGCTAGAGTAGAGGAAATGGATTCTATTTGAATATCTGTCTAGAGGCTTTGCCCCACAGGTCCTGGTTGTCCTTGATGGGCTGCAGCTGTGAGCATTGAAGAGAACTGGGATAAAAGGGGGCGGCGTAGCCATTCAGGGAGAGCCTTGAAGGAGCCCTGAACTGGGAAAGAACAGCATGCAGAAGAAAGCGTCTGTGCTGTGAAGATCTGCAGCCATAAGAACACACCGAGGAGGTATGGACTTTAGCAATCTGAGAACAGCATGATGGGACTCTAGAGAAATAGAACAACAACAAGTGGCAGCTTTAGATTTGGAGCAATCCAGCAAAGCTTGCAAATTTCTTGCTGGGCACCACCCTCTTGGTCAGGGTGAGTGGCCAGAAATGGAGGCCATTTTCCATGGGGAAAACGAAGTCATTGGCCCAGGCTCTGGGTGTCAGATGAAAGGTGGCATCTGGGGCTCTAAGGACTTGCAGGGTCCTAGTTGCTGGCAGCTTTCGTTCTGGAAGGATCCAGCAGAGTTTGTAGATTCCTGGCTTGGCACTGCCCTGCCTGCCAGGCCAAGTGGCCACAAATGAAGGCCATTTTCCATGGGAAAAAGATGTCCTTTCCTCAGGGTCTCAGTAATATGTTCAAGGTGGCGTTTGAGGCTCTAAGTACTTCCAGGGCCCTAGTTGCTGCCAGCTTTTCTTTTGGAAAAATCCAGCAACGATTGCATCATTCTAGCAAGGCTCCCACTTTCTGCCAGGGTGAGTGGCTGCCAAGGGAGGCCATTTGCCATGGGAAAAAGAAGTTCTTTCCCCAGGGTCTGGGTGTCAGATGAAAGGTGGCCTTTGGGGCTCTAAGGACTTGTAGGGTAGTACTTACTGGCTAGAGTAGGGTAAATGGATTCTATTTGAATATCTGTCTAGAGGCTTTGTCCCACAGGTCCTGGTTGTCCTCGATGGGCTGCAGCTGTGAGCATTGAAGAGAACTGGGATAAAAGGGGGCGGCGTAGCCATTCAGGGAGAGCCTTGAAGGAGCCCTGAACTGGGAAAGAACAGCATGCAGAAGAAAGCGTCTGTGCTGTGAAGATTTGCAGCCATAAGAACACACCGAGGAGGTATGGACTTTAGCAATCTGAGAACAGCATTATGGGACTCTAGAGAAATAGAACAACAACAAGTGGCAGCTTTAGATTTGGAGCAATCCAGCAAAGCTTGCAAATTTCTTGCTGGGCACCACCCTCTTGGTCATGGTGAGTGGCCAGAAATGGAGGCCATTTTCCATGGGGAAAACGAAGTCATTGGCCCAGGCTCTGGGTGTCAGATGAAAGGTGGCATCTGGGGCTCTAAGGACTTGCAGGGTCCTAGTTGCTGGCAGCTTTCGTTCTGGAAGGATCCAGCAGAGTTTGTAGATTCCTGGCTTGGCACTGCCCTGCCTGCCAGGCCAAGTGGCCACAAATGAAGGCCATTTTCCATGGGAAAAAGATGTCCTTTCCTCAGGGTCTCAGTAATATGTTCAAGGTGGCGTTTGAGGCTCTAAGTACTTCCAGGGCCCTAGTTGCTGCCAGCTTTTCTTTTGGAAAAATCCAGCAACGATTGCATCATTCTAGCAAGGCTCCCACTTTCTGCCAGGGTGAGTGGCTGCCAAGGGAGGCCATTTGCCATGGGAAAAAGAAGTCCTTTCCCCAGGGTCTGGGTGTCAGATGAAAGGTGGCCTTTGGGGCTCTAAGGACTTGTAGGGTAGTACTTACTGGCTAGAGTAGGGTAAATGGATTCTATTTGAATATCTGTCTAGAGGCTTTGCCCCACAGGTCCTGGTTGTCCTCGATGGGCTGCAGCTGTGAGCATTGAAGAGAACTGGGATAAAAGGGGGCGGCTTAGCCATTCAGGGAGAGCCTTGAAGGAGCCCTGAACTGGGAAAGAACAGCATGCAGAAGAAAGCGTCTGTGCTGTGAAGATCTGCAGCCATAAGAACACACCGAGGAGGTATGGACTTTAGCAATCTGAGAACAGCATGATGGGACTCTAGAGAAATAGAACAACAACAAGTGGCAGCTTTAGATTTGGAGCAATCCAGCAAAGCTTGCAAATTTCTTGCTGGGCACCACCCTCTTGGTCAGGGTGAGAGGCCAGAAATGGAGGCCATTTTCCATGGGGAAAACGAAGTCATTGGCCCAGGCTCTGGGTGTCAGATGACAGGTGGCATCTGGGGCTCTAAGGACTTGCAGGGTCCTAGTTGCTGGCAGCTTTCGTTCTGGAAGGATCCAGCACAGTTTGTAGATTCCTGGCTTGGCACTGCCCTGCCTGCCAGGCCAAGTGGCCACAAATGAAGGCCATTTTCCATGGGAAAAAGATGTCCTTTCCCCAGGGTCTCAGTAATATGTTCAAGGTGGCGTTTGAGGCTCTAAGTACTTCCAGGGCCCTAGTTGCTGGCAGCTTTTCTTTTGGAAAAATCCAGCAACGATTGCATCATTCTAGCAAGGCTCCCACTTTCTGCCAGGGTGAGTGGCTGCCAAGGGAGGCCATTTGCCATGGGAAAAAGAAGTCCTTTCCCCAGGGTCTGGGTGTCAGATGAAAGGTGGCCTTTGGGGTTCTGAGGACTTGTAGGGTAGTACTTACTGGCTAGAGTAGAGGAAATGGATTCTATTTGAATATCTGTCTAGAGGCTTTGCCCCACAGGTCCTGGTTGTCCTTGATGGGCTGCAGCTGTGAGCATTGAAGAGAACTGGGATAAAAGGGGGCGGCTTAGCCATTCAGGGAGAGCCTTGAAGGAGCCCTGAACTGGGAAAGAACAGCATGCAGAAGAAAGCGTCTGTGCTGTGAAGATCTGCAGCCATAAGAACACACCGAGGAGGTATGGACTTTAGCAAGCTGAGAACAGCATGATGGGACTCTAGAGAAATAGAACAACAACAAGTGGCAGCTTTAGATTTGGAGCAATCCAGCAAAGCTTGCAAATTTCTTGCTGGGCACCACCCTCTTGGTCAGGGTGAGAGGCCAGAAATGGAGGCCATTTTCCATGGGGAAAACGAAGTCATTGGCCCAGGCTCTTGGTGTCAGATGACAGGTGGCATCTGGGGCTCTAAGGACTTGCAGGGTCCTAGTTGCTGGCAGCTTTCGTTCTGGAAGGATCCAGCAGAGTTTGTAGATTCCTGGCTTGGCACTGCCCTGCCTGCCAGGCCAAGTGGCCACAAATGAAGGCCATTTTCCATGGGAAAAAGATGTCCTTTCCTCAGGGTCTCAGTAATATGTTCAAGGTGGCGTTTGAGGCTCTAAGTACTTCCAGGGCCCTAGTTGCTGCCAGCTTTTCTTTTGGAAAAATCCAGCAACGATTGCATCATTCTAGCAAGGCTCCCACTTTCTGCCAGGGTGAGTGGCTGCCAAGGGAGGCCATTTGCCATGGGAAAAAGAAGTCCTCTCCCCAGGGTCTGGGTGTCAGATGAAAGGTGGCCTTTGGGGTTCTGAGGACTTGTAGGGTAGTACTTACTGGCTAGAGTAGAGGAAATGGATTCTATTTGAATATCTGTCTAGAGGCTTTGCCCCACAGGTCCTGGTTGTCCTTGATGGGCTGCAGCTGTGAGCATTGAAGAGAACTGGGATAAAAGGGGGCGGCGTAGCCATTCAGGGAGAGCCTTGAAGGAGCCCTGAACTGGGAAAGAACAGCATGCAGAAGAAAGCGTCTGTGCTGTGAAGATCTGCAGCCATAAGAACACACCGAGGAGGTATGGACTTTAGCAAGCTGAGAACAGCATTATGGGACTCTAGAGAAATAGAACAACAACAAGTGGCAGCGTTAGATTTGGAACAATCCAGCAAAGCTTGCAAATTTCTTGCTGGGCACCACCCTCTTGGTCAGGGTGAGAGGCCAGAAATGGAGGCCATTTTCCATGGGGAAAACGAAGTCATTGGCCCAGGCTCTGGGTGTCAGATGAAAGGTGGCGTCTGGGGCTCTAAGGACTTGCAGGGTCCTAGTTGCTGGCAGCTTTCGTTCTGGAAGGATCCAGCAGAGTTTGTAGATTCCTGGCTTGGCACTGCCCTGCCTGCCAGGCCAAGTGGCCACAAATGAAGGCCATTTCCCATGGGAAAAAGATGTCCTTTCCCCAGGGTCTCAGTAATATGTTCAAGGTGGCGTTTGAGGCTCTAAGTACTTCCAGGGCCCTAGTTGCTGCCAGCTTTTCTTTTGGAAAAATCCAGCAACGATTGCATCATTCTAGCAAGGCTCCCACTTTCTGCCAGGGTGAGTGGCTGCCAAGGGAGGCCATTTGCCATGGGAAAAAGAAGTCCTTTCCCCAGGGTCTGGGTGTCAGATGAAAGGTGGCCTTTGGGGTTCTGAGGACTTGTAGGGTAGTACTTACTGGCTAGAGTAGAGGAAATGGATTCTATTTGAATATCTGTCTAGAGGCTTTGCCCCACAGGTCCTGGTTGTCCTTGATGGGCTGCAGCTGTGAGCATTGAAGAGAACTGGGATAAAAGGGGGCGGCTTAGCCATTCAGGGAGAGCCTTGAAGGAGCCCTGAACTGGGAAAGAACAGCATGCAGAAGAAAGCGTCTGTGCTGTGAAGATTTGCAGCCATAAGAACACACCGAGGAGGTATGGACTTTAGCAATCTGAGAACAGCATGATGGGACTCTAGAGAAATAGAACAACAACAAGTGGCAGCTTTAGATTTGGAGCAATCCAGCAAAGCTTGCAAATTTCTTGCTGGGCACCACCCTCTTGGTCAGGGTGAGTGGCCAGAAATGGAGGCCATTTTCCATGGGGAAAACGAAGTCATTGGCCCAGGCTCTGGTTGTCAGATGAAAGGTGGCATCTGGGGCTCTAAGGACTTGCAGGGTCCTAGTTGCTGGCAGCTTTCGTTCTGGAAGGATCCAGCACAGTTTGTAGATTCCTGGCTTGGCACTGCCCTGCCTGCCAGGCCAAGTGGCCACAAATGAAGGCCATTTTCCATGGGAAAAAGATGTCCTTTCCTCAGGGTCTCAGGAATATGTTCAAGGTGGCGTTTGAGGCTCTAAGTACTTCCAGGGCCCTAGTTGCTGCCAGCTTTTCTTTTGGAAAAATCCAGCAACGATTGCATCATTCTAGCTAGGCTCCCACTTTCTGCCAGGGTGAGTGGCTGCCAAGGGAGGCCATTTGCCATGGGAAAAAGAAGTCCTTTCCCCAGGGTCTGGGTGTCAGATGAAAGGTGGCCTTTGGGGTTCTGAGGACTTGTAGGGTAGTACTTACTGGCTAGAGTAGAGGAAATGGATTCTATTTGAATATCTGTCTAGAGGCTTTGCCCCACAGGTCCTGGTTGTCCTCGATGGGCTGCAGCTGTGAGCATTGAAGAGAACTGGGATAAAAGGGGGCGGCTTAGCCATTCAGGGAGAGCCTTGAAGGAGCCCTGAACTGGGAAAGAACAGCATGCAGAAGAAAGCGTCTGTGCTGTTAAGATCTGCAGCCATAAGAACACACCGAGGAGGTATGGACTTTAGCAAGCTGAGAACAGCATTATGGGACTCTAGAGAAATAGAACAACAACAAGTGGCAGCTTTAGATTTGGAGCAATCCAGCAAAGCTTGCAAATTTCTTGCTGGGCACCACCCTCTTGGTCAGGGTGAGAGGCCAGAAATGGAGGCCATTTTCCATGGGGAAAACGAAGTCATTGGCCCAGGCTCTGGGTGTCAGATGACAGGTGGCATCTGGGGCTCTAAGGACTTGCAGGGTCCTAGTTGCTGGCAGCTTTCGTTCTGGAAGGATCCAGCACAGTTTGTAGATTCCTGGCTTGGCACTGCCCTGCCTGCCAGGCCAAGTGGCCACAAATGAAGGCCATTTTCCATGGGAAAAAGATGTCCTTTCCCCAGGGTCTCAGTAATATGTTCAAGGTGGCGTTTGAGGCTCTAAGTACTTCCAGGGCCCTAGTTGCTGGCAGCTTTTCTTTTGGAAAAATCCAGCAACGATTGCATCATTCTAGCAAGGCTCCCACTTTCTGCCAGGGTGAGTGGCTGCCAAGGGAGGCCATTTGCCATGGGAAAAAGAAGTCCTTTCCCCAGGGTCTGGGTGTCAGATGAAAGGTGGCCTTTGGGGTTCTGAGGACTTGTAGGGTAGTACTTACTGGCTAGAGTAGAGGAAATGGATTCTATTTGAATATCTGTCTAGAGGCTTTGCCCCACAGGTCCTGGTTGTCCTTGATGGGCTGCAGCTGTGAGCATTGAAGAGAACTGGGATAAAAGGGGGCGGCTTAGCCATTCAGGGAGAGCCTTGAAGGAGCCCTGAACTGGGAAAGAACAGCATGCAGAAGAAAGCGTCTGTGCTGTGAAGATCTGCAGCCATAAGAACACACCGAGGAGGTATGGACTTTAGCAAGCTGAGAACAGCATGATGGGACTCTAGAGAAATAGAACAACAACAAGTGGCAGCTTTAGATTTGGAGCAATCCAGCAAAGCTTGCAAATTTCTTGCTGGGCACCACCCTCTTGGTCAGGGTGAGAGGCCAGAAATGGAGGCCATTTTCCATGGGGAAAACGAAGTCATTGGCCCAGGCTCTTGGTGTCAGATGACAGGTGGCATCTGGGGCTCTAAGGACTTGCAGGGTCCTAGTTGCTGGCAGCTTTCGTTCTGGAAGGATCCAGCAGTGTTTGTAGATTCCTGGCTTGGCACTGCCCTGCCTGCCAGGCCAAGTGGCCACAAATGAAGGCCATTTTCCATGGGAAAAAGATGTCCTTTCCTCAGGGTCTCAGTAATATGTTCAAGGTGGCGTTTGAGGCTCTAAGTACTTCCAGGGCCCTAGTTGCTGCCAGCTTTTCTTTTGGAAAAATCCAGCAACGATTGCATCATTCTAGCAAGGCTCCCACTTTCTGCCAGGGTGAGTGGCTGCCAAGGGAGGCCATTTGCCATGGGAAAAAGAAGTCCTCTCCCCAGGGTCTGGGTGTCAGATGAAAGGTGGCCTTTGGGGTTCTGAGGACTTGTAGGGTAGTACTTACTGGCTAGAGTAGAGGAAATGGATTCTATTTGAATATCTGTCTAGAGGCTTTGCCCCACAGGTCCTGGTTGTCCTTGATGGGCTGCAGCTGTGAGCATTGAAGAGAACTGGGATAAAAGGGGGCGGCGTAGCCATTCAGGGAGAGCCTTGAAGGAGCCCTGAACTGGGAAAGAACAGCATGCAGAAGAAAGCGTCTGTGCTGTGAAGATCTGCAGCCATAAGAACACACCGAGGAGGTATGGACTTTAGCAAGCTGAGAACAGCATTATGGGACTCTAGAGAAATAGAACAACAACAAGTGGCAGCGTTAGATTTGGAACAATCCAGCAAAGCTTGCAAATTTCTTGCTGGGCACCACCCTCTTGGTCAGGGTGAGAGGCCAGAAATGGAGGCCATTTTCCATGGGGAAAACGAAGTCATTGGCCCAGGCTCTGGGTGTCAGATGAAAGGTGGCGTCTGGGGCTCTAAGGACTTGCAGGGTCCTAGTTGCTGGCAGCTTTCGTTCTGGAAGGATCCAGCAGAGTTTGTAGATTCCTGGCTTGGCACTGCCCTGCCTGCCAGGCCAAGTGGCCACAAATGAAGGCCATTTCCCATGGGAAAAAGATGTCCTTTCCCCAGGGTCTCAGTAATATGTTCAAGGTGGCGTTTGAGGCTCTAAGTACTTCCAGGGCCCTAGTTGCTGCCAGCTTTTCTTTTGGAAAAATCCAGCAACGATTGCATCATTCTAGCAAGGCTCCCACTTTCTGCCAGGGTGAGTGGCTGCCAAGGGAGGCCATTTGCCATGGGAAAAAGAAGTCCTTTCCCCAGGGTCTGGGTGTCAGATGAAAGGTGGCCTTTGGGGTTCTGAGGACTTGTAGGGTAGTACTTACTGGCTAGAGTAGAGGAAATGGATTCTATTTGAATATCTGTCTAGAGGCTTTGCCCCACAGGTCCTGGTTGTCCTTGATGGGCTGCAGCTGTGAGCATTGAAGAGAACTGGGATAAAAGGGGGCGGCTTAGCCATTCAGGGAGAGCCTTGAAGGAGCCCTGAACTGGGAAAGAACAGCATGCAGAAGAAAGCGTCTGTGCTGTGAAGATTTGCAGCCATAAGAACACACCGAGGAGGTATGGACTTTAGCAATCTGAGAACAGCATGATGGGACTCTAGAGAAATAGAACAACAACAAGTGGCAGCTTTAGATTTGGAGCAATCCAGCAAAGCTTGCAAATTTCTTGCTGGGCACCACCCTCTTGGTCAGGGTGAGTGGCCAGAAATGGAGGCCATTTTCCATGGGGAAAACGAAGTCATTGGCCCAGGCTCTGGTTGTCAGATGAAAGGTGGCATCTGGGGCTCTAAGGACTTGCAGGGTCCTAGTTGCTGGCAGCTTTCGTTCTGGAAGGATCCAGCACAGTTTGTAGATTCCTGGCTTGGCACTGCCCTGCCTGCCAGGCCAAGTGGCCACAAATGAAGGCCATTTTCCATGGGAAAAAGATGTCCTTTCCTCAGGGTCTCAGGAATATGTTCAAGGTGGCGTTTGAGGCTCTAAGTACTTCCAGGGCCCTAGTTGCTGCCAGCTTTTCTTTTGGAAAAATCCAGCAACGATTGCATCATTCTAGCTAGGCTCCCACTTTCTGCCAGGGTGAGTGGCTGCCAAGGGAGGCCATTTGCCATGGGAAAAAGAAGTCCTTTCCCCAGGGTCTGGGTGTCAGATGAAAGGTGGCCTTTGGGGTTCTGAGGACTTGTAGGGTAGTACTTACTGGCTAGAGTAGAGGAAATGGATTCTATTTGAATATCTGTCTAGAGGCTTTGCCCCACAGGTCCTGGTTGTCCTCGATGGGCTGCAGCTGTGAGCATTGAAGAGAACTGGGATAAAAGGGGGCGGCTTAGCCATTCAGGGAGAGCCTTGAAGGAGCCCTGAACTGGGAAAGAACAGCATGCAGAAGAAAGCGTCTGTGCTGTTAAGATCTGCAGCCATAAGAACACACCGAGGAGGTATGGACTTTAGCAAGCTGAGAACAGCATTATGGGACTCTAGAGAAATAGAACAACAACAAGTGGCAGCTTTAGATTTGGAGCAATCCAGCAAAGCTTGCAAATTTCTTGCTGGGCACCACCCTCTTGGTCAGGGGGAGAGGCCAGAAATGGAGGCCATTTTCCATGGGGAAAACGAAGTCATTGGCCCAGGCTCTGGGTGTCAGATGAAAGGTGGCGTCTGGGGCTCTAAGGACTTGCAGGGTCCTAGTTGCTGGCAGCTTTCGTTCTGGAAGGATCCAGCAGAGTTTGTAGATTCCTGGCTTGGCACTGCCCTGCCTGCCAGGCCAAGTGGCCACAAATGAAGGCCATTTTCCATGGGAAAAAGAAGTCCTTTCCCCAGGGTCTCAGTAATATGTTCAAGGTGGCGTTTGAGGCTCTAAGTACTTCCAGGGCCCTAGTTGCTGGCAGCTTTTCTTTTGGAAAAATCCAGCAACGATTGCATCATTCTAGCAAGGCTCCCACTTTCTGCCAGGGTGAGTGGCTGCCAAGGGAGGCCATTTGCCATGGGAAAAAGAAGTCCTTTCCCCAGGGTCTGGGTGTCAGATGAAAGGTGGCCTTTGGGGTTCTGAGGACTTGTAGGGTAGTACTTACTGGCTAGAGTAGAGGAAATGGATTCTATTTGAATATCTGTCTAGAGGCTTTGCCCCACAGGTCCTGGTTGTCCTTGATGGGCTGCAGCTGTGAGCATTGAAGAGAACTGGGATAAAAGGGGGCGGCGTAGCCATTCAGGGAGAGCCTTGAAGGAGCCCTGAACTGGGAAAGAACAGCATGCAGAAGAAAGCGTCTGTGCTGTGAAGATCTGCAGCCATAAGAACACACCGAGGAGGTATGGACTTTAGCAATCTGAGAACAGCATTATGGGACTCTAGAGAAATAGAACAACAACAAGTGGCAGCGTTAGATTTGGAACAATCCAGCAAAGATTGCAAATTTCTTGCTGGGCACCACCCTCTTGGTCAGGGGGAGAGGCCAGAAATGGAGGCCATTTTCCATGGGGAAAACGAAGTCATTGGCCCAGGCTCTGGGTGTCAGATGAAAGGTGGCGTCTGGGGCTCTAAGGACTTGCAGGGTCCTAGTTGCTGGCAGCTTTCGTTCTGGAAGGATCCAGCAGAGTTTGTAGATTCCTGGCTTGGCACTGCCCTGCCTGCCAGGCCAAGTGGCCACAAATGAAGGCCATTTCCCATGGGAAAAAGATGTCCTTTCCCCAGGGTCTCAGTAATATGTTCAAGGTGGCGTTTGAGGCTCTAAGTACTTCCAGGGCCCTAGTTGCTGCCAGCTTTTCTTTTGGAAAAATCCAGCAACGATTGCATCATTCTAGCTAGGCTCCCACTTTCTGCCAGGGTGAGTGGCTGCCAAGGGAGGCCATTTGCCATGGGAAAAAGAATTCCTTTCCCCAGGGTCTGGGTGTCAGATGAAAGGTGGCCTTTGGGGTTCTGAGGACTTGTAGGGTAGTACTTACTGGCTAGAGTAGAGGAAATGGATTCTATTTGAATATCTGTCTAGAGGCTTTGCCCCACAGGTCCTGGTTGTCCTTGATGGGCTGCAGCTGTGAGCATTGAAGAGAACTGGGATAAAAGGGGGCGGCGTAGCCATTCAGGGAGAGCCTTGAAGGAGCCCTGAACTGGGAAAGAACAGCATGCAGAAGAAAGCGTCTGTGCTGTGAAGATTTGCAGCCATAAGAACACACCGAGGAGGTATGGACTTTAGCAATCTGAGAACAGCATTATGGGACTCTAGAGAAATAGAACAACAACAAGTGGCAGCTTTAGATTTGGAGCAATCCAGCAAAGCTTGCAAATTTCTTGCTGGGCACCACCCTCTTGGTCAGGGTGAGTTGCCAGAAATGGAGGCCATTTTCCATGGGGAAAACGAAGTCATTGGCCCAGGCTCTGGGTGTCAGATGAAAGGTGGCATCTGGGGCTCTAAGGACTTGCAGGGTCCTAGTTGCTGGCAGCTTTCGTTCTGGAAGGATCCAGCAGAGTTTGTAGATTCCTGGCTTGGCACTGCCCTGCCTGCCAGGCCAAGTGGCCACAAATGAAGGCCATTTTCCATGGGAAAAAGATGTCCTTTCCTCAGGGTCTCAGTAATATGTTCAAGGTGGCGTTTGAGGCTCTAAGTACTTCCAGGGCCCTAGTTGCTGCCAGCTTTTCTTTTGGAAAAATCCAGCAACGATTGCATCATTCTAGCAAGGCTCCCACTTTCTGCCAGGGTGAGTGGCTGCCAAGGGAGGCCATTTGCCATGGGAAAAAGAAGTTCTTTCCCCAGGGTCTGGGTGTCAGATGAAAGGTGGCCTTTGGGGCTCTAAGGACTTGTAGGGTAGTACTTACTGGCTAGAGTAGGGTAAATGGATTCTATTTGAATATCTGTCTAGAGGCTTTGCCCCACAGGTCCTGGTTGTCCTCGATGGGCTGCAGCTGTGAGCATTGAAGAGAACTGGGATAAAAGGGGGCGGCGTAGCCATTCAGGGAGAGCCTTGAAGGAGCCCTGAACTGGGAAAGAACAGCATGCAGAAGAAAGCGTCTGTGCTGTGAAGATTTGCAGCCATAAGAACACACCGAGGAGGTATGGACTTTAGCAATCTGAGAACAGCATGATGGGACTCTAGAGAAATAGAACAACAACAAGTGGCAGCTTTAGATTTGGAGCAATCCAGCAAAGCTTGCAAATTTCTTGCTGGGCACCACCCTCTTGGTCAGGGTGAGTGGCCAGAAATGGAGGCCATTTTCCATGGGGAAAACGAAGTCATTGGCCCAGGCTCTGGGTGTCAGATGAAAGGTGGCATCTGGGGCTCTAAGGACTTGCAGGGTCCTAGTTGCTGGCAGCTTTCGTTCTGGAAGGATCCAGCAGAGTTTGTAGATTCCTGGCTTGGCACTGCCCTGCCTGCCAGGCCAAGTGGCCACAAATGAAGGCCATTTTCCATGGGAAAAAGATGTCCTTTCCTCAGGGTCTCAGTAATATGTTCAAGGTGGCGTTTGAGGCTCTAAGTACTTCCAGGGCCCTAGTTGCTGCCAGCTTTTCTTTTGGAAAAATCCAGCAACGATTGCATCATTCTAGCAAGGCTCCCACTTTCTGCCAGGGTGAGTGGCTGCCAAGGGAGGCCATTTGCCATGGGAAAAAGAAGTCCTTTCCCCAGGGTCTGGGTGTCAGATGAAAGGTGGCCTTTGGGGCTCTAAGGACTTGTAGGGTAGTACTTACTGGCTAGAGTAGGGTAAATGGATTCTATTTGAATATCTGTCTAGAGGCTTTGCCCCACAGGTCCTGGTTGTCCTCGATGGGCTGCAGCTGTGAGCATTGAAGAGAACTGGGATAAAAGGGGGCGGCTTAGCCATTCAGGGAGAGCCTTGAAGGAGCCCTGAACTGGGAAAGAACAGCATGCAGAAGAAAGCGTCTGTGCTGTGAAGATCTGCAGCCATAAGAACACACCGAGGAGGTATGGACTTTAGCAATCTGAGAACAGCATTATGGGACTCTAGAGAAATAGAACAACAACAAGTGGCAGCTTTAGATTTGGAGCAATCCAGCAAAGCTTGCAAATTTCTTGCTGGGCACCACCCTCTTGGTCAGGGTGAGAGGCCAGAAATGGAGGCCATTTTCCATGGGGAAAACGAAGTCATTGGCCCAGGCTCTGGGTGTCAGATGACAGGTGGCATCTGGGGCTCTAAGGACTTGCAGGGTCCTAGTTGCTGGCAGCTTTCGTTCTGGAAGGATCCAGCAGAGTTTGTAGATTCCTGGCTTGGCACTGCCCTGCCTGCCAGGCCAAGTGGCCACAAATGAAGGCCATTTTCCATGGGAAAAAGATGTCCTTTCCCCAGGGTCTCAGTAATATGTTCAAGGTGGCGTTTGAGGCTCTAAGTACTTCCAGGGCCCTAGTTGCTGGCAGCTTTTCTTTTGGAAAAATCCAGCAACGATTGCATCATTCTAGCAAGGCTCCCACTTTCTGCCAGGGTGAGTGGCTGCCAAGGGAGGCCATTTGCCATGGGAAAAAGAAGTCCTTTCCCCAGGGTCTGGGTGTCAGATGAAAGGTGGCCTTTGGGGTTCTGAGGACTTGTAGGGTAGTACTTACTGGCTAGAGTAGAGGAAATGGATTCTATTTGAATATCTGTCTAGAGGCTTTGCCCCACAGGTCCTGGTTGTCCTTGATGGGCTGCAGCTGTGAGCATTGAAGAGAACTGGGATAAAAGGGGGCGGCGTAGCCATTCAGGGAGAGCCTTGAAGGAGCCCTGAACTGGGAAAGAACAGCATGCAGAAGAAAGCGTCTGTGCTGTGAAGATCTGCAGCCATAAGAACACACCGAGGAGGTATGGACTTTAGCAATCTGAGAACAGCATGATGGGACTCTAGAGAAATAGAACAACAACAAGTGGCAGCTTTAGATTTGGAGCAATCCAGCAAAGCTTGCAAATTTCTTGCTGGGCACCACCCTCTTGGTCAGGGTGAGTGGCCAGAAATGGAGGCCATTTTCCATGGGGAAAACGAAGTCATTGGCCCAGGCTCTGGGTGTCAGATGAAAGGTGGCATCTGGGGCTCTAAGGACTTGCAGGGTCCTAGTTGCTGGCAGCTTTCGTTCTGGAAGGATCCAGCAGAGTTTGTAGATTCCTGGCTTGGCACTGCCCTGCCTGCCAGGCCAAGTGGCCACAAATGAAGGCCATTTTCCATGGGAAAAAGATGTCCTTTCCTCAGGGTCTCAGTAATATGTTCAAGGTGGCGTTTGAGGCTCTAAGTACTTCCAGGGCCCTAGTTGCTGCCAGCTTTTCTTTTGGAAAAATCCAGCAACGATTGCATCATTCTAGCAAGGCTCCCACTTTCTGCCAGGGTGAGTGGCTGCCAAGGGAGGCCATTTGCCATGGGAAAAAGAAGTCCTTTCCCCAGGGTCTGGGTGTCAGATGAAAGGTGGCCTTTGGGGTTCTGAGGACTTGTAGGGTAGTACTTACTGGCTAGAGTAGAGGAAATGGATTCTATTTGAATATCTGTCTAGAGGCTTTGCCCCACAGGTCCTGGTTGTCCTTGATGGGCTGCAGCTGTGAGCATTGAAGAGAACTGGGATAAAAGGGGGCGGCTTAGCCATTCAGGGAGAGCCTTGAAGGAGCCCTGAACTGGGAAAGAACAGCATGCAGAAGAAAGCGTCTGTGCTGTGAAGATCTGCAGCCATAAGAACACACCGAGGAGGTATGGACTTTAGCAAGCTGAGAACAGCATGATGGGACTCTAGAGAAATAGAACAACAACAAGTGGCAGCTTTAGATTTGGAGCAATCCAGCAAAGCTTGCAAATTTCTTGCTGGGCACCACCCTCTTGGTCAGGGTGAGAGGCCAGAAATGGAGGCCATTTTCCATGGGGAAAACGAAGTCATTGGCCCAGGCTCTTGGTGTCAGATGACAGGTGGCATCTGGGGCTCTAAGGACTTGCAGGGTCCTAGTTGCTGGCAGCTTTCGTTCTGGAAGGATCCAGCAGAGTTTGTAGATTCCTGGCTTGGCACTGCCCTGCCTGCCAGGCCAAGTGGCCACAAATGAAGGCCATTTTCCATGGGAAAAAGATGTCCTTTCCTCAGGGTCTCAGTAATATGTTCAAGGTGGCGTTTGAGGCTCTAAGTACTTCCAGGGCCCTAGTTGCTGCCAGCTTTTCTTTTGGAAAAATCCAGCAACGATTGCATCATTCTAGCAAGGCTCCCACTTTCTGCCAGGGTGAGTGGCTGCCAAGGGAGGCCATTTGCCATGGGAAAAAGAAGTCCTCTCCCCAGGGTCTGGGTGTCAGATGAAAGGTGGCCTTTGGGGTTCTGAGGACTTGTAGGGTAGTACTTACTGGCTAGAGTAGAGGAAATGGATTCTATTTGAATATCTGTCTAGAGGCTTTGCCCCACAGGTCCTGGTTGTCCTTGATGGGCTGCAGCTGTGAGCATTGAAGAGAACTGGGATAAAAGGGGGCGGCGTAGCCATTCAGGGAGAGCCTTGAAGGAGCCCTGAACTGGGAAAGAACAGCATGCAGAAGAAAGCGTCTGTGCTGTGAAGATCTGCAGCCATAAGAACACACCGAGGAGGTATGGACTTTAGCAAGCTGAGAACAGCATTATGGGACTCTAGAGAAATAGAACAACAACAAGTGGCAGCGTTAGATTTGGAACAATCCAGCAAAGCTTGCAAATTTCTTGCTGGGCACCACCCTCTTGGTCAGGGGGAGAGGCCAGAAATGGAGGCCATTTTCCATGGGGAAAACGAAGTCATTGGCCCAGGCTCTGGGTGTCAGATGAAAGGTGGCGTCTGGGGCTCTAAGGACTTGCAGGGTCCTAGTTGCTGGCAGCTTTCGTTCTGGAAGGATCCAGCAGAGTTTGTAGATTCCTGGCTTGGCACTGCCCTGCCTGCCAGGCCAAGTGGCCACAAATGAAGGCCATTTCCCATGGGAAAAAGATGTCCTTTCCCCAGGGTCTCAGTAATATGTTCAAGGTGGCGTTTGAGGCTCTAAGTACTTCCAGGGCCCTAGTTGCTGCCAGCTTTTCTTTTGGAAAAATCCAGCAACGATTGCATCATTCTAGCAAGGCTCCCACTTTCTGCCAGGGTGAGTGGCTGCCAAGGGAGGCCATTTGCCATGGGAAAAAGAAGTCCTTTCCCCAGGGTCTGGGTGTCAGATGAAAGGTGGCCTTTGGGGTTCTGAGGACTTGTAGGGTAGTACTTACTGGCTAGAGTAGAGGAAATGGATTCTATTTGAATATCTGTCTAGAGGCTTTGCCCCACAGGTCCTGGTTGTCCTTGATGGGCTGCAGCTGTGAGCATTGAAGAGAACTGGGATAAAAGGGGGCGGCTTAGCCATTCAGGGAGAGCCTTGAAGGAGCCCTGAACTGGGAAAGAACAGCATGCAGAAGAAAGCGTCTGTGCTGTGAAGATTTGCAGCCATAAGAACACACCGAGGAGGTATGGACTTTAGCAATCTGAGAACAGCATGATGGGACTCTAGAGAAATAGAACAACAACAAGTGGCAGCTTTAGATTTGGAGCAATCCAGCAAAGCTTGCAAATTTCTTGCTGGGCACCACCCTCTTGGTCAGGGTGAGTGGCCAGAAATGGAGGCCATTTTCCATGGGGAAAACGAAGTCATTGGCCCAGGCTCTGGTTGTCAGATGAAAGGTGGCATCTGGGGCTCTAAGGACTTGCAGGGTCCTAGTTGCTGGCAGCTTTCGTTCTGGAAGGATCCAGCAGAGTTTGTAGATTCCTGGCTTGGCACTGCCCTGCCTGCCAGGCCAAGTGGCCACAAATGAAGGCCATTTTCCATGGGAAAAAGATGTCCTTTCCTCAGGGTCTCAGGAATATGTTCAAGGTGGCGTTTGAGGCTCTAAGTACTTCCAGGGCCCTAGTTGCTGCCAGCTTTTCTTTTGGAAAAATCCAGCAACGATTGCATCATTCTAGCTAGGCTCCCACTTTCTGCCAGGGTGAGTGGCTGCCAAGGGAGGCCATTTGCCATGGGAAAAAGAAGTCCTTTCCCCAGGGTCTGGGTGTCAGATGAAAGGTGGCCTTTGGGGCTCTAAGGACTTGTAGGGTAGTACTTACTGGCTAGAGTAGAGGAAATGGATTCTATTTGAATATCTGTCTAGAGGCTTTGCCCCACAGGTCCTGGTTGTCCTCGATGGGCTGCAGCTGTGAGCATTGAAGAGAACTGGGATAAAAGGGGGCGGCTTAGCCATTCAGGGAGAGCCTTGAAGGAGCCCTGAACTGGGAAAGAACAGCATGCAGAAGAAAGCGTCTGTGCTGTGAAGATCTGCAGCCATAAGAACACACCGAGGAGGTATGGACTTTAGCAATCTGAGAACAGCATTATGGGACTCTAGAGAAATAGAACAACAACAAGTGGCAGCTTTAGATTTGGAGCAATCCAGCAAAGCTTGCAAATTTCTTGCTGGGCACCACCCTCTTGGTCAGGGGGAGAGGCCAGAAATGGAGGCCATTTTCCATGGGGAAAACGAAGTCATTGGCCCAGGCTCTGGGTGTCAGATGAAAGGTGGCGTCTGGGGCTCTAAGGACTTGCAGGGTCCTAGTTGCTGGCAGCTTTCGTTCTGGAAGGATCCAGCAGAGTTTGTAGATTCCTGGCTTGGCACTGCCCTGCCTGCCAGGCCAAGTGGCCACAAATGAAGGCCATTTTCCATGGGAAAAAGATGTCCTTTCCCCAGGGTCTCAGTAATATGTTCAAGGTGGCGTTTGAGGCTCTAAGTACTTCCAGGGCCCTAGTTGCTGCCAGCTTTTCTTTTGGAAAAATCCAGCAACGATTGCATCATTCTAGCAAGGCTCCCACTTTCTGCCAGGGTGAGTGGCTGCCAAGGGAGGCCATTTGCCATGGGAAAAAGAAGTCCTTTCCCCAGGGTCTGGGTGTCAGATGAAAGGTGGCCTTTGGGGTTCTGAGGACTTGTAGGGTAGTACTTACTGGCTAGAGTAGAGGAAATGGATTCTATTTGAATATCTGTCTAGAGGCTTTGCCCCACAGGTCCTGGTTGTCCTTGATGGGCTGCAGCTGTGAGCATTGAAGAGAACTGGGATAAAAGGGGGCGGCGTAGCCATTCAGGGAGAGCCTTGAAGGAGCCCTGAACTGGGAAAGAACAGCATGCAGAAGAAAGCGTCTGTGCTGTGAAGATCTGCAGCCATAAGAACACACCGAGGAGGTATGGACTTTAGCAATCTGAGAACAGCATTATGGGACTCTAGAGAAATAGAACAACAACAAGTGGCAGCGTTAGATTTGGAACAATCCAGCAAAGATTGCAAATTTCTTGCTGGGCACCACCCTCTTGGTCAGGGGGAGAGGCCAGAAATGGAGGCCATTTTCCATGGGGAAAACGAAGTCATTGGCCCAGGCTCTGGGTGTCAGATGAAAGGTGGCGTCTGGGGCTCTAAGGACTTGCAGGGTCCTAGTTGCTGGCAGCTTTCGTTCTGGAAGGATCCAGCAGAGTTTGTAGATTCCTGGCTTGGCACTGCCCTGCCTGCCAGGCCAAGTGGCCACAAATGAAGGCCATTTCCCATGGGAAAAAGATGTCCTTTCCCCAGGGTCTCAGTAATATGTTCAAGGTGGCGTTTGAGGCTCTAAGTACTTCCAGGGCCCTAGTTGCTGCCAGCTTTTCTTTTGGAAAAATCCAGCAACGATTGCATCATTCTAGCTAGGCTCCCACTTTCTGCCAGGGTGAGTGGCTGCCAAGGGAGGCCATTTGCCATGGGAAAAAGAATTCCTTTCCCCAGGGTCTGGGTGTCAGATGAAAGGTGGCCTTTGGGGTTCTGAGGACTTGTAGGGTAGTACTTACTGGCTAGAGTAGAGGAAATGGATTCTATTTGAATATCTGTCTAGAGGCTTTGCCCCACAGGTCCTGGTTGTCCTTGATGGGCTGCAGCTGTGAGCATTGAAGAGAACTGGGATAAAAGGGGGCGGCGTAGCCATTCAGGGAGAGCCTTGAAGGAGCCCTGAACTGGGAAAGAACAGCATGCAGAAGAAAGCGTCTGTGCTGTGAAGATTTGCAGCCATAAGAACACACCGAGGAGGTATGGACTTTAGCAATCTGAGAACAGCATTATGGGACTCTAGAGAAATAGAACAACAACAAGTGGCAGCTTTAGATTTGGAGCAATCCAGCAAAGCTTGCAAATTTCTTGCTGGGCACCACCCTCTTGGTCAGGGTGAGTGGCCAGAAATGGAGGCCATTTTCCATGGGGAAAACGAAGTCATTGGCCCAGGCTCTGGGTGTCAGATGAAAGGTGGCATCTGGGGCTCTAAGGACTTGCAGGGTCCTAGTTGCTGGCAGCTTTCGTTCTGGAAGGATCCAGCAGAGTTTGTAGATTCCTGGCTTGGCACTGCCCTGCCTGCCAGGCCAAGTGGCCACAAATGAAGGCCATTTTCCATGGGAAAAAGATGTCCTTTCCTCAGGGTCTCAGTAATATGTTCAAGGTGGCGTTTGAGGCTCTAAGTACTTCCAGGGCCCTAGTTGCTGCCAGCTTTTCTTTTGGAAAAATCCAGCAACGATTGCATCATTCTAGCAAGGCTCCCACTTTCTGCCAGGGTGAGTGGCTGCCAAGGGAGGCCATTTGCCATGGGAAAAAGAAGTCCTTTCCCCAGGGTCTGGGTGTCAGATGAAAGGTGGCCTTTGGGGCTCTAAGGACTTGTAGGGTAGTACTTACTGGCTAGAGTAGGGTAAATGGATTCTATTTGAATATCTGTCTAGAGGCTTTGCCCCACAGGTCCTGGTTGTCCTCGATGGGCTGCAGCTGTGAGCATTGAAGAGAACTGGGATAAAAGGGGGCGGCTTAGCCATTCAGGGAGAGCCTTGAAGGAGCCCTGAACTGGGAAAGAACAGCATGCAGAAGAAAGCGTCTGTGCTGTGAAGATCTGCAGCCATAAGAACACACCGAGGAGGTATGGACTTTAGCAATCTGAGAACAGCATTATGGGACTCTAGAGAAATAGAACAACAACAAGTGGCAGCTTTAGATTTGGAGCAATCCAGCAAAGCTTGCAAATTTCTTGCTGGGCACCACCCTCTTGGTCAGGGCGAGTGGCCAGAAATGGAGGCCATTTTCCATGGGGAAAACGAAGTCATTGGCCCAGGCTCTGGGTGTCAGATGACTGGTGGCATCTGGGGCTCTAAGGACTTGCAGGGTCCTAGTTGCTGGCAGCTTTCGTTCTGGAAGGATCCAGCAGAGTTTGTAGATTCCTGGCTTGGCACTGCCCTGCCTGCCAGGCCGAGTGGCCACAAATGAAGGCCATTTTCCATGGGAAAAACGAAGTCCTTTCCCCAGGGTCTCAGTAATATGTTCAAGGTGGCGTTTGAGGCTCTAAGTACTTCCAGGGCCCTAGTTGCTGCCAGCTTTTCTTTTGGAAAAATCCAGCAACGATTGCATCATTCTAGCTAGGCTCCCACTTTCTGCCAGGGTGAGTGGCTGCCAAGGGAGGCCATTTGCCATGGGAAAAAGAAGTCCTTTCCCCAGGGTCTGGGTGTCAGATGAAAGGTGGCCTTTGGGGTTCTGAGGACTTGTAGGGTAGTACTTACTGGCTAGAGTAGAGGAAATGGATTCTATTTGAATATCTGTCCCACAGGTCCTGGTTGTCCTTGATGGGCTGCAGCTGTGAGCATTGAAGAGAACTGGGATAAAAGGGGGCGGCGTAGCCATTCAGGGAGAGCCTTGAAGGAGCCCTGAACTGGGAAAGAACAGCATGCAGAAGAAAGCGTCTGTGCTGTGAAGATCTGCAGCCATAAGAACACACCGAGGAGGTATGGACTTTAGCAATCTGAGAACAGCATGATGGGACTCTAGAGAAATAGAACAACAACAAGTGGCAGCTTTCGATTTGGAGCAATCCAGCAAAGCTTGCAAATTTCTTGCTGGGCACCACCCTCTTGGTCAGGGCGAGTGGCCAGAAATGGAGGCCATTTTCCATGGGGAAAACGAAGTCATTGGCCCAGGCTCTGGGTGTCAGATGACAGGTGGCATCTGGGGCTCTAAGGACTTGCAGGGTCCTAGTTGCTGGCAGCTTTCGTTCTGGAAGGATCCAGCAGAGTTTGTAGATTCCTGGCTTGGCACTGCCCTGCCTGCCAGGCCAAGTGGCCAGAAATGAAGGCCATTTTCCATGGGAAAAACGAAGTCCTTTCCCCAGGGTCTCAGTAATATGTTCAAGGTGGCGTTTGAGGCTCTAAGTACTTCCAGGGCCCTAGTTGCTGCCAGCTTTTCTTTTGGAAAAATCCAGCAACGATTGCATCATTCTAGCTAGGCTCCCACTTTCTGCCAGGGTGAGTGGCTGCCAAGGGAGGCCATTTGCCATGGGAAAAAGAAGTCCTTTCCCCAGGGTCTGGGTGTCAGATGAAAGGTGGCCTTTGGGGTTCTGAGGACTTGTAGGGTAGTACTTACTGGCTAGAGTAGAGGAAATGGATTCTATTTGAATATCTGTCCCACAGGTCCTGGTTGTCCTTGATGGGCTGCAGCTGTGAGCATTGAAGAGAACTGGGATAAAAGGGGGCGGCGTAGCCATTCAGGGAGAGCCTTGAAGGAGCCCTGAACTGGGAAAGAACAGCATGCAGAAGAAAGCGTCTGTGCTGTGAAGATCTGCAGCCATAAGAACACACCGAGGAGGTATGGACTTTAGCAATCTGAGAACAGCATGATGGGACTCTAGAGAAATAGAAGAACAACAAGTGGCAGCTTTAGATTTGGAGCAATCCAGCAAAGCTTGCAAATTTCTTGCTGGGCACCACCCTCTTGGTCAGGGCGAGTGGCCAGAAATGGAGGCCATTTTCCATGGGGAAAACGAAGTCATTGGCCCAGGCTCTGGGTGTCAGATGACTGGTGGCATCTGGGGCTCTAAGGACTTGCAGGGTCCTAGTTGCTGGCAGCTTTCGTTCTGGAAGGATCCAGCAGAGTTTGTAGATTCCTGGCTTGGCACTGCCCTGCCTGCCAGGCCGAGTGGCCACAAATGAAGGCCATTTTCCATGGGAAAAACGAAGTCCTTTCCCCAGGGTCTCAGTAATATGTTCAAGGTGGCGTTTGAGGCTCTAAGTACTTCCAGGGCCCTAGTTGCTGCCAGCTTTTCTTTTGGAAAAATCCAGCAACGATTGCATCATTCTAGCTAGGCTCCCACTTTCTGCCAGGGTGAGTGGCTGCCAAGGGAGGCCATTTGCCATGGGAAAAAGAAGTCCTTTCCCCAGGGTCTGGGTGTCAGATGAAAGGTGGCCTTTGGGGTTCTGAGGACTTGTAGGGTAGTACTTACTGGCTAGAGTAGAGGAAATGGATTCTATTTGAATATCTGTCCCACAGGTCCTGGTTGTCCTTGATGGGCTGCAGCTGTGAGCATTGAAGAGAACTGGGATAAAAGGGGGCGGCGTAGCCATTCAGGGAGAGCCTTGAAGGAGCCCTGAACTGGGAAAGAACAGCATGCAGAAGAAAGCGTCTGTGCTGTGAAGATCTGCAGCCATAAGAACACACCGAGGAGGTATGGCCTTTAGCAATCTGAGAACAGCATGATGGGACTCTAGAGAAATAGAACAACAACAAGTGGCAGCTTTCGATTTGGAGCAATCCAGCAAAGCTTGCAAATTTCTTGCTGGGCACCACCCTCTTGGTCAGGGCGAGTGGCCAGAAATGGAGGCCATTTTCCATGGGGAAAACGAAGTCATTGGCCCAGGCTCTGGGTGTCAGATGACTGGTGGCATCTGGGGCTCTAAGGACTTGCAGGGTCCTAGTTGCTGGCAGCTTTCGTTCTGGAAGGATCCAGCAGAGTTTGTAGATTCCTGGCTTGGCACTGCCCTGCCTGCCAGGCCGAGTGGCCACAAATGAAGGCCATTTTCCATGGGAAAAACGAAGTCCTTTCCCCAGGGTCTCAGTAATATGTTCAAGGTGGCGTTTGAGGCTCTAAGTACTTCCAGGGCCCTAGTTGCTGCCAGCTTTTCTTTTGGAAAAATCCAGCAACGATTGCATCATTCTAGCTAGGCTCCCACTTTCTGCCAGGGTGAGTGGCTGCCAAGGGAGGCCATTTGCCATGGGAAAAAGAAGTCCTTTCCCCAGGGTCTGGGTGTCAGATGAAAGGTGGCCTTTGGGGTTCTGAGGACTTGTAGGGTAGTA
The DNA here is from genome assembly GCF_051311805.1 of Agelaius phoeniceus. Taxonomy (NCBI): domain Eukaryota; kingdom Metazoa; phylum Chordata; class Aves; order Passeriformes; family Icteridae; genus Agelaius; species Agelaius phoeniceus. The sequence goes on from NC_135297.1 coordinate 4,801,021, forward strand.
CTTACTGGCTAGAGTAGAGGAAATGGATTCTATTTGAATATCTGTCCCACAGGTCCTGGTTGTCCTTGATGGGCTGCAGCTGTGAGCATTGAAGAGAACTGGGATAAAAGGGGGCGGCGTAGCCATTCAGGGAGAGCCTTGAAGGAGCCCTGAACTGGGAAAGAACAGCATGCAGAAGAAAGCGTCTGTGCTGTGAAGATCTGCAGCCATAAGAACACACCGAGGAGGTATGGACTTTAGCAATCTGAGAACAGCATGATGGGACTCTAGAGAAATAGAACAACAACAAGTGGCAGCTTTCGATTTGGAGCAATCCAGCAAAGCTTGCAAATTTCTTGCTGGGCACCACCCTCTTGGTCAGGGCGAGTGGCCAGAAATGGAGGCCATTTTCCATGGGGAAAACGAAGTCATTGGCCCAGGCTCTGGGTGTCAGATGACAGGTGGCATCTGGGGCTCTAAGGACTTGCAGGGTCCTAGTTGCTGGCAGCTTTCGTTCTGGAAGGATCCAGCAGAGTTTGTAGATTCCTGGCTTGGCACTGCCCTGCCTGCCAGGCCAAGTGGCCAGAAATGAAGGCCATTTTCCATGGGAAAAACGAAGTCCTTTCCCCAGGGTCTCAGTAATATGTTCAAGGTGGCGTTTGAGGCTCTAAGTACTTCCAGGGCCCTAGTTGCTGCCAGCTTTTCTTTTGGAAAAATCCAGCAACGATTGCATCATTCTAGCTAGGCTCCCACTTTCTGCCAGGGTGAGTGGCTGCCAAGGGAGGCCATTTGCCATGGGAAAAAGAAGTCCTTTCCCCAGGGTCTGGGTGTCAGATGAAAGGTGGCCTTTGGGGTTCTGAGGACTTGTAGGGTAGTACTTACTGGCTAGAGTAGAGGAAATGGATTCTATTTGAATATCTGTCCCACAGGTCCTGGTTGTCCTTGATGGGCTGCAGCTGTGAGCATTGAAGAGAACTGGGATAAAAGGGGGCGGCGTAGCCATTCAGGGAGAGCCTTGAAGGAGCCCTGAACTGGGAAAGAACAGCATGCAGAAGAAAGCGTCTGTGCTGTGAAGATCTGCAGCCATAAGAACACACCGAGGAGGTATGGACTTTAGCAATCTGAGAACAGCATGATGGGACTCTAGAGAAATAGAAGAACAACAAGTGGCAGCTTTAGATTTGGAGCAATCCAGCAAAGCTTGCAAATTTCTTGCTGGGCACCACCCTCTTGGTCAGGGCGAGTGGCCAGAAATGGAGGCCATTTTCCATGGGGAAAACGAAGTCATTGGCCCAGGCTCTGGGTGTCAGATGACTGGTGGCATCTGGGGCTCTAAGGACTTGCAGGGTCCTAGTTGCTGGCAGCTTTCGTTCTGGAAGGATCCAGCAGAGTTTGTAGATTCCTGGCTTGGCACTGCCCTGCCTGCCAGGCCGAGTGGCCACAAATGAAGGCCATTTTCCATGGGAAAAACGAAGTCCTTTCCCCAGGGTCTCAGTAATATGTTCAAGGTGGCGTTTGAGGCTCTAAGTACTTCCAGGGCCCTAGTTGCTGCCAGCTTTTCTTTTGGAAAAATCCAGCAACGATTGCATCATTCTAGCTAGGCTCCCACTTTCTGCCAGGGTGAGTGGCTGCCAAGGGAGGCCATTTGCCATGGGAAAAAGAAGTCCTTTCCCCAGGGTCTGGGTGTCAGATGAAAGGTGGCCTTTGGGGTTCTGAGGACTTGTAGGGTAGTACTTACTGGCTAGAGTAGAGGAAATGGATTCTATTTGAATATCTGTCCCACAGGTCCTGGTTGTCCTTGATGGGCTGCAGCTGTGAGCATTGAAGAGAACTGGGATAAAAGGGGGCGGCGTAGCCATTCAGGGAGAGCCTTGAAGGAGCCCTGAACTGGGAAAGAACAGCATGCAGAAGAAAGCGTCTGTGCTGTGAAGATCTGCAGCCATAAGAACACACCGAGGAGGTATGGCCTTTAGCAATCTGAGAACAGCATGATGGGACTCTAGAGAAATAGAACAACAACAAGTGGCAGCTTTCGATTTGGAGCAATCCAGCAAAGCTTGCAAATTTCTTGCTGGGCACCACCCTCTTGGTCAGGGCGAGTGGCCAGAAATGGAGGCCATTTTCCATGGGGAAAACGAAGTCATTGGCCCAGGCTCTGGGTGTCAGATGACTGGTGGCATCTGGGGCTCTAAGGACTTGCAGGGTCCTAGTTGCTGGCAGCTTTCGTTCTGGAAGGATCCAGCAGAGTTTGTAGATTCCTGGCTTGGCACTGCCCTGCCTGCCAGGCCGAGTGGCCACAAATGAAGGCCATTTTCCATGGGAAAAACGAAGTCCTTTCCCCAGGGTCTCAGTAATATGTTCAAGGTGGCGTTTGAGGCTCTAAGTACTTCCAGGGCCCTAGTTGCTGCCAGCTTTTCTTTTGGAAAAATCCAGCAACGATTGCATCATTCTAGCTAGGCTCCCACTTTCTGCCAGGGTGAGTGGCTGCTAAGGGAGGCCATTTGCCATGGGAAAAAGAAGTCCTTTCCCCAGGGTCTGGGTGTCAGATGAAAGGTGGCCTTTGGGGTTCTGAGGACTTGTAGGGTAGTACTTACTGGCTAGAGTAGAGGAAATGGATTCTATTTGAATATCTGTCCCACAGGTCCTGGTTGTCCTTGATGGGCTGCAGCTGTGAGCATTGAAGAGAACTGGGATAAAAGGGGGCGGCGTAGCCATTCAGGGAGAGCCTTGAAGGAGCCCTGAACTGGGAAAGAACAGCATGCAGAAGAAAGCGTCTGTGCTGTGAAGATCTGCAGCCATAAGAACACACCGAGGAGGTATGGACTTTAGCAATCTGAGAACAGCATGATGGGACTCTAGAGAAATAGAACAACAACAAGTGGCAGCTTTCGATTTGGAGCAATCCAGCAAAGCTTGCAAATTTCTTGCTGGGCACCACCCTCTTGGTCAGGGCGAGTGGCCAGAAATGGAGGCCATTTTCCATGGGGAAAACGAAGTCATTGGCCCAGGCTCTGGGTGTCAGATGACAGGTGGCATCTGGGGCTCTAAGGACTTGCAGGGTCCTAGTTGCTGGCAGCTTTCGTTCTGGAAGGATCCAGCAGAGTTTGTAGATTCCTGGCTTGGCACTGCCCTGCCTGCCAGGCCAAGTGGCCAGAAATGAAGGCCATTTTCCATGGGAAAAACGAAGTCCTTTCCCCAGGGTCTCAGTAATATGTTCAAGGTGGCGTTTGAGGCTCTAAGTACTTCCAGGGCCCTAGTTGCTGCCAGCTTTTCTTTTGGAAAAATCCAGCAACGATTGCATCATTCTAGCTAGGCTCCCACTTTCTGCCAGGGTGAGTGGCTGCCAAGGGAGGCCATTTGCCATGGGAAAAAGAAGTCCTTTCCCCAGGGTCTGGGTGTCAGATGAAAGGTGGCCTTTGGGGTTCTGAGGACTTGTAGGGTAGTACTTACTGGCTAGAGTAGAGGAAATGGATTCTATTTGAATATCTGTCCCACAGGTCCTGGTTGTCCTTGATGGGCTGCAGCTGTGAGCATTGAAGAGAACTGGGATAAAAGGGGGCGGCGTAGCCATTCAGGGAGAGCCTTGAAGGAGCCCTGAACTGGGAAAGAACAGCATGCAGAAGAAAGCGTCTGTGCTGTGAAGATCTGCAGCCATAAGAACACACCGAGGAGGTATGGACTTTAGCAATCTGAGAACAGCATGATGGGACTCTAGAGAAATAGAAGAACAACAAGTGGCAGCTTTAGATTTGGAGCAATCCAGCAAAGCTTGCAAATTTCTTGCTGGGCACCACCCTCTTGGTCAGGGCGAGTGGCCAGAAATGGAGGCCATTTTCCATGGGGAAAACGAAGTCATTGGCCCAGGCTCTGGGTGTCAGATGACTGGTGGCATCTGGGGCTCTAAGGACTTGCAGGGTCCTAGTTGCTGGCAGCTTTCGTTCTGGAAGGATCCAGCAGAGTTTGTAGATTCCTGGCTTGGCACTGCCCTGCCTGCCAGGCCGAGTGGCCACAAATGAAGGCCATTTTCCATGGGAAAAACGAAGTCCTTTCCCCAGGGTCTCAGTAATATGTTCAAGGTGGCGTTTGAGGCTCTAAGTACTTCCAGGGCCCTAGTTGCTGCCAGCTTTTCTTTTGGAAAAATCCAGCAACGATTGCATCATTCTAGCTAGGCTCCCACTTTCTGCCAGGGTGAGTGGCTGCCAAGGGAGGCCATTTGCCATGGGAAAAAGAAGTCCTTTCCCCAGGGTCTGGGTGTCAGATGAAAGGTGGCCTTTGGGGTTCTGAGGACTTGTAGGGTAGTACTTACTGGCTAGAGTAGAGGAAATGGATTCTATTTGAATATCTGTCCCACAGGTCCTGGTTGTCCTTGATGGGCTGCAGCTGTGAGCATTGAAGAGAACTGGGATAAAAGGGGGCGGCGTAGCCATTCAGGGAGAGCCTTGAAGGAGCCCTGAACTGGGAAAGAACAGCATGCAGAAGAAAGCGTCTGTGCTGTGAAGATCTGCAGCCATAAGAACACACCGAGGAGGTATGGCCTTTAGCAATCTGAGAACAGCATGATGGGACTCTAGAGAAATAGAACAACAACAAGTGGCAGCTTTCGATTTGGAGCAATCCAGCAAAGCTTGCAAATTTCTTGCTGGGCACCACCCTCTTGGTCAGGGCGAGTGGCCAGAAATGGAGGCCATTTTCCATGGGGAAAACGAAGTCATTGGCCCAGGCTCTGGGTGTCAGATGACTGGTGGCATCTGGGGCTCTAAGGACTTGCAGGGTCCTAGTTGCTGGCAGCTTTCGTTCTGGAAGGATCCAGCAGAGTTTGTAGATTCCTGGCTTGGCACTGCCCTGCCTGCCAGGCCGAGTGGCCACAAATGAAGGCCATTTTCCATGGGAAAAACGAAGTCCTTTCCCCAGGGTCTCAGTAATATGTTCAAGGTGGCGTTTGAGGCTCTAAGTACTTCCAGGGCCCTAGTTGCTGCCAGCTTTTCTTTTGGAAAAATCCAGCAACGATTGCATCATTCTAGCTAGGCTCCCACTTTCTGCCAGGGTGAGTGGCTGCTAAGGGAGGCCATTTGCCATGGGAAAAAGAAGTCCTTTCCCCAGGGTCTGGGTGTCAGATGAAAGGTGGCCTTTGGGGTTCTGAGGACTTGTAGGGTAGTACTTACTGGCTAGAGTAGAGGAAATGGATTCTATTTGAATATCTGTCCCACAGGTCCTGGTTGTCCTTGATGGGCTGCAGCTGTGAGCATTGAAGAGAACTGGGATAAAAGGGGGCGGCGTAGCCATTCAGGGAGAGCCTTGAAGGAGCCCTGAACTGGGAAAGAACAGCATGCAGAAGAAAGCGTCTGTGCTGTGAAGATCTGCAGCCATAAGAACACACCGAGGAGGTATGGACTTTAGCAATCTGAGAACAGCATGATGGGACTCTAGAGAAATAGAACAACAACAAGTGGCAGCTTTCGATTTGGAGCAATCCAGCAAAGCTTGCAAATTTCTTGCTGGGCACCACCCTCTTGGTCAGGGCGAGTGGCCAGAAATGGAGGCCATTTTCCATGGGGAAAACGAAGTCATTGGCCCAGGCTCTGGGTGTCAGATGACTGGTGGCATCTGGGGCTCTAAGGACTTGCAGGGTCCTAGTTGCTGGCAGCTTTCGTTCTGGAAGGATCCAGCAGAGTTTGTAGATTCCTGGCTTGGCACTGCCCTGCCTGCCAGGCCGAGTGGCCAGAAATGAAGGCCATTTTCCATGGGAAAAACGAAGTCCTTTCCCCAGGGTCTCAGTAATATGTTCAAGGTGGCGTTTGAGGCTCTAAGTACTTCCAGGGCCCTAGTTGCTGGCAGCTTTTCTTTTGGAAAAATCCAGCAACGATTGCATCATTCTAGCTAGGCTCCCACTTTCTGCCAGGGTGAGTGGCTGCCAAGGGAGGCCATTTGCCATGGGAAAAAGAAGTCCTTTCCCCAGGGTCTGGGTGTCAGATGAAAGGTGGCCTTTGGGGTTCTGAGGACTTGTAGGGTAGTACTTACTGGCTAGAGTAGAGGAAATGGATTCTATTTGAATATCTGTCCCACAGGTCCTGGTTGTCCTTGATGGGCTGCAGCTGTGAGCATTGAAGAGAACTGGGATAAAAGGGGGCGGCGTAGCCATTCAGGGAGAGCCTTGAAGGAGCCCTGAACTGGGAAAGAACAGCATGCAGAAGAAAGCGTCTGTGCTGTGAAGATCTGCAGCCATAAGAACACACCGAGGAGGTATGGCCTTTAGCAATCTGAGAACAGCATGATGGGACTCTAGAGAAATAGAACAACAACAAGTGGCAGCTTTCGATTTGGAGCAATCCAGCAAAGCTTGCAAATTTCTTGCTGGGCACCACCCTCTTGGTCAGGGCGAGTGGCCAGAAATGGAGGCCATTTTCCATGGGGAAAACGAAGTCATTGGCCCAGGCTCTGGGTGTCAGATGACTGGTGGCATCTGGGGCTCTAAGGACTTGCAGGGTCCTAGTTGCTGGCAGCTTTCGTTCTGGAAGGATCCAGCAGAGTTTGTAGATTCCTGGCTTGGCACTGCCCTGCCTGCCAGGCCGAGTGGCCACAAATGAAGGCCATTTTCCATGGGAAAAACGAAGTCCTTTCCCCAGGGTCTCAGTAATATGTTCAAGGTGGCGTTTGAGGCTCTAAGTACTTCCAGGGCCCTAGTTGCTGGCAGCTTTTCTTTTGGAAAAATCCAGCAACGATTGCATCATTCTAGCTAGGCTCCCACTTTCTGCCAGGGTGAGTGGCTGCCAAGGGAGGCCATTTGCCATGGGAAAAAGAAGTCCTTTCCCCAGGGTCTGGGTGTCAGATGAAAGGTGGCCTTTGGGGTTCTGAGGACTTGTAGGGTAGTACTTACTGGCTAGAGTAGAGGAAATGGATTCTATTTGAATATCTGTCTAGAGGCTTTGCCCCACAGGTCCTGGTTGTCCTTGATGGGCTGCAGCTGTGAGCATTGAAGAGAACTGGGATAAAAGGGGGCGGCGTAGCCATTCAGGGAGAGCCTTGAAGGAGCCCTGAACTGGGAAAGAACAGCATGCAGAAGAAAGCGTCTGTGCTGTGAAGATCTGCAGCCATAAGAACACACCGAGGAGGTATGGACTTTAGCAATCTGAGAACAGCATGATGGGACTCTAGAGAAATAGAACAACAACAAGTGGCAGCTTTCGATTTGGAGCAATCCAGCAAAGCTTGCAAATTTCTTGCTGGGCACCACCCTCTTGGTCAGGGCGAGTGGCCAGAAATGGAGGCCATTTTCCATGGGGAAAACGAAGTCATTGGCCCAGGCTCTGGGTGTCAGATGACAGGTGGCATCTGGGGCTCTAAGGACTTGCAGGGTCCTAGTTGCTGGCAGCTTTCGTTCTGGAAGGATCCAGCAGAGTATGTAGATTCCTGGCTTGGCACTGCCCTGCCTGCCAGGCCAAGTGGCCACAAATGAAGGCCATTTTCCATGGGAAAAAGAAGTCCTTTCCCCAGGGTCTCAGGAATATGTTCAAGGTGGCGTTTGAGGCTCTAAGTACTTCCAGGGCCCTAGTTGCTGCCAGCTTTTCTTTTGGAAAAATCCAGCAACGATTGCATCATTCTAGCTAGGCTCCCACTTTCTGCCAGGGTGAGTGGCTGCCAAGGGAGGCCATTTGCCATGGGAAAAAGAAGTCCTTTCCCCAGGGTCTGGGTGTCAGATGAAAGGTGGCCTTTGGGGTTCTGAGGACTTGTAGGGTAGTACTTACTGGCTAGAGTAGAGGAAATGGATTCTATTTGAATATCTGTCCCACAGGTCCTGGTTGTCCTTGATGGGCTGCAGCTGTGAGCATTGAAGAGAACTGGGATAAAAGGGGGCGGCGTAGCCATTCAGGGAGAGCCTTGAAGGAGCCCTGAACTGGGAAAGAACAGCATGCAGAAGAAAGCGTCTGTGCTGTGAAGATCTGCAGCCATAAGAACACACCGAGGAGGTATGGACTTTAGCAATCTGAGAACAGCATGATGGGACTCTAGAGAAATAGAACAACAACAAGTGGCAGCTTTCGATTTGGAGCAATCCAGCAAAGCTTGCAAATTTCTTGCTGGGCACCACCCTCTTGGTCAGGGCGAGTGGCCAGAAATGGAGGCCATTTTCCATGGGGAAAACGAAGTCATTGGCCCAGGCTCTGGGTGTCAGATGACTGGTGGCATCTGGGGCTCTAAGGACTTGCAGGGTCCTAGTTGCTGGCAGCTTTCGTTCTGGAAGGATCCAGCAGAGTTTGTAGATTCCTGGCTTGGCACTGCCCTGCCTGCCAGGCCGAGTGGCCACAAATGAAGGCCATTTTCCATGGGAAAAACGAAGTCCTTTCCCCAGGGTCTCAGTAATATGTTCAAGGTGGCGTTTGAGGCTCTAAGTACTTCCAGGGCCCTAGTTGCTGCCAGCTTTTCTTTTGGAAAAATCCAGCAACGATTGCATCATTCTAGCTAGGCTCCCACTTTCTGCCAGGGTGAGTGGCTGCCAAGGGAGGCCATTTGCCATGGGAAAAAGAAGTCCTTTCCCCAGGGTCTGGGTGTCAGATGAAAGGTGGCCTTTGGGGTTCTGAGGACTTGTAGGGTAGTACTTACTGGCTAGAGTAGAGGAAATGGATTCTATTTGAATATCTGTCCCACAGGTCCTGGTTGTCCTTGATGGGCTGCAGCTGTGAGCATTGAAGAGAACTGGGATAAAAGGGGGCGGCGTAGCCATTCAGGGAGAGCCTTGAAGGAGCCCTGAACTGGGAAAGAACAGCATGCAGAAGAAAGCGTCTGTGCTGTGAAGATCTGCAGCCATAAGAACACACCGAGGAGGTATGGCCTTTAGCAATCTGAGAACAGCATGATGGGACTCTAGAGAAATAGAACAACAACAAGTGGCAGCTTTCGATTTGGAGCAATCCAGCAAAGCTTGCAAATTTCTTGCTGGGCACCACCCTCTTGGTCAGGGCGAGTGGCCAGAAATGGAGGCCATTTTCCATGGGGAAAACGAAGTCATTGGCCCAGGCTCTGGGTGTCAGATGACTGGTGGCATCTGGGGCTCTAAGGACTTGCAGGGTCCTAGTTGCTGGCAGCTTTCGTTCTGGAAGGATCCAGCAGAGTTTGTAGATTCCTGGCTTGGCACTGCCCTGCCTGCCAGGCCGAGTGGCCACAAATGAAGGCCATTTTCCATGGGAAAAACGAAGTCCTTTCCCCAGGGTCTCAGTAATATGTTCAAGGTGGCGTTTGAGGCTCTAAGTACTTCCAGGGCCCTAGTTGCTGGCAGCTTTTCTTTTGGAAAAATCCAGCAACGATTGCATCATTCTAGCTAGGCTCCCACTTTCTGCCAGGGTGAGTGGCTGCTAAGGGAGGCCATTTGCCATGGGAAAAAGAAGTCCTTTCCCCAGGGTCTGGGTGTCAGATGAAAGGTGGCCTTTGGGGTTCTGAGGACTTGTAGGGTAGTACTTACTGGCTAGAGTAGAGGAAATGGATTCTATTTGAATATCTGTCCCACAGGTCCTGGTTGTCCTTGATGGGCTGCAGCTGTGAGCATTGAAGAGAACTGGGATAAAAGGGGGCGGCGTAGCCATTCAGGGAGAGCCTTGAAGGAGCCCTGAACTGGGAAAGAACAGCATGCAGAAGAAAGCGTCTGTGCTGTGAAGATCTGCAGCCATAAGAACACACCGAGGAGGTATGGACTTTAGCAATCTGAGAACAGCATGATGGGACTCTAGAGAAATAGAACAACAACAAGTGGCAGCTTTCGATTTGGAGCAATCCAGCAAAGCTTGCAAATTTCTTGCTGGGCACCACCCTCTTGGTCAGGGCGAGTGGCCAGAAATGGAGGCCATTTTCCATGGGGAAAACGAAGTCATTGGCCCAGGCTCTGGGTGTCAGATGACTGGTGGCATCTGGGGCTCTAAGGACTTGCAGGGTCCTAGTTGCTGGCAGCTTTCGTTCTGGAAGGATCCAGCAGAGTTTGTAGATTCCTGGCTTGGCACTGCCCTGCCTGCCAGGCCGAGTGGCCACAAATGAAGGCCATTTTCCATGGGAAAAACGAAGTCCTTTCCCCAGGGTCTCAGTAATATGTTCAAGGTGGCGTTTGAGGCTCTAAGTACTTCCAGGGCCCTAGTTGCTGCCAGCTTTTCTTTTGGAAAAATCCAGCAACGATTGCATCATTCTAGCTAGGCTCCCACTTTCTGCCAGGGTGAGTGGCTGCCAAGGGAGGCCATTTGCCATGGGAAAAAGAAGTCCTTTCCCCAGGGTCTGGGTGTCAGATGAAAGGTGGCCTTTGGGGTTCTGAGGACTTGTAGGGTAGTACTTACTGGCTAGAGTAGAGGAAATGGGTTCTATTTGAATATCTGTCCCACAGGTCCTGGTTGTCCTTGATGGGCTGCAGCTGTGAGCATTGAAGAGAACTGGGATAAAAGGGGGCGGCGTAGCCATTCAGGGAGAGCCTTGAAGGAGCCCTGAACTGGGAAAGAACAGCATGCAGAAGAAAGCGTCTGTGCTGTGAAGATCTGCAGCCATAAGAACACACCGAGGAGGTATGGACTTTAGCAATCTGAGAACAGCATGATGGGACTCTAGAGAAATAGAACAACAACAAGTGGCAGCTTTCGATTTGGAGCAATCCAGCAAAGCTTGCAAATTTCTTGCTGGGCACCACCCTCTTGGTCAGGGCGAGTGGCCAGAAATGGAGGCCATTTTCCATGGGGAAAACGAAGTCATTGGCCCAGGCTCTGGGTGTCAGATGACAGGTGGCATCTGGGGCTCTAAGGACTTGCAGGGTCCTAGTTGCTGGCAGCTTTCGTTCTGGAAGGATCCAGCAGAGTTTGTAGATTCCTGGCTTGGCACTGCCCTGCCTGCCAGGCCGAGTGGCCACAAATGAAGGCCATTTTCCATGGGAAAAACGAAGTCCTTTCCCCAGGGTCTCAGTAATATGTTCAAGGTGGCGTTTGAGGCTCTAAGTACTTCCAGGGCCCTAGTTGCTGCCAGCTTTTCTTTTGGAAAAATCCAGCAACGATTGCATCATTCTAGCTAGGCTCCCACTTTCTGCCAGGGTGAGTGGCTGCCAAGGGAGGCCATTTGCCATGGGAAAAAGAAGTCCTTTCCCCAGGGTCTGGGTGTCAGATGAAAGGTGGCCTTTGGGGTTCTGAGGACTTGTAGGGTAGTACTTACTGGCTAGAGTAGAGGAAATGGATTCTATTTGAATATCTGTCCCACAGGTCCTGGTTGTCCTTGATGGGCTGCAGCTGTGAGCATTGAAGAGAACTGGGATAAAAGGGGGCGGCGTAGCCATTCAGGGAGAGCCTTGAAGGAGCCCTGAACTGGGAAAGAACAGCATGCAGAAGAAAGCGTCTGTGCTGTGAAGATCTGCAGCCATAAGAACACACCGAGGAGGTATGGACTTTAGCAATCTGAGAACAGCATGATGGGACTCTAGAGAAATAGAACAACAACAAGTGGCAGCTTTCGATTTGGAGCAATCCAGCAAAGCTTGCAAATTTCTTGCTGGGCACCACCCTCTTGGTCAGGGCGAGTGGCCAGAAATGGAGGCCATTTTCCATGGGGAAAACGAAGTCATTGGCCCAGGCTCTGGGTGTCAGATGACTGGTGGCATCTGGGGCTCTAAGGACTTGCAGGGTCCTAGTTGCTGGCAGCTTTCGTTCTGGAAGGATCCAGCAGAGTTTGTAGATTCCTGGCTTGGCACTGCCCTGCCTGCCAGGCCAAGTGGCCACAAATGAAGGCCATTTTCCATGGGAAAAACGAAGTCCTTTCCCCAGGGTCTCAGTAATATGTTCAAGGTGGCGTTTGAGGCTCTAAGTACTTCCAGGGCCCTAGTTGCTGCCAGCTTTTCTTTTGGAAAAATCCAGCAACGATTGCATCATTCTAGCTAGGCTCCCACTTTCTGCCAGGGTGAGTGGCTGCCAAGGGAGGCCATTTGCCATGGGAAAAAGAAGTCCTTTCCCCAGGGTCTGGGTGTCAGATGAAAGGTGGCCTTTGGGGTTCTGAGGACTTGTAGGGTAGTACTTACTGGCTAGAGTAGAGGAAATGGATTCTATTTGAATATCTGTCCCACAGGTCCTGGTTGTCCTTGATGGGCTGCAGCTGTGAGCATTGAAGAGAACTGGGATAAAAGGGGGCGGCGTAGCCATTCAGGGAGAGCCTTGAAGGAGCCCTGAACTGGGAAAGAACAGCATGCAGAAGAAAGCGTCTGTGCTGTGAAGATCTGCAGCCATAAGAACACACCGAGGAGGTATGGACTTTAGCAATCTGAGAACAGCATGATGGGACTCTAGAGAAATAGAACAACAACAAGTGGCAGCTTTCGATTTGGAGCAATCCAGCAAAGCTTGCAAATTTCTTGCTGGGCACCACCCTCTTGGTCAGGGCGAGTGGCCAGAAATGGAGGCCATTTTCCATGGGGAAAACGAAGTCATTGGCCCAGGCTCTGGGTGTCAGATGACTGGTGGCATCTGGGGCTCTAAGGACTTGCAGGGTCCTAGTTGCTGGCAGCTTTCGTTCTGGAAGGATCCAGCAGAGTTTGTAGATTCCTGGCTTGGCACTGCCCTGCCTGCCAGGCCGAGTGGCCACAAATGAAGGCCATTTTCCATGGGAAAAACGAAGTCCTTTCCCCAGGGTCTCAGTAATATGTTCAAGGTGGCGTTTGAGGCTCTAAGTACTTCCAGGGCCCTAGTTGCTGGCAGCTTTTCTTTTGGAAAAATCCAGCAACGATTGCATCATTCTAGCTAGGCTCCCACTTTCTGCCAGGGTGAGTGGCTGCCAAGGGAGGCCATTTGCCATGGGAAAAAGAAGTCCTTTCCCCAGGGTCTGGGTGTCAGATGAAAGGTGGCCTTTGGGGTTCTGAGGACTTGTAGGGTAGTACTTACTGGCTAGAGTAGAGGAAATGGATTCTATTTGAATATCTGTCCCACAGGTCCTGGTTGTCCTTGATGGGCTGCAGCTGTGAGCATTGAAGAGAACTGGGATAAAAGGGGGCGGCGTAGCCATTCAGGGAGAGCCTTGAAGGAGCCCTGAACTGGGAAAGAACAGCATGCAGAAGAAAGCGTCTGTGCTGTGAAGATCTGCAGCCATAAGAACACACCGAGGAGGTATGGCCTTTAGCAATCTGAGAACAGCATGATGGGACTCTAGAGAAATAGAACAACAACAAGTGGCAGCTTTCGATTTGGAGCAATCCAGCAAAGCTTGCAAATTTCTTGCTGGGCACCACCCTCTTGGTCAGGGCGAGTGGCCAGAAATGGAGGCCATTTTCCATGGGGAAAACGAAGTCATTGGCCCAGGCTCTGGGTGTCAGATGACTGGTGGCATCTGGGGCTCTAAGGACTTGCAGGGTCCTAGTTGCTGGCAGCTTTCGTTCTGGAAGGATCCAGCAGAGTTTGTAGATTCCTGGCTTGGCACTGCCCTGCCTGCCAGGCCGAGTGGCCACAAATGAAGGCCATTTTCCATGGGAAAAACGAAGTCCTTTCCCCAGGGTCTCAGGAATATGTTCAAGGTGGCGTTTGAGGCTCTAAGTACTTCCAGGGCCCTAGTTGCTGCCAGCTTTTCTTTTGGAAAAATCCAGCAACGATTGCATCATTCTAGCTAGGCTCCCACTTTCTGCCAGGGTGAGTGGCTGCTAAGGGAGGCCATTTGCCATGGGAAAAAGAAGTCCTTTCCCCAGGGTCTGGGTGTCAGATGAAAGGTGGCCTTTGGGGTTCTGAGGACTTGTAGGGTAGTACTTACTGGCTAGAGTAGAGGAAATGGATTCTATTTGAATATCTGTCCCACAGGTCCTGGTTGTCCTTGATGGGCTGCAGCTGTGAGCATTGAAGAGAACTGGGATAAAAGGGGGCGGCGTAGCCATTCAGGGAGAGCCTTGAAGGAGCCCTGAACTGGGAAAGAACAGCATGCAGAAGAAAGCGTCTGTGCTGTGAAGATCTGCAGCCATAAGAACACACCGAGGAGGTATGGACTTTAGCAATCTGAGAACAGCATGATGGGACTCTAGAGAAATAGAACAACAACAAGTGGCAGCTTTAGATTTGGAGCAATCCAGCAAAGCTTGCAAATTTCTTGCTGGGCACCACCCTCTTGGTCAGGGCGAGTGGCCAGAAATGGAGGCCATTTTCCATGGGGAAAACGAAGTCATTGGCCCAGGCTCTGGGTGTCAGATGACTGGTGGCATCTGGGGCTCTAAGGACTTGCAGGGTCCTAGTTGCTGGCAGCTTTCGTTCTGGAAGGATCCAGCAGAGTTTGTAGATTCCTGGCTTGGCACTGCCCTGCCTGCCAGGCCGAGTGGCCACAAATGAAGGCCATTTTCCATGGGAAAAACGAAGTCCTTTCCCCAGGGTCTCAGTAATATGTTCAAGGTGGCGTTTGAGGCTCTAAGTACTTCCAGGGCCCTAGTTGCTGCCAGCTTTTCTTTTGGAAAAATCCAGCAACGATTGCATCATTCTAGCTAGGCTCCCACTTTCTGCCAGGGTGAGTGGCTGCCAAGGGAGGCCATTTGCCATGGGAAAAAGAAGTCCTTTCCCCAGGGTCTGGGTGTCAGATGAAAGGTGGCCTTTGGGGTTCTGAGGACTTGTAGGGTAGTACTTACTGGCTAGAGTAGAGGAAATGGATTCTATTTGAATATCTGTCCCACAGGTCCTGGTTGTCCTTGATGGGCTGCAGCTGTGAGCATTGAAGAGAACTGGGATAAAAGGGGGCGGCGTAGCCATTCAGGGAGAGCCTTGAAGGAGCCCTGAACTGGGAAAGAACAGCATGCAGAAGAAAGCGTCTGTGCTGTGAAGATCTGCAGCCATAAGAACACACCGAGGAGGTATGGACTTTAGCAATCTGAGAACAGCATGATGGGACTCTAGAGAAATAGAACAACAACAAGTGGCAGCTTTCGATTTGGAGCAATCCAGCAAAGCTTGCAAATTTCTTGCTGGGCACCACCCTCTTGGTCAGGGCGAGTGGCCAGAAATGGAGGCCATTTTCCATGGGGAAAACGAAGTCATTGGCCCAGGCTCTGGGTGTCAGATGACTGGTGGCATCTGGGGCTCTAAGGACTTGCAGGGTCCTAGTTGCTGGCAGCTTTCGTTCTGGAAGGATCCAGCAGAGTTTGTAGATTCCTGGCTTGGCACTGCCCTGCCTGCCAGGCCGAGTGGCCACAAATGAAGGCCATTTTCCATGGGAAAAACGAAGTCCTTTCCCCAGGGTCTCAGTAATATGTTCAAGGTGGCGTTTGAGGCTCTAAGTACTTCCAGGGCCCTAGTTGCTGCCAGCTTTTCTTTTGGAAAAATCCAGCAACGATTGCATCATTCTAGCTAGGCTCCCACTTTCTGCCAGGGTGAGTGGCTGCCAAGGGAGGCCATTTGCCATGGGAAAAAGAAGTCCTTTCCCCAGGGTCTGGGTGTCAGATGAAAGGTGGCCTTTGGGGTTCTGAGGACTTGTAGGGTAGTACTTACTGGCTAGAGTAGAGGAAATGGGTTCTATTTGAATATCTGTCCCACAGGTCCTGGTTGTCCTTGATGGGCTGCAGCTGTGAGCATTGAAGAGAACTGGGATAAAAGGGGGCGGCGTAGCCATTCAGGGAGAGCCTTGAAGGAGCCCTGAACTGGGAAAGAACAGCATGCAGAAGAAAGCGTCTGTGCTGTGAAGATCTGCAGCCATAAGAACACACCGAGGAGGTATGGACTTTAGCAATCTGAGAACAGCATGATGGGACTCTAGAGAAATAGAACAACAACAAGTGGCAGCTTTCGATTTGGAGCAATCCAGCAAAGCTTGCAAATTTCTTGCTGGGCACCACCCTCTTGGTCAGGGCGAGTGGCCAGAAATGGAGGCCATTTTCCATGGGGAAAACGAAGTCATTGGCCCAGGCTCTGGGTGTCAGATGACAGGTGGCATCTGGGGCTGTAAGGACTTGCAGGGTCCTAGTTGCTGGCAGCTTTCGTTCTGGAAGGATCCAGCAGAGTTTGTAGATTCCTGGCTTGGCACTGCCCTGCCTGCCAGGCCGAGTGGCCACAAATGAAGGCCATTTTCCATGGGAAAAACGAAGTCCTTTCCCCAGGGTCTCAGTAATATGTTCAAGGTGGCGTTTGAGGCTCTAAGTACTTCCAGGGCCCTAGTTGCTGGCAGCTTTTCTTTTGGAAAAATCCAGCAACGATTGCATCATTCTAGCTAGGCTCCCACTTTCTGCCAGGGTGAGTGGCTGCCAAGGGAGGCCATTTGCCATGGGAAAAAGAAGTCCTTTCCCCAGGGTCTGGGTGTCAGATGAAAGGTGGCCTTTGGGGTTCTGAGGACTTGTAGGGTAGTACTTACTGGCTAGAGTAGAGGAAATGGATTCTATTTGAATATCTGTCCCACAGGTCCTGGTTGTCCTTGATGGGCTGCAGCTGTGAGCATTGAAGAGAACTGGGATAAAAGGGGGCGGCGTAGCCATTCAGGGAGAGCCTTGAAGGAGCCCTGAACTGGGAAAGAACAGCATGCAGAAGAAAGCGTCTGTGCTGTGAAGATCTGCAGCCATAAGAACACACCGAGGAGGTATGGACTTTAGCAATCTGAGAACAGCATGATGGGACTCTAGAGAAATAGAACAACAACAAGTGGCAGCTTTCGATTTGGAGCAATCCAGCAAAGCTTGCAAATTTCTTGCTGGGCACCACCCTCTTGGTCAGGGCGAGTGGCCAGAAATGGAGGCCATTTTCCATGGGGAAAACGAAGTCATTGGCCCAGGCTCTGGGTGTCAGATGACTGGTGGCATCTGGGGCTCTAAGGACTTGCAGGGTCCTAGTTGCTGGCAGCTTTCGTTCTGGAAGGATCCAGCAGAGTTTGTAGATTCCTGGCTTGGCACTGCCCTGCCTGCCAGGCCAAGTGGCCACAAATGAAGGCCATTTTCCATGGGAAAAACGAAGTCCTTTCCCCAGGGTCTCAGTAATATGTTCAAGGTGGCGTTTGAGGCTCTAAGTACTTCCAGGGCCCTAGTTGCTGCCAGCTTTTCTTTTGGAAAAATCCAGCAACGATTGCATCATTCTAGCTAGGCTCCCACTTTCTGCCAGGGTGAGTGGCTGCCAAGGGAGGCCATTTGCCATGGGAAAAAGAAGTCCTTTCCCCAGGGTCTGGGTGTCAGATGAAAGGTGGCCTTTGGGGTTCTGAGGACTTGTAGGGTAGTACTTACTGGCTAGAGTAGAGGAAATGGATTCTATTTGAATATCTGTCCCACAGGTCCTGGTTGTCCTTGATGGGCTGCAGCTGTGAGCATTGAAGAGAACTGGGATAAAAGGGGGCGGCGTAGCCATTCAGGGAGAGCCTTGAAGGAGCCCTGAACTGGGAAAGAACAGCATGCAGAAGAAAGCGTCTGTGCTGTGAAGATCTGCAGCCATAAGAACACACCGAGGAGGTATGGACTTTAGCAATCTGAGAACAGCATGATGGGACTCTAGAGAAATAGAACAACAACAAGTGGCAGCTTTAGATTTGGAGCAATCCAGCAAAGCTTGCAAATTTCTTGCTGGGCACCACCCTCTTGGTCAGGGCGAGTGGCCAGAAATGGAGGCCATTTTCCATGGGGAAAACGAAGTCATTGGCCCAGGCTCTGGGTGTCAGATGACTGGTGGCATCTGGGGCTCTAAGGACTTGCAGGGTCCTAGTTGCTGGCAGCTTTCGTTCTGGAAGGATCCAGCAGAGTTTGTAGATTCCTGGCTTGGCACTGCCCTGCCTGCCAGGCCGAGTGGCCACAAATGAAGGCCATTTTCCATGGGAAAAACGAAGTCCTTTCCCCAGGGTCTCAGTAATATGTTCAAGGTGGCGTTTGAGGCTCTAAGTACTTCCAGGGCCCTAGTTGCTGGCAGCTTTTCTTTTGGAAAAATCCAGCAACGATTGCATCATTCTAGCTAGGCTCCCACTTTCTGCCAGGGTGAGTGGCTGCCAAGGGAGGCCATTTGCCATGGGAAAAAGAAGTCCTTTCCCCAGGGTCTGGGTGTCAGATGAAAGGTGGCCTTTGGGGTTCTGAGGACTTGTAGGGTAGTACTTACTGGCTAGAGTAGAGGAAATGGATTCTATTTGAATATCTGTCCCACAGGTCCTGGTTGTCCTTGATGGGCTGCAGCTGTGAGCATTGAAGAGAACTGGGATAAAAGGGGGCGGCGTAGCCATTCAGGGAGAGCCTTGAAGGAGCCCTGAACTGGGAAAGAACAGCATGCAGAAGAAAGCGTCTGTGCTGTGAAGATCTGCAGCCATAAGAACACACCGAGGAGGTATGGACTTTAGCAATCTGAGAACAGCATGATGGGACTCTAGAGAAATAGAACAACAACAAGTGGCAGCTTTCGATTTGGAGCAATCCAGCAAAGCTTGCAAATTTCTTGCTGGGCACCACCCTCTTGGTCAGGGCGAGTGGCCAGAAATGGAGGCCATTTTCCATGGGGAAAACGAAGTCATTGGCCCAGGCTCTGGGTGTCAGATGACTGGTGGCATCTGGGGCTCTAAGGACTTGCAGGGTCCTAGTTGCTGGCAGCTTTCGTTCTGGAAGGATCCAGCAGAGTTTGTAGATTCCTGGCTTGGCACTGCCCTGCCTGCCAGGCCGAGTGGCCACAAATGAAGGCCATTTTCCATGGGAAAAACGAAGTCCTTTCCCCAGGGTCTCAGTAATATGTTCAAGGTGGCGTTTGAGGCTCTAAGTACTTCCAGGGCCCTAGTTGCTGCCAGCTTTTCTTTTGGAAAAATCCAGCAACGATTGCATCATTCTAGCTAGGCTCCCACTTTCTGCCAGGGTGAGTGGCTGCCAAGGGAGGCCATTTGCCATGGGAAAAAGAAGTCCTTTCCCCAGGGTCTGGGTGTCAGATGAAAGGTGGCCTTTGGGGTTCTGAGGACTTGTAGGGTAGTACTTACTGGCTAGAGTAGAGGAAATGGGTTCTATTTGAATATCTGTCCCACAGGTCCTGGTTGTCCTTGATGGGCTGCAGCTGTGAGCATTGAAGAGAACTGGGATAAAAGGGGGCGGCGTAGCCATTCAGGGAGAGCCTTGAAGGAGCCCTGAACTGGGAAAGAACAGCATGCAGAAGAAAGCGTCTGTGCTGTGAAGATCTGCAGCCATAAGAACACACCGAGGAGGTATGGACTTTAGCAATCTGAGAACAGCATGATGGGACTCTAGAGAAATAGAACAACAACAAGTGGCAGCTTTCGATTTGGAGCAATCCAGCAAAGCTTGCAAATTTCTTGCTGGGCACCACCCTCTTGGTCAGGGCGAGTGGCCAGAAATGGAGGCCATTTTCCATGGGGAAAACGAAGTCATTGGCCCAGGCTCTGGGTGTCAGATGACAGGTGGCATCTGGGGCTGTAAGGACTTGCAGGGTCCTAGTTGCTGGCAGCTTTCGTTCTGGAAGGATCCAGCAGAGTTTGTAGATTCCTGGCTTGGCACTGCCCTGCCTGCCAGGCCGAGTGGCCACAAATGAAGGCCATTTTCCATGGGAAAAACGAAGTCCTTTCCCCAGGGTCTCAGTAATATGTTCAAGGTGGCGTTTGAGGCTCTAAGTACTTCCAGGGCCCTAGTTGCTGGCAGCTTTTCTTTTGGAAAAATCCAGCAACGATTGCATCATTCTAGCTAGGCTCCCACTTTCTGCCAGGGTGAGTGGCTGCCAAGGGAGGCCATTTGCCATGGGAAAAAGAAGTCCTTTCCCCAGGGTCTGGGTGTCAGATGAAAGGTGGCCTTTGGGGTTCTGAGGACTTGTAGGGTAGTACTTACTGGCTAGAGTAGAGGAAATGGATTCTATTTGAATATCTGTCCCACAGGTCCTGGTTGTCCTTGATGGGCTGCAGCTGTGAGCATTGAAGAGAACTGGGATAAAAGGGGGCGGCGTAGCCATTCAGGGAGAGCCTTGAAGGAGCCCTGAACTGGGAAAGAACAGCATGCAGAAGAAAGCGTCTGTGCTGTGAAGATCTGCAGCCATAAGAACACACCGAGGAGGTATGGACTTTAGCAATCTGAGAACAGCATGATGGGACTCTAGAGAAATAGAACAACAACAAGTGGCAGCTTTCGATTTGGAGCAATCCAGCAAAGCTTGCAAATTTCTTGCTGGGCACCACCCTCTTGGTCAGGGCGAGTGGCCAGAAATGGAGGCCATTTTCCATGGGGAAAACGAAGTCATTGGCCCAGGCTCTGGGTGTCAGATGACTGGTGGCATCTGGGGCTCTAAGGACTTGCAGGGTCCTAGTTGCTGGCAGCTTTCGTTCTGGAAGGATCCAGCAGAGTTTGTAGATTCCTGGCTTGGCACTGCCCTGCCTGCCAGGCCAAGTGGCCACAAATGAAGGCCATTTTCCATGGGAAAAACGAAGTCCTTTCCCCAGGGTCTCAGTAATATGTTCAAGGTGGCGTTTGAGGCTCTAAGTACTTCCAGGGCCCTAGTTGCTGCCAGCTTTTCTTTTGGAAAAATCCAGCAACGATTGCATCATTCTAGCTAGGCTCCCACTTTCTGCCAGGGTGAGTGGCTGCCAAGGGAGGCCATTTGCCATGGGAAAAAGAAGTCCTTTCCCCAGGGTCTGGGTGTCAGATGAAAGGTGGCCTTTGGGGTTCTGAGGACTTGTAGGGTAGTACTTACTGGCTAGAGTAGAGGAAATGGATTCTATTTGAATATCTGTCCCACAGGTCCTGGTTGTCCTTGATGGGCTGCAGCTGTGAGCATTGAAGAGAACTGGGATAAAAGGGGGCGGCGTAGCCATTCAGGGAGAGCCTTGAAGGAGCCCTGAACTGGGAAAGAACAGCATGCAGAAGAAAGCGTCTGTGCTGTGAAGATCTGCAGCCATAAGAACACACCGAGGAGGTATGGACTTTAGCAATCTGAGAACAGCATGATGGGACTCTAGAGAAATAGAACAACAACAAGTGGCAGCTTTAGATTTGGAGCAATCCAGCAAAGCTTGCAAATTTCTTGCTGGGCACCACCCTCTTGGTCAGGGCGAGTGGCCAGAAATGGAGGCCATTTTCCATGGGGAAAACGAAGTCATTGGCCCAGGCTCTGGGTGTCAGATGACTGGTGGCATCTGGGGCTCTAAGGACTTGCAGGGTCCTAGTTGCTGGCAGCTTTCGTTCTGGAAGGATCCAGCAGAGTTTGTAGATTCCTGGCTTGGCACTGCCCTGCCTGCCAGGCCGAGTGGCCACAAATGAAGGCCATTTTCCATGGGAAAAACGAAGTCCTTTCCCCAGGGTCTCAGTAATATGTTCAAGGTGGCGTTTGAGGCTCTAAGTACTTCCAGGGCCCTAGTTGCTGGCAGCTTTTCTTTTGGAAAAATCCAGCAACGATTGCATCATTCTAGCTAGGCTCCCACTTTCTGCCAGGGTGAGTGGCTGCCAAGGGAGGCCATTTGCCATGGGAAAAAGAAGTCCTTTCCCCAGGGTCTGGGTGTCAGATGAAAGGTGGCCTTTGGGGTTCTGAGGACTTGTAGGGTAGTACTTACTGGCTAGAGTAGAGGAAATGGATTCTATTTGAATATCTGTCCCACAGGTCCTGGTTGTCCTTGATGGGCTGCAGCTGTGAGCATTGAAGAGAACTGGGATAAAAGGGGGCGGCGTAGCCATTCAGGGAGAGCCTTGAAGGAGCCCTGAACTGGGAAAGAACAGCATGCAGAAGAAAGCGTCTGTGCTGTGAAGATCTGCAGCCATAAGAACACACCGAGGAGGTATGGCCTTTAGCAATCTGAGAACAGCATGATGGGACTCTAGAGAAATAGAACAACAACAAGTGGCAGCTTTCGATTTGGAGCAATCCAGCAAAGCTTGCAAATTTCTTGCTGGGCACCACCCTCTTGGTCAGGGCGAGTGGCCAGAAATGGAGGCCATTTTCCATGGGGAAAACGAAGTCATTGGCCCAGGCTCTGGGTGTCAGATGAAAGGTGGCATCTGGGGCTCTAAGGACTTGCAGGGTCCTAGTTGCTGGCAGCTTTCGTTCTGGAAGGATCCAGCAGAGTTTGTAGATTCCTGGCTTGGCACTGCCCTGCCTGCCAGGCCGAGTGGCCACAAATGAAGGCCATTTTCCATGGGAAAAACGAAGTCCTTTCCCCAGGGTCTCAGGAATATGTTCAAGGTGGCGTTTGAGGCTCTAAGTACTTCCAGGGCCCTAGTTGCTGCCAGCTTTTCTTTTGGAAAAATCCAGCAACGATTGCATCATTCTAGCTAGGCTCCCACTTTCTGCCAGGGTGAGTGGCTGCTAAGGGAGGCCATTTGCCATGGGAAAAAGAAGTCCTTTCCCCAGGGTCTGGGTGTCAGATGAAAGGTGGCCTTTGGGGTTCTGAGGACTTGTAGGGTAGTACTTACTGGCTAGAGTAGAGGAAATGGATTCTATTTGAATATCTGTCCCACAGGTCCTGGTTGTCCTTGATGGGCTGCAGCTGTGAGCATTGAAGAGAACTGGGATAAAAGGGGGCGGCGTAGCCATTCAGGGAGAGCCTTGAAGGAGCCCTGAACTGGGAAAGAACAGCATGCAGAAGAAAGCGTCTGTGCTGTGAAGATCTGCAGCCATAAGAACACACCGAGGAGGTATGGACTTTAGCAATCTGAGAACAGCATGATGGGACTCTAGAGAAATAGAACAACAACAAGTGGCAGCTTTAGATTTGGAGCAATCCAGCAAAGCTTGCAAATTTCTTGCTGGGCACCACCCTCTTGGTCAGGGCGAGTGGCCAGAAATGGAGGCCATTTTCCATGGGGAAAACGAAGTCATTGGCCCAGGCTCTGGGTGTCAGATGACTGGTGGCATCTGGGGCTCTAAGGACTTGCAGGGTCCTAGTTGCTGGCAGCTTTCGTTCTGGAAGGATCCAGCAGAGTTTGTAGATTCCTGGCTTGGCACTGCCCTGCCTGCCAGGCCGAGTGGCCACAAATGAAGGCCATTTTCCATGGGAAAAACGAAGTCCTTTCCCCAGGGTCTCAGTAATATGTTCAAGGTGGCGTTTGAGGCTCTAAGTACTTCCAGGGCCCTAGTTGCTGCCAGCTTTTCTTTTGGAAAAATCCAGCAACGATTGCATCATTCTAGCTAGGCTCCCACTTTCTGCCAGGGTGAGTGGCTGCCAAGGGAGGCCATTTGCCATGGGAAAAAGAAGTCCTTTCCCCAGGGTCTGGGTGTCAGATGAAAGGTGGCCTTTGGGGTTCTGAGGACTTGTAGGGTAGTACTTACTGGCTAGAGTAGAGGAAATGGATTCTATTTGAATATCTGTCCCACAGGTCCTGGTTGTCCTTGATGGGCTGCAGCTGTGAGCATTGAAGAGAACTGGGATAAAAGGGGGCGGCGTAGCCATTCAGGGAGAGCCTTGAAGGAGCCCTGAACTGGGAAAGAACAGCATGCAGAAGAAAGCGTCTGTGCTGTGAAGATCTGCAGCCATAAGAACACACCGAGGAGGTATGGACTTTAGCAATCTGAGAACAGCATGATGGGACTCTAGAGAAATAGAACAACAACAAGTGGCAGCTTTCGATTTGGAGCAATCCAGCAAAGCTTGCAAATTTCTTGCTGGGCACCACCCTCTTGGTCAGGGCGAGTGGCCAGAAATGGAGGCCATTTTCCATGGGGAAAACGAAGTCATTGGCCCAGGCTCTGGGTGTCAGATGACTGGTGGCATCTGGGGCTCTAAGGACTTGCAGGGTCCTAGTTGCTGGCAGCTTTCGTTCTGGAAGGATCCAGCAGAGTTTGTAGATTCCTGGCTTGGCACTGCCCTGCCTGCCAGGCCGAGTGGCCACAAATGAAGGCCATTTTCCATGGGAAAAACGAAGTCCTTTCCCCAGGGTCTCAGTAATATGTTCAAGGTGGCGTTTGAGGCTCTAAGTACTTCCAGGGCCCTAGTTGCTGCCAGCTTTTCTTTTGGAAAAATCCAGCAACGATTGCATCATTCTAGCTAGGCTCCCACTTTCTGCCAGGGTGAGTGGCTGCCAAGGGAGGCCATTTGCCATGGGAAAAAGAAGTCCTTTCCCCAGGGTCTGGGTGTCAGATGAAAGGTGGCCTTTGGGGTTCTGAGGACTTGTAGGGTAGTACTTACTGGCTAGAGTAGAGGAAATGGATTCTATTTGAATATCTGTCCCACAGGTCCTGGTTGTCCTTGATGGGCTGCAGCTGTGAGCATTGAAGAGAACTGGGATAAAAGGGGGCGGCGTAGCCATTCAGGGAGAGCCTTGAAGGAGCCCTGAACTGGGAAAGAACAGCATGCAGAAGAAAGCGTCTGTGCTGTGAAGATCTGCAGCCATAAGAACACACCGAGGAGGTATGGCCTTTAGCAATCTGAGAACAGCATGATGGGACTCTAGAGAAATAGAACAACAACAAGTGGCAGCTTTCGATTTGGAGCAATCCAGCAAAGCTTGCAAATTTCTTGCTGGGCACCACCCTCTTGGTCAGGGCGAGTGGCCAGAAATGGAGGCCATTTTCCATGGGGAAAACGAAGTCATTGGCCCAGGCTCTGGGTGTCAGATGACTGGTGGCATCTGGGGCTCTAAGGACTTGCAGGGTCCTAGTTGCTGGCAGCTTTCGTTCTGGAAGGATCCAGCAGAGTTTGTAGATTCCTGGCTTGGCACTGCCCTGCCTGCCAGGCCGAGTGGCCACAAATGAAGGCCATTTTCCATGGGAAAAACGAAGTCCTTTCCCCAGGGTCTCAGTAATATGTTCAAGGTGGCGTTTGAGGCTCTAAGTACTTCCAGGGCCCTAGTTGCTGCCAGCTTTTCTTTTGGAAAAATCCAGCAACGATTGCATCATTCTAGCTAGGCTCCCACTTTCTGCCAGGGTGAGTGGCTGCCAAGGGAGGCCATTTGCCATGGGAAAAAGAAGTCCTTTCCCCAGGGTCTGGGTGTCAGATGAAAGGTGGCCTTTGGGGTTCTGAGGACTTGTAGGGTAGTACTTACTGGCTAGAGTAGAGGAAATGGATTCTATTTGAATATCTGTCCCACAGGTCCTGGTTGTCCTTGATGGGCTGCAGCTGTGAGCATTGAAGAGAACTGGGATAAAAGGGGGCGGCGTAGCCATTCAGGGAGAGCCTTGAAGGAGCCCTGAACTGGGAAAGAACAGCATGCAGAAGAAAGCGTCTGTGCTGTGAAGATCTGCAGCCATAAGAACACACCGAGGAGGTATGGACTTTAGCAATCTGAGAACAGCATGATGGGACTCTAGAGAAATAGAACAACAACAAGTGGCAGCTTTCGATTTGGAGCAATCCAGCAAAGCTTGCAAATTTCTTGCTGGGCACCACCCTCTTGGTCAGGGCGAGTGGCCAGAAATGGAGGCCATTTTCCATGGGGAAAACGAAGTCATTGGCCCAGGCTCTGGGTGTCAGATGACTGGTGGCATCTGGGGCTCTAAGGACTTGCAGGGTCCTAGTTGCTGGCAGCTTTCGTTCTGGAAGGATCCAGCAGAGTTTGTAGATTCCTGGCTTGGCACTGCCCTGCCTGCCAGGCCGAGTGGCCACAAATGAAGGCCATTTTCCATGGGAAAAACGAAGTCCTTTCCCCAGGGTCTCAGTAATATGTTCAAGGTGGCGTTTGAGGCTCTAAGTACTTCCAGGGCCCTAGTTGCTGCCAGCTTTTCTTTTGGAAAAATCCAGCAACGATTGCATCATTCTAGCTAGGCTCCCACTTTCTGCCAGGGTGAGTGGCTGCCAAGGGAGGCCATTTGCCATGGGAAAAAGAAGTCCTTTCCCCAGGGTCTGGGTGTCAGATGAAAGGTGGCCTTTGGGGTTCTGAGGACTTGTAGGGTAGTACTTACTGGCTAGAGTAGAGGAAATGGATTCTATTTGAATATCTGTCCCACAGGTCCTGGTTGTCCTTGATGGGCTGCAGCTGTGAGCATTGAAGAGAACTGGGACAAAAGGGGGCGGCGTAGCCATTCAGGGAGAGCCTTGAAGGAGCCCTGAACTGGGAAAGAACAGCATGCAGAAGAAAGCGTCTGTGCTGTGAAGATCTGCAGCCATAAGAACACACCGAGGAGGTATGGACTTTAGCAATCTGAGAACAGCATGATGGGACTCTAGAGAAATAGAACAACAACAAGTGGCAGCTTTCGATTTGGAGCAATCCAGCAAAGCTTGCAAATTTCTTGCTGGGCACCACCCTCTTGGTCAGGGCGAGTGGCCAGAAATGGAGGCCATTTTCCATGGGGAAAACGAAGTCATTGGCCCAGGCTCTGGGTGTCAGATGACTGGTGGCATCTGGGGCTCTAAGGACTTGCAGGGTCCTAGTTGCTGGCAGCTTTCGTTCTGGAAGGATCCAGCAGAGTTTGTAGATTCCTGGCTTGGCACTGCCCTGCCTGCCAGGCCGAGTGGCCACAAATGAAGGCCATTTTCCATGGGAAAAACGAAGTCCTTTCCCCAGGGTCTCAGTAATATGTTCAAGGTGGCGTTTGAGGCTCTAAGTACTTCCAGGGCCCTAGTTGCTGCCAGCTTTTCTTTTGGAAAAATCCAGCAACGATTGCATCATTCTAGCTAGGCTCCCACTTTCTGCCAGGGTGAGTGGCTGCCAAGGGAGGCCATTTGCCATGGGAAAAAGAAGTCCTTTCCCCAGGGTCTGGGTGTCAGATGAAAGGTGGCCTTTGGGGTTCTGAGGACTTGTAGGGTAGTACTTACTGGCTAGAGTAGAGGAAATGGATTCTATTTGAATATCTGTCCCACAGGTCCTGGTTGTCCTTGATGGGCTGCAGCTGTGAGCATTGAAGAGAACTGGGATAAAAGGGGGCGGCGTAGCCATTCAGGGAGAGCCTTGAAGGAGCCCTGAACTGGGAAAGAACAGCATGCAGAAGAAAGCGTCTGTGCTGTGAAGATCTGCAGCCATAAGAACACACCGAGGAGGTATGGACTTTAGCAATCTGAGAACAGCATGATGGGACTCTAGAGAAATAGAACAACAACAAGTGGCAGCTTTAGATTTGGAGCAATCCAGCAAAGCTTGCAAATTTCTTGCTGGGCACCACCCTCTTGGTCAGGGCGAGTGGCCAGAAATGGAGGCCATTTTCCATGGGGAAAACGAAGTCATTGGCCCAGGCTCTGGGTGTCAGATGACTGGTGGCATCTGGGGCTCTAAGGACTTGCAGGGTCCTAGTTGCTGGCAGCTTTCGTTCTGGAAGGATCCAGCAGAGTTTGTAGATTCCTGGCTTGGCACTGCCCTGCCTGCCAGGCCGAGTGGCCAGAAATGAAGGCCATTTTCCATGGGAAAAACGAAGTCCTTTCCCCAGGGTCTCAGTAATATGTTCAAGGTGGCGTTTGAGGCTCTAAGTACTTCCAGGGCCCTAGTTGCTGCCAGCTTTTCTTTTGGAAAAATCCAGCAACGATTGCATCATTCTAGCTAGGCTCCCACTTTCTGCCAGGGTGAGTGGCTGCCAAGGGAGGCCATTTGCCATGGGAAAAAGAAGTCCTTTCCCCAGGGTCTGGGTGTCAGATGAAAGGTGGCCTTTGGGGTTCTGAGGACTTGTAGGGTAGTACTTACTGGCTAGAGTAGAGGAAATGGATTCTATTTGAATATCTGTCCCACAGGTCCTGGTTGTCCTTGATGGGCTGCAGCTGTGAGCATTGAAGAGAACTGGGATAAAAGGGGGCGGCGTAGCCATTCAGGGAGAGCCTTGAAGGAGCCCTGAACTGGGAAAGAACAGCATGCAGAAGAAAGCGTCTGTGCTGTGAAGATCTGCAGCCATAAGAACACACCGAGGAGGTATGGCCTTTAGCAATCTGAGAACAGCATGATGGGACTCTAGAGAAATAGAACAACAACAAGTGGCAGCTTTCGATTTGGAGCAATCCAGCAAAGCTTGCAAATTTCTTGCTGGGCACCACCCTCTTGGTCAGGGCGAGTGGCCAGAAATGGAGGCCATTTTCCATGGGGAAAACGAAGTCATTGGCCCAGGCTCTGGGTGTCAGATGACTGGTGGCATCTGGGGCTCTAAGGACTTGCAGGGTCCTAGTTGCTGGCAGCTTTCGTTCTGGAAGGATCCAGCAGAGTTTGTAGATTCCTGGCTTGGCACTGCCCTGCCTGCCAGGCCGAGTGGCCAGAAATGAAGGCCATTTTCCATGGGAAAAACGAAGTCCTTTCCCCAGGGTCTCAGTAATATGTTCAAGGTGGCGTTTGAGGCTCTAAGTACTTCCAGGGCCCTAGTTGCTGGCAGCTTTTCTTTTGGAAAAATCCAGCAACGATTGCATCATTCTAGCTAGGCTCCCACTTTCTGCCAGGGTGAGTGGCTGCCAAGGGAGGCCATTTGCCATGGGAAAAAGAAGTCCTTTCCCCAGGGTCTGGGTGTCAGATGAAAGGTGGCCTTTGGGGTTCTGAGGACTTGTAGGGTAGTACTTACTGGCTAGAGTAGAGGAAATGGATTCTATTTGAATATCTGTCCCACAGGTCCTGGTTGTCCTTGATGGGCTGCAGCTGTGAGCATTGAAGAGAACTGGGATAAAAGGGGGCGGCGTAGCCATTCAGGGAGAGCCTTGAAGGAGCCCTGAACTGGGAAAGAACAGCATGCAGAAGAAAGCGTCTGTGCTGTGAAGATCTGCAGCCATAAGAACACACCGAGGAGGTATGGACTTTAGCAATCTGAGAACAGCATGATGGGACTCTAGAGAAATAGAACAACAACAAGTGGCAGCTTTCGATTTGGAGCAATCCAGCAAAGCTTGCAAATTTCTTGCTGGGCACCACCCTCTTGGTCAGGGCGAGTGGCCAGAAATGGAGGCCATTTTCCATGGGGAAAACGAAGTCATTGGCCCAGGCTCTGGGTGTCAGATGACTGGTGGCATCTGGGGCTCTAAGGACTTGCAGGGTCCTAGTTGCTGGCAGCTTTCGTTCTGGAAGGATCCAGCAGAGTTTGTAGATTCCTGGCTTGGCACTGCCCTGCCTGCCAGGCCGAGTGGCCACAAATGAAGGCCATTTTCCATGGGAAAAACGAAGTCCTTTCCCCAGGGTCTCAGTAATATGTTCAAGGTGGCGTTTGAGGCTCTAAGTACTTCCAGGGCCCTAGTTGCTGCCAGCTTTTCTTTTGGAAAAATCCAGCAACGATTGCATCATTCTAGCTAGGCTCCCACTTTCTGCCAGGGTGAGTGGCTGCCAAGGGAGGCCATTTGCCATGGGAAAAAGAAGTCCTTTCCCCAGGGTCTGGGTGTCAGATGAAAGGTGGCCTTTGGGGTTCTGAGGACTTGTAGGGTACTACTTACTGGCTAGAGTAGAGGAAATGGATTCTATTTGAATATCTGTCCCACAGGTCCTGGTTGTCCTTGATGGGCTGCAGCTGTGAGCATTGAAGAGAACTGGGATAAAAGGGGGCGGCGTAGCCATTCAGGGAGAGCCTTGAAGGAGCCCTGAACTGGGAAAGAACAGCATGCAGAAGAAAGCGTCTGTGCTGTGAAGATCTGCAGCCATAAGAACACACCGAGGAGGTATGGACTTTAGCAATCTGAGAACAGCATGATGGGACTCTAGAGAAATAGAACAACAACAAGTGGCAGCTTTCGATTTGGAGCAATCCAGCAAAGCTTGCAAATTTCTTGCTGGGCACCACCCTCTTGGTCAGGGCGAGTGGCCAGAAATGGAGGCCATTTTCCATGGGGAAAACGAAGTCATTGGCCCAGGCTCTGGGTGTCAGATGACTGGTGGCATCTGGGGCTCTAAGGACTTGCAGGGTCCTAGTTGCTGGCAGCTTTCGTTCTGGAAGGATCCAGCAGAGTTTGTAGATTCCTGGCTTGGCACTGCCCTGCCTGCCAGGCCGAGTGGCCAGAAATGAAGGCCATTTTCCATGGGAAAAACGAAGTCCTTTCCCCAGGGTCTCAGTAATATGTTCAAGGTGGCGTTTGAGGCTCTAAGTACTTCCAGGGCCCTAGTTGCTGCCAGCTTTTCTTTTGGAAAAATCCAGCAACGATTGCATCATTCTAGCTAGGCTCCCACTTTCTGCCAGGGTGAGTGGCTGCCAAGGGAGGCCATTTGCCATGGGAAAAAGAAGTCCTTTCCCCAGGGTCTGGGTGTCAGATGAAAGGTGGCCTTTGGGGTTCTGAGGACTTGTAGGGTAGTACTTACTGGCTAGAGTAGAGGAAATGGATTCTATTTGAATATCTGTCCCACAGGTCCTGGTTGTCCTTGATGGGCTGCAGCTGTGAACATTGAAGAGAACTGGGATAAAAGGGGGCGGCGTAGCCATTCAGGGAGAGCCTTGAAGGAGCCCTGAACTGGGAAAGAACAGCATGCAGAAGAAAGCGTCTGTGCTGTGAAGATCTGCAGCCATAAGAACACACCGAGGAGGTATGGACTTTAGCAATCTGAGAACAGCATGATGGGACTCTAGAGAAATAGAACAACAACAAGTGGCAGCTTTCGATTTGGAGCAATCCAGCAAAGCTTGCAAATTTCTTGCTGGGCACCACCCTCTTGGTCAGGGCGAGTGGCCAGAAATGGAGGCCATTTTCCATGGGGAAAACGAAGTCATTGGCCCAGGCTCTGGGTGTCAGATGACTGGTGGCATCTGGGGCTCTAAGGACTTGCAGGGTCCTAGTTGCTGGCAGCTTTCGTTCTGGAAGGATCCAGCAGAGTTTGTAGATTCCTGGCTTGGCACTGCCCTGCCTGCCAGGCCGAGTGGCCACAAATGAAGGCCATTTTCCATGGGAAAAACGAAGTCCTTTCCCCAGGGTCTCAGTAATATGTTCAAGGTGGCGTTTGAGGCTCTAAGTACTTCCAGGGCCCTAGTTGCTGGCAGCTTTTCTTTTGGAAAAATCCAGCAACGATTGCATCATTCTAGCTAGGCTCCCACTTTCTGCCAGGGTGAGTGGCTGCCAAGGGAGGCCATTTGCCATGGGAAAAAGAAGTCCTTTCCCCAGGGTCTGGGTGTCAGATGAAAGGTGGCCTTTGGGGTTCTGAGGACTTGTAGGGTAGTACTTACTGGCTAGAGTAGAGGAAATGGATTCTATTTGAATATCTGTCCCACAGGTCCTGGTTGTCCTTGATGGGCTGCAGCTGTGAGCATTGAAGAGAACTGGGATAAAAGGGGGCGGCGTAGCCATTCAGGGAGAGCCTTGAAGGAGCCCTGAACTGGGAAAGAACAGCATGCAGAAGAAAGCGTCTGTGCTGTGAAGATCTGCAGCCATAAGAACACACCGAGGAGGTATGGACTTTAGCAATCTGAGAACAGCATGATGGGACTCTAGAGAAATAGAACAACAACAAGTGGCAGCTTTCGATTTGGAGCAATCCAGCAAAGCTTGCAAATTTCTTGCTGGGCACCACCCTCTTGGTCAGGGCGAGTGGCCAGAAATGGAGGCCATTTTCCATGGGGAAAACGAAGTCATTGGCCCAGGCTCTGGGTGTCAGATGACTGGTGGCATCTGGGGCTCTAAGGACTTGCAGGGTCCTAGTTGCTGGCAGCTTTCGTTCTGGAAGGATCCAGCAGAGTTTGTAGATTCCTGGCTTGGCACTGCCCTGCCTGCCAGGCCGAGTGGCCACAAATGAAGGCCATTTTCCATGGGAAAAACGAAGTCCTTTCCCCAGGGTCTCAGTAATATGTTCAAGGTGGCGTTTGAGGCTCTAAGTACTTCCAGGGCCCTAGTTGCTGCCAGCTTTTCTTTTGGAAAAATCCAGCAACGATTGCATCATTCTAGCTAGGCTCCCACTTTCTGCCAGGGTGAGTGGCTGCCAAGGGAGGCCATTTGCCATGGGAAAAAGAAGTCCTTTCCCCAGGGTCTGGGTGTCAGATGAAAGGTGGCCTTTGGGGTTCTGAGGACTTGTAGGGTAGTACTTACTGGCTAGAGTAGAGGAAATGGATTCTATTTGAATATCTGTCCCACAGGTCCTGGTTGTCCTTGATGGGCTGCAGCTGTGAGCATTGAAGAGAACTGGGATAAAAGGGGGCGGCGTAGCCATTCAGGGAGAGCCTTGAAGGAGCCCTGAACTGGGAAAGAACAGCATGCAGAAGAAAGCGTCTGTGCTGTGAAGATCTGCAGCCATAAGAACACACCGAGGAGGTATGGACTTTAGCAATCTGAGAACAGCATGATGGGACTCTAGAGAAATAGAACAACAACAAGTGGCAGCTTTCGATTTGGAGCAATCCAGCAAAGCTTGCAAATTTCTTGCTGGGCACCACCCTCTTGGTCAGGGCGAGTGGCCAGAAATGGAGGCCATTTTCCATGGGGAAAACGAAGTCATTGGCCCAGGCTCTGGGTGTCAGATGACTGGTGGCATCTGGGGCTCTAAGGACTTGCAGGGTCCTAGTTGCTGGCAGCTTTCGTTCTGGAAGGATCCAGCAGAGTTTGTAGATTCCTGGCTTGGCACTGCCCTGCCTGCCAGGCCGAGTGGCCACAAATGAAGGCCATTTTCCATGGGAAAAACGAAGTCCTTTCCCCAGGGTCTCAGTAATATGTTCAAGGTGGCGTTTGAGGCTCTAAGTACTTCCAGGGCCCTAGTTGCTGCCAGCTTTTCTTTTGGAAAAATCCAGCAACGATTGCATCATTCTAGCTAGGCTCCCACTTTCTGCCAGGGTGAGTGGCTGCCAAGGGAGGCCATTTGCCATGGGAAAAAGAAGTCCTTTCCCCAGGGTCTGGGTGTCAGATGAAAGGTGGCCTTTGGGGTTCTGAGGACTTGTAGGGTAGTACTTACTGGCTAGAGTAGAGGAAATGGATTCTATTTGAATATCTGTCCCACAGGTCCTGGTTGTCCTTGATGGGCTGCAGCTGTGAGCATTGAAGAGAACTGGGATAAAAGGGGGCGGCGTAGCCATTCAGGGAGAGCCTTGAAGGAGCCCTGAACTGGGAAAGAACAGCATGCAGAAGAAAGCGTCTGTGCTGTGAAGATCTGCAGCCATAAGAACACACCGAGGAGGTATGGCCTTTAGCAATCTGAGAACAGCATGATGGGACTCTAGAGAAATAGAACAACAACAAGTGGCAGCTTTAGATTTGGAGCAATCCAGCAAAGCTTGCAAATTTCTTGCTGGGCACCACCCTCTTGGTCAGGGCGAGTGGCCAGAAATGGAGGCCATTTTCCATGGGGAAAACGAAGTCATTGGCCCAGGCTCTGGGTGTCAGATGACTGGTGGCATCTGGGGCTCTAAGGACTTGCAGGGTCCTAGTTGCTGGCAGCTTTCGTTCTGGAAGGATCCAGCAGAGTTTGTAGATTCCTGGCTTGGCACTGCCCTGCCTGCCAGGCCGAGTGGCCACAAATGAAGGCCATTTTCCATGGGAAAAACGAAGTCCTTTCCCCAGGGTCTCAGTAATATGTTCAAGGTGGCGTTTGAGGCTCTAAGTACTTCCAGGGCCCTAGTTGCTGGCAGCTTTTCTTTTGGAAAAATCCAGCAACGATTGCATCATTCTAGCTAGGCTCCCACTTTCTGCCAGGGTGAGTGGCTGCCAAGGGAGGCCATTTGCCATGGGAAAAAGAAGTCCTTTCCCCAGGGTCTGGGTGTCAGATGAAAGGTGGCCTTTGGGGTTCTGAGGACTTGTAGGGTAGTACTTACTGGCTAGAGTAGAGGAAATGGATTCTATTTGAATATCTGTCCCACAGGTCCTGGTTGTCCTTGATGGGCTGCAGCTGTGAACATTGAAGAGAACTGGGATAAAAGGGGGCGGCGTAGCCATTCAGGGAGAGCCTTGAAGGAGCCCTGAACTGGGAAAGAACAGCATGCAGAAGAAAGCGTCTGTGCTGTGAAGATCTGCAGCCATAAGAACACACCGAGGAGGTATGGACTTTAGCAATCTGAGAACAGCATGATGGGACTCTAGAGAAATAGAACAACAACAAGTGGCAGCTTTCGATTTGGAGCAATCCAGCAAAGCTTGCAAATTTCTTGCTGGGCACCACCCTCTTGGTCAGGGCGAGTGGCCAGAAATGGAGGCCATTTTCCATGGGGAAAACGAAGTCATTGGCCCAGGCTCTGGGTGTCAGATGACTGGTGGCATCTGGGGCTCTAAGGACTTGCAGGGTCCTAGTTGCTGGCAGCTTTCGTTCTGGAAGGATCCAGCAGAGTTTGTAGATTCCTGGCTTGGCACTGCCCTGCCTGCCAGGCCGAGTGGCCACAAATGAAGGCCATTTTCCATGGGAAAAACGAAGTCCTTTCCCCAGGGTCTCAGTAATATGTTCAAGGTGGCGTTTGAGGCTCTAAGTACTTCCAGGGCCCTAGTTGCTGCCAGCTTTTCTTTTGGAAAAATCCAGCAACGATTGCATCATTCTAGCTAGGCTCCCACTTTCTGCCAGGGTGAGTGGCTGCCAAGGGAGGCCATTTGCCATGGGAAAAAGAAGTCCTTTCCCCAGGGTCTGGGTGTCAGATGAAAGGTGGCCTTTGGGGTTCTGAGGACTTGTAGGGTAGTACTTACTGGCTAGAGTAGAGGAAATGGATTCTATTTGAATATCTGTCCCACAGGTCCTGGTTGTCCTTGATGGGCTGCAGCTGTGAACATTGAAGAGAACTGGGATAAAAGGGGGCGGCGTAGCCATTCAGGGAGAGCCTTGAAGGAGCCCTGAACTGGGAAAGAACAGCATGCAGAAGAAAGCGTCTGTGCTGTGAAGATCTGCAGCCATAAGAACACACCGAGGAGGTATGGACTTTAGCAATCTGAGAACAGCATGATGGGACTCTAGAGAAATAGAACAACAACAAGTGGCAGCTTTCGATTTGGAGCAATCCAGCAAAGCTTGCAAATTTCTTGCTGGGCACCACCCTCTTGGTCAGGGCGAGTGGCCAGAAATGGAGGCCATTTTCCATGGGGAAAACGAAGTCATTGGCCCAGGCTCTGGGTGTCAGATGACTGGTGGCATCTGGGGCTCTAAGGACTTGCAGGGTCCTAGTTGCTGGCAGCTTTCGTTCTGGAAGGATCCAGCAGAGTTTGTAGATTCCTGGCTTGGCACTGCCCTGCCTGCCAGGCCGAGTGGCCACAAATGAAGGCCATTTTCCATGGGAAAAACGAAGTCCTTTCCCCAGGGTCTCAGTAATATGTTCAAGGTGGCGTTTGAGGCTCTAAGTACTTCCAGGGCCCTAGTTGCTGCCAGCTTTTCTTTTGGAAAAATCCAGCAACGATTGCATCATTCTAGCTAGGCTCCCACTTTCTGCCAGGGTGAGTGGCTGCCAAGGGAGGCCATTTGCCATGGGAAAAAGAAGTCCTTTCCCCAGGGTCTGGGTGTCAGATGAAAGGTGGCCTTTGGGGTTCTGAGGACTTGTAGGGTAGTACTTACTGGCTAGAGTAGAGGAAATGGATTCTATTTGAATATCTGTCCCACAGGTCCTGGTTGTCCTTGATGGGCTGCAGCTGTGAGCATTGAAGAGAACTGGGATAAAAGGGGGCGGCGTAGCCATTCAGGGAGAGCCTTGAAGGAGCCCTGAACTGGGAAAGAACAGCATGCAGAAGAAAGCGTCTGTGCTGTGAAGATCTGCAGCCATAAGAACACACCGAGGAGGTATGGCCTTTAGCAATCTGAGAACAGCATGATGGGACTCTAGAGAAATAGAACAACAACAAGTGGCAGCTTTCGATTTGGAGCAATCCAGCAAAGCTTGCAAATTTCTTGCTGGGCACCACCCTCTTGGTCAGGGCGAGTGGCCAGAAATGGAGGCCATTTTCCATGGGGAAAACGAAGTCATTGGCCCAGGCTCTGGGTGTCAGATGACTGGTGGCATCTGGGGCTCTAAGGACTTGCAGGGTCCTAGTTGCTGGCAGCTTTCGTTCTGGAAGGATCCAGCAGAGTTTGTAGATTCCTGGCTTGGCACTGCCCTGCCTGCCAGGCCGAGTGGCCAGAAATGAAGGCCATTTTCCATGGGAAAAACGAAGTCCTTTCCCCAGGGTCTCAGTAATATGTTCAAGGTGGCGTTTGAGGCTCTAAGTACTTCCAGGGCCCTAGTTGCTGCCAGCTTTTCTTTTGGAAAAATCCAGCAACGATTGCATCATTCTAGCTAGGCTCCCACTTTCTGCCAGGGTGAGTGGCTGCCAAGGGAGGCCATTTGCCATGGGAAAAAGAAGTCCTTTCCCCAGGGTCTGGGTGTCAGATGAAAGGTGGCCTTTGGGGTTCTGAGGACTTGTAGGGTAGTACTTACTGGCTAGAGTAGAGGAAATGGATTCTATTTGAATATCTGTCCCACAGGTCCTGGTTGTCCTTGATGGGCTGCAGCTGTGAGCATTGAAGAGAACTGGGATAAAAGGGGGCGGCGTAGCCATTCAGGGAGAGCCTTGAAGGAGCCCTGAACTGGGAAAGAACAGCATGCAGAAGAAAGCGTCTGTGCTGTGAAGATCTGCAGCCATAAGAACACACCGAGGAGGTATGGACTTTAGCAATCTGAGAACAGCATGATGGGACTCTAGAGAAATAGAACAACAACAAGTGGCAGCTTTCGATTTGGAGCAATCCAGCAAAGCTTGCAAATTTCTTGCTGGGCACCACCCTCTTGGTCAGGGCGAGTGGCCAGAAATGGAGGCCATTTTCCATGGGGAAAACGAAGTCATTGGCCCAGGCTCTGGGTGTCAGATGACTGGTGGCATCTGGGGCTCTAAGGACTTGCAGGGTCCTAGTTGCTGGCAGCTTTCGTTCTGGAAGGATCCAGCAGAGTTTGTAGATTCCTGGCTTGGCACTGCCCTGCCTGCCAGGCCGAGTGGCCACAAATGAAGGCCATTTTCCATGGGAAAAACGAAGTCCTTTCCCCAGGGTCTCAGTAATATGTTCAAGGTGGCGTTTGAGGCTCTAAGTACTTCCAGGGCCCTAGTTGCTGGCAGCTTTTCTTTTGGAAAAATCCAGCAACGATTGCATCATTCTAGCTAGGCTCCCACTTTCTGCCAGGGTGAGTGGCTGCCAAGGGAGGCCATTTGCCATGGGAAAAAGAAGTCCTTTCCCCAGGGTCTGGGTGTCAGATGAAAGGTGGCCTTTGGGGTTCTGAGGACTTGTAGGGTAGTACTTACTGGCTAGAGTAGAGGAAATGGATTCTATTTGAATATCTGTCCCACAGGTCCTGGTTGTCCTTGATGGGCTGCAGCTGTGAGCATTGAAGAGAACTGGGATAAAAGGGGGCGGCGTAGCCATTCAGGGAGAGCCTTGAAGGAGCCCTGAACTGGGAAAGAACAGCATGCAGAAGAAAGCGTCTGTGCTGTGAAGATCTGCAGCCATAAGAACACACCGAGGAGGTATGGACTTTAGCAATCTGAGAACAGCATGATGGGACTCTAGAGAAATAGAACAACAACAAGTGGCAGCTTTCGATTTGGAGCAATCCAGCAAAGCTTGCAAATTTCTTGCTGGGCACCACCCTCTTGGTCAGGGCGAGTGGCCAGAAATGGAGGCCATTTTCCATGGGGAAAACGAAGTCATTGGCCCAGGCTCTGGGTGTCAGATGACTGGTGGCATCTGGGGCTCTAAGGACTTGCAGGGTCCTAGTTGCTGGCAGCTTTCGTTCTGGAAGGATCCAGCAGAGTTTGTAGATTCCTGGCTTGGCACTGCCCTGCCTGCCAGGCCGAGTGGCCAGAAATGAAGGCCATTTTCCATGGGAAAAACGAAGTCCTTTCCCCAGGGTCTCAGTAATATGTTCAAGGTGGCGTTTGAGGCTCTAAGTACTTCCAGGGCCCTAGTTGCTGCCAGCTTTTCTTTTGGAAAAATCCAGCAACGATTGCATCATTCTAGCTAGGCTCCCACTTTCTGCCAGGGTGAGTGGCTGCCAAGGGAGGCCATTTGCCATGGGAAAAAGAAGTCCTTTCCCCAGGGTCTGGGTGTCAGATGAAAGGTGGCCTTTGGGGTTCTGAGGACTTGTAGGGTAGTACTTACTGGCTAGAGTAGAGGAAATGGATTCTATTTGAATATCTGTCCCACAGGTCCTGGTTGTCCTTGATGGGCTGCAGCTGTGAGCATTGAAGAGAACTGGGATAAAAGGGGGCGGCGTAGCCATTCAGGGAGAGCCTTGAAGGAGCCCTGAACTGGGAAAGAACAGCATGCAGAAGAAAGCGTCTGTGCTGTGAAGATCTGCAGCCATAAGAACACACCGAGGAGGTATGGACTTTAGCAATCTGAGAACAGCATGATGGGACTCTAGAGAAATAGAACAACAACAAGTGGCAGCTTTCGATTTGGAGCAATCCAGCAAAGCTTGCAAATTTCTTGCTGGGCACCACCCTCTTGGTCAGGGCGAGTGGCCAGAAATGGAGGCCATTTTCCATGGGGAAAACGAAGTCATTGGCCCAGGCTCTGGGTGTCAGATGACTGGTGGCATCTGGGGCTCTAAGGACTTGCAGGGTCCTAGTTGCTGGCAGCTTTCGTTCTGGAAGGATCCAGCAGAGTTTGTAGATTCCTGGCTTGGCACTGCCCTGCCTGCCAGGCCGAGTGGCCACAAATGAAGGCCATTTTCCATGGGAAAAACGAAGTCCTTTCCCCAGGGTCTCAGTAATATGTTCAAGGTGGCGTTTGAGGCTCTAAGTACTTCCAGGGCCCTAGTTGCTGGCAGCTTTTCTTTTGGAAAAATCCAGCAACGATTGCATCATTCTAGCTAGGCTCCCACTTTCTGCCAGGGTGAGTGGCTGCCAAGGGAGGCCATTTGCCATGGGAAAAAGAAGTCCTTTCCCCAGGGTCTGGGTGTCAGATGAAAGGTGGCCTTTGGGGTTCTGAGGACTTGTAGGGTAGTACTTACTGGCTAGAGTAGAGGAAATGGATTCTATTTGAATATCTGTCCCACAGGTCCTGGTTGTCCTTGATGGGCTGCAGCTGTGAGCATTGAAGAGAACTGGGATAAAAGGGGGCGGCGTAGCCATTCAGGGAGAGCCTTGAAGGAGCCCTGAACTGGGAAAGAACAGCATGCAGAAGAAAGCGTCTGTGCTGTGAAGATCTGCAGCCATAAGAACACACCGAGGAGGTATGGACTTTAGCAATCTGAGAACAGCATGATGGGACTCTAGAGAAATAGAACAACAACAAGTGGCAGCTTTCGATTTGGAGCAATCCAGCAAAGCTTGCAAATTTCTTGCTGGGCACCACCCTCTTGGTCAGGGCGAGTGGCCAGAAATGGAGGCCATTTTCCATGGGGAAAACGAAGTCATTGGCCCAGGCTCTGGGTGTCAGATGACTGGTGGCATCTGGGGCTCTAAGGACTTGCAGGGTCCTAGTTGCTGGCAGCTTTCGTTCTGGAAGGATCCAGCACAGTTTGTAGATTCCTGGCTTGGCACTGCCCTGCCTGCCAGGCCGAGTGGCCACAAATGAAGGCCATTTTCCATGGGAAAAACGAAGTCCTTTCCCCAGGGTCTCAGTAATATGTTCAAGGTGGCGTTTGAGGCTCTAAGTACTTCCAGGGCCCTAGTTGCTGGCAGCTTTTCTTTTGGAAAAATCCAGCAACGATTGCATCATTCTAGCTAGGCTCCCACTTTCTGCCAGGGTGAGTGGCTGCCAAGGGAGGCCATTTGCCATGGGAAAAAGAAGTCCTTTCCCCAGGGTCTGGGTGTCAGATGAAAGGTGGCCTTTGGGGTTCTGAGGACTTGTAGGGTAGTACTTACTGGCTAGAGTAGAGGAAATGGATTCTATTTGAATATCTGTCCCACAGGTCCTGGTTGTCCTTGATGGGCTGCAGCTGTGAGCATTGAAGAGAACTGGGATAAAAGGGGGCGGCGTAGCCATTCAGGGAGAGCCTTGAAGGAGCCCTGAACTGGGAAAGAACAGCATGCAGAAGAAAGCGTCTGTGCTGTGAAGATCTGCAGCCATAAGAACACACCGAGGAGGTATGGACTTTAGCAATCTGAGAACAGCATGATGGGACTCTAGAGAAATAGAACAACAACAAGTGGCAGCTTTCGATTTGGAGCAATCCAGCAAAGCTTGCAAATTTCTTGCTGGGCACCACCCTCTTGGTCAGGGCGAGTGGCCAGAAATGGAGGCAATTTTCCATGGGGAAAACGAAGTCATTGGCCCAGGCTCTGGGTGTCAGATGACTGGTGGCATCTGGGGCTGTAAGGACTTGCAGGGTCCTAGTTGCTGGCAGCTTTCGTTCTGGAAGGATCCAGCAGAGTTTGTAGATTCCTGGCTTGGCACTGCCCTGCCTGCCAGGCCAAGTGGCCACAAATGAAGGCCATTTTCCATGGGAAAAACGAAGTCCTTTCCCCAGGGTCTCAGTAATATGTTCAAGGTGGCGTTTGAGGCTCTAAGTACTTCCAGGGCCCTAGTTGCTGCCAGCTTTTCTTTTGGAAAAATCCAGCAACGATTGCATCATTCTAGCTAGGCTCCCACTTTCTGCCAGGGTGAGTGGCTGCCAAGGGAGGCCATTTGCCATGGGAAAAAGAAGTCCTTTCCCCAGGGTCTGGGTGTCAGATGAAAGGTGGCCTTTGGGGTTCTGAGGACTTGTAGGGTAGTACTTACTGGCTAGAGTAGAGGAAATGGATTCTATTTGAATATCTGTCCCACAGGTCCTGGTTGTCCTTGATGGGCTGCAGCTGTGAGCATTGAAGAGAACTGGGATAAAAGGGGGTGGCGTAGCCATTCAGGGAGAGCCTTGAAGGAGCCCTGAACTGGGAAAGAACAGCATGCAGAAGAAAGCGTCTGTGCTGTGAAGATCTGCAGCCATAAGAACACACCGAGGAGGTATGGACTTTAGCAATCTGAGAACAGCATGATGGGACTCTAGAGAAATAGAACAACAACAAGTGGCAGCTTTCGATTTGGAGCAATCCAGCAAAGCTTGCAAATTTCTTGCTGGGCACCACCCTCTTGGTCAGGGCGAGTGGCCAGAAATGGAGGCCATTTTCCATGGGGAAAACGAAGTCATTGGCCCAGGCTCTGGGTGTCAGATGACTGGTGGCATCTGGGGCTCTAAGGACTTGCAGGGTCCTAGTTGCTGGCAGCTTTCGTTCTGGAAGGATCCAGCAGAGTTTGTAGATTCCTGGCTTGGCACTGCCCTGCCTGCCAGGCCGAGTGGCCACAAATGAAGGCCATTTTCCATGGGAAAAACGAAGTCCTTTCCCCAGGGTCTCAGGAATATGTTCAAGGTGGCGTTTGAGGCTCTAAGTACTTCCAGGGCCCTAGTTGCTGGCAGCTTTTCTTTTGGAAAAATCCAGCAACGATTGCATCATTCTAGCTAGGCTCCCACTTTCTGCCAGGGTGAGTGGCTGCCAAGGGAGGCCATTTGCCATGGGAAAAAGAAGTCCTTTCCCCAGGGTCTGGGTGTCAGATGAAAGGTGGCCTTTGGGGTTCTGAGGACTTGTAGGGTAGTACTTACTGGCTAGAGTAGAGGAAATGGATTCTATTTGAATATCTGTCCCACAGGTCCTGGTTGTCCTTGATGGGCTGCAGCTGTGAGCATTGAAGAGAACTGGGATAAAAGGGGGCGGCGTAGCCATTCAGGGAGAGCCTTGAAGGAGCCCTGAACTGGGAAAGAACAGCATGCAGAAGAAAGCGTCTGTGCTGTGAAGATCTGCAGCCATAAGAACACACCGAGGAGGTATGGACTTTAGCAATCTGAGAACAGCATGATGGGACTCTAGAGAAATAGAACAACAACAAGTGGCAGCTTTAGATTTGGAGCAATCCAACAAAGCTTGCAAATTTCTTGCTGGGCACCACCCTCTTGGTCAGGGCGAGTGGCCAGAAATGGAGGCCATTTTCCATGGGGAAAACGAAGTCATTGGCCCAGGCTCTGGGTGTCAGATGACTGGTGGCATCTGGGGCTCTAAGGACTTGCAGGGTCCTAGTTGCTGGCAGCTTTCGTTCTGGAAGGATCCAGCAGAGTTTGTAGATTCCTGGCTTGGCACTGCCCTGCCTGCCAGGCCGAGTGGCCACAAATGAAGGCCATTTTCCATGGGAAAAACGAAGTCCTTTCCCCAGGGTCTCAGGAATATGTTCAAGGTGGCGTTTGAGGCTCTAAGTACTTCCAGGGCCCTAGTTGCTGGCAGCTTTTCTTTTGGAAAAATCCAGCAACGATTGCATCATTCTAGCTAGGCTCCCACTTTCTGCCAGGGTGAGTGGCTGCCAAGGGAGGCCATTTGCCATGGGAAAAAGAAGTCCTTTCCCCAGGGTCTGGGTGTCAGATGAAAGGTGGCCTTTGGGGTTCTGAGGACTTGTAGGGTAGTACTTACTGGCTAGAGTAGAGGAAATGGATTCTATTTGAATATCTGTCCCACAGGTCCTGGTTGTCCTTGATGGGCTGCAGCTGTGAGCATTGAAGAGAACTGGGATAAAAGGGGGCGGCGTAGCCATTCAGGGAGAGCCTTGAAGGAGCCCTGAACTGGGAAAGAACAGCATGCAGAAGAAAGCGTCTGTGCTGTGAAGATCTGCAGCCATAAGAACACACCGAGGAGGTATGGAC
Organism: Agelaius phoeniceus; assembly: GCF_051311805.1. Taxonomy (NCBI): domain Eukaryota; kingdom Metazoa; phylum Chordata; class Aves; order Passeriformes; family Icteridae; genus Agelaius; species Agelaius phoeniceus. The sequence continues at coordinate 4,843,212 of NC_135297.1, forward strand.
TTTAGCAATCTGAGAACAGCATGATGGGACTCTAGAGAAATAGAACAACAACAAGTGGCAGCTTTCGATTTGGAGCAATCCAGCAAAGCTTGCAAATTTCTTGCTGGGCACCACCCTCTTGGTCAGGGCGAGTGGCCAGAAATGGAGGCCATTTTCCATGGGGAAAACGAAGTCATTGGCCCAGGCTCTGGGTGTCAGATGACAGGTGGCATCTGGGGCTGTAAGGACTTGCAGGGTCCTAGTTGCTGGCAGCTTTCGTTCTGGAAGGATCCAGCAGAGTTTGTAGATTCCTGGCTTGGCACTGCCCTGCCTGCCAGGCCGAGTGGCCACAAATGAAGGCCATTTTCCATGGGAAAAACGAAGTCCTTTCCCCAGGGTCTCAGGAATATGTTCAAGGTGGCGTTTGAGGCTCTAAGTACTTCCAGGGCCCTAGTTGCTGCCAGCTTTTCTTTTGGAAAAATCCAGCAACGATTGCATCATTCTAGCTAGGCTCCCACTTTCTGCCAGGGTGAGTGGCTGCCAAGGGAGGCCATTTGCCATGGGAAAAAGAAGTCCTTTCCCCAGGGTCTGGGTGTCAGATGAAAGGTGGCCTTTGGGGTTCTGAGGACTTGTAGGGTAGTACTTACTGGCTAGAGTAGAGGAAATGGATTCTATTTGAATATCTGTCCCACAGGTCCTGGTTGTCCTTGATGGGCTGCAGCTGTGAGCATTGAAGAGAACTGGGATAAAAGGGGGCGGCGTAGCCATTCAGGGAGAGCCTTGAAGGAGCCCTGAACTGGGAAAGAACAGCATGCAGAAGAAAGCGTCTGTGCTGTGAAGATCTGCAGCCATAAGAACACACCGAGGAGGTATGGACTTTAGCAATCTGAGAACAGCATGATGGGACTCTAGAGAAATAGAACAACAACAAGTGGCAGCTTTAGATTTGGAGCAATCCAGCAAAGCTTGCAAATTTCTTGCTGGGCACCACCCTCTTGGTCAGGGCGAGTGGCCAGAAATGGAGGCCATTTTCCATGGGGAAAACGAAGTCATTGGCCCAGGCTCTGGGTGTCAGATGACTGGTGGCATCTGGGGCTCTAAGGACTTGCAGGGTCCTAGTTGCTGGCAGCTTTCATTCTGGAAGGATCCAGCAGAGTTTGTAGATTCCTGGCTTGGCACTGCCCTGCCTGCCAGGCCGAGTGGCCAGAAATGAAGGCCATTTTCCATGGGAAAAACGAAGTCCTTTCCCCAGGGTCTCAGTAATATGTTCAAGGTGGCGTTTGAGGCTCTAAGTACTTCCAGGGCCCTAGTTGCTGCCAGCTTTTCTTTTGGAAAAATCCAGCAACGATTGCATCATTCTAGCTAGGCTCCCACTTTCTGCCAGGGTGAGTGGCTGCCAAGGGAGGCCATTTGCCATGGGAAAAAGAAGTCCTTTCCCCAGGGTCTGGGTGTCAGATGAAAGGTGGCCTTTGGGGTTCTGAGGACTTGTAGGGTAGTACTTACTGGCTAGAGTAGAGGAAATGGATTCTATTTGAATATCTGTCCCACAGGTCCTGGTTGTCCTTGATGGGCTGCAGCTGTGAGCATTGAAGAGAACTGGGATAAAAGGGGGCGGCGTAGCCATTCAGGGAGAGCCTTGAAGGAGCCCTGAACTGGGAAAGAACAGCATGCAGAAGAAAGCGTCTGTGCTGTGAAGATCTGCAGCCATAAGAACACACCGAGGAGGTATGGACTTTAGCAATCTGAGAACAGCATGATGAGACTCTAGAGAAATAGAACAACAACAAGTGGCAGCTTTAGATTTGGAGCAATCCAGCAAAGCTTGCAAATTTCTTGCTGGGCACCACCCTCTTGGTCAGGGCGAGTGGCCAGAAATGGAGGCCATTTTCCATGGGGAAAACGAAGTCATTGGCCCAGGCTCTGGGTGTCAGATGACTGGTGGCATCTGGGGCTCTAAGGACTTGCAGGGTCCTAGTTGCTGGCAGCTTTCGTTCTGGAAGGATCCAGCAGAGTTTGTAGATTCCTGGCTTGGCACTGCCCTGCCTGCCAGGCCAAGTGGCCAGAAATGAAGGCCATTTTCCATGGGAAAAACGAAGTCCTTTCCCCAGGGTCTCAGTAATATGTTCAAGGTGGCGTTTGAGGCTCTAAGTACTTCCAGGGCCCTAGTTGCTGGCAGCTTTTCTTTTGGAAAAATCCAGCAACGATTGCATCATTCTAGCTAGGCTCCCACTTTCTGCCAGGGTGAGTGGCTGCCAAGGGAGGCCATTTGCCATGGGAAAAAGAAGTCCTTTCCCCAGGGTCTGGGTGTCAGATGAAAGGTGGCCTTTGGGGTTCTGAGGACTTGTAGGGTAGTACTTACTGGCTAGAGTAGAGGAAATGGATTCTATTTGAATATCTGTCCCACAGGTCCTGGTTGTCCTTGATGGGCTGCAGCTGTGAGCATTGAAGAGAACTGGGATAAAAGGGGGCGGCGTAGCCATTCAGGGAGAGCCTTGAAGGAGCCCTGAACTGGGAAAGAACAGCATGCAGAAGAAAGCGTCTGTGCTGTGAAGATCTGCAGCCATAAGAACACACCGAGGAGGTATGGACTTTAGCAATCTGAGAACAGCATGATGGGACTCTAGAGAAATAGAACAACAACAAGTGGCAGCTTTCGATTTGGAGCAATCCAGCAAAGCTTGCAAATTTCTTGCTGGGCACCACCCTCTTGGTCAGGGCGAGTGGCCAGAAATGGAGGCCATTTTCCATGGGGAAAATGAAGTCATTGGCCCAGGCTCTGGGTGTCAGATGACAGGTGGCATCTGGGGCTGTAAGGACTTGCAGGGTCCTAGTTGCTAGCAGCTTTCGTTCTGGAAGGATCCAGCAGAGTTTGTAGATTCCTGGCTTGGCACTGCCCTGCCTGCCAGGCCGAGTGGCCACAAATGAAGGCCATTTTCCATGGGAAAAACGAAGTCCTTTCCCCAGGGTCTCAGTAATATGTTCAAGGTGGCGTTTGAGGCTCTAAGTACTTCCAGGGCCCTAGTTGCTGGCAGCTTTTCTTTTGGAAAAATCCAGCAACGATTGCATCATTCTAGCTAGGCTCCCACTTTCTGCCAGGGTGAGTGGCTGCCAAGGGAGGCCATTTGCCATGGGAAAAAGAAGTCCTTTCCCCAGGGTCTGGGTGTCAGATGAAAGGTGGCCTTTGGGGTTCTGAGGACTTGTAGGGTAGTACTTACTGGCTAGAGTAGAGGAAATGGATTCTATTTGAATATCTGTCCCACAGGTCCTGGTTGTCCTTGATGGGCTGCAGCTGTGAGCATTGAAGAGAACTGGGATAAAAGGGGGCGGCGTAGCCATTCAGGGAGAGCCTTGAAGGAGCCCTGAACTGGGAAAGAACAGCATGCAGAAGAAAGCGTCTGTGCTGTGAAGATCTGCAGCCATAAGAACACACCGAGGAGGTATGGACTTTAGCAATCTGAGAACAGCATGATGGGACTCTAGAGAAATAGAACAACAACAAGTGGCAGCTTTCGATTTGGAGCAATCCAGCAAAGCTTGCAAATTTCTTGCTGGGCACCACCCTCTTGGTCAGGGCGAGTGGCCAGAAATGGAGGCCATTTTCCATGGGGAAAACGAAGTCATTGGCCCAGGCTCTGGGTGTCAGATGACTGGTGGCATCTGGGGCTCTAAGGACTTGCAGGGTCCTAGTTGCTGGCAGCTTTCGTTCTGGAAGGATCCAGCAGAGTTTGTAGATTCCTGGCTTGGCACTGCCCTGCCTTCCAGGCCGAGTGGCCACAAATGAAGGCCATTTTCCATGGGAAAAACGAAGTCCTTTCCCCAGGGTCTCAGGAATATGTTCAAGGTGGCGTTTGAGGCTCTAAGTACTTCCAGGGCCCTAGTTGCTGCCAGCTTTTCTTTTGGAAAAATCCAGCAACGATTGCATCATTCTAGCTAGGCTCCCACTTTCTGCCAGGGTGAGTGGCTGCCAAGGGAGGCCATTTGCCATGGGAAAAAGAAGTCCTTTCCCCAGGGTCTGGGTGTCAGATGAAAGGTGGCCTTTGGGGTTCTGAGGACTTGTAGGGTAGTACTTACTGGCTAGAGTAGAGGAAATGGATTCTATTTGAATATCTGTCCCACAGGTCCTGGTTGTCCTTGATGGGCTGCAGCTGTGAGCATTGAAGAGAACTGGGATAAAAGGGGGCGGCGTAGCCATTCAGGGAGAGCCTTGAAGGAGCCCTGAACTGGGAAAGAACAGCATGCAGAAGAAAGCGTCTGTGCTGTGAAGATCTGCAGCCATAAGAACACACCGAGGAGGTATGGACTTTAGCAATCTGAGAACAGCATGATGGGACTCTAGAGAAATAGAACAACAACAAGTGGCAGCTTTCGATTTGGAGCAATCCAGCAAAGCTTGCAAATTTCTTGCTGGGCACCACCCTCTTGGTCAGGGCGAGTGGCCAGAAATGGAGGCCATTTTCCATGGGGAAAACGAAGTCATTGGCCCAGGCTCTGGGTGTCAGATGACAGGTGGCATCTGGGGCTGTAAGGACTTGCAGGGTCCTAGTTGCTGGCAGCTTTCGTTCTGGAAGGATCCAGCAGAGTTTGTAGATTCCTGGCTTGGCACTGCCCTGCCTGCCAGGCCAAGTGGCCAGAAATGAAGGCCATTTTCCATGGGAAAAACGAAGTCCTTTCCCCAGGGTCTCAGTAATATGTTCAAGGTGGCGTTTGAGGCTCTAAGTACTTCCAGGGCCCTAGTTGCTGCCAGCTTTTCTTTTGGAAAAATCCAGCAACGATTGCATCATTCTAGCTAGGCTCCCACTTTCTGCCAGGGTGAGTGGCTGCCAAGGGAGGCCATTTGCCATGGGAAAAAGAAGTCCTTTCCCCAGGGTCTGGGTGTCAGATGAAAGGTGGCCTTTGGGGTTCTGAGGACTTGTAGGGTAGTACTTACTGGCTAGAGTAGAGGAAATGGATTCTATTTGAATATCTGTCCCACAGGTCCTGGTTGTCCTTGATGGGCTGCAGCTGTGAGCATTGAAGAGAACTGGGATAAAAGGGGGCGGCGTAGCCATTCAGGGAGAGCCTTGAAGGAGCCCTGAACTGGGAAAGAACAGCATGCAGAAGAAAGCGTCTGTGCTGTGAAGATCTGCAGCCATAAGAACACACCGAGGAGGTATGGACTTTAGCAATCTGAGAACAGCATGATGGGACTCTAGAGAAATAGAACAACAACAAGTGGCAGCTTTCGATTTGGAGCAATCCAGCAAAGCTTGCAAATTTCTTGCTGGGCACCACCCTCTTGGTCAGGGCGAGTGGCCAGAAATGGAGGCCATTTTCCATGGGGAAAATGAAGTCATTGGCCCAGGCTCTGGGTGTCAGATGACAGGTGGCATCTGGGGCTGTAAGGACTTGCAGGGTCCTAGTTGCTAGCAGCTTTCGTTCTGGAAGGATCCAGCAGAGTTTGTAGATTCCTGGCTTGGCACTGCCCTGCCTGCCAGGCCGAGTGGCCACAAATGAAGGCCATTTTCCATGGGAAAAACGAAGTCCTTTCCCCAGGGTCTCAGTAATATGTTCAAGGTGGCGTTTGAGGCTCTAAGTACTTCCAGGGCCCTAGTTGCTGGCAGCTTTTCTTTTGGAAAAATCCAGCAACGATTGCATCATTCTAGCTAGGCTCCCACTTTCTGCCAGGGTGAGTGGCTGCCAAGGGAGGCCATTTGCCATGGGAAAAAGAAGTCCTTTCCCCAGGGTCTGGGTGTCAGATGAAAGGTGGCCTTTGGGGTTCTGAGGACTTGTAGGGTAGTACTTACTGGCTAGAGTAGAGGAAATGGATTCTATTTGAATATCTGTCCCACAGGTCCTGGTTGTCCTTGATGGGCTGCAGCTGTGAGCATTGAAGAGAACTGGGATAAAAGGGGGCGGCGTAGCCATTCAGGGAGAGCCTTGAAGGAGCCCTGAACTGGGAAAGAACAGCATGCAGAAGAAAGCGTCTGTGCTGTGAAGATCTGCAGCCATAAGAACACACCGAGGAGGTATGGACTTTAGCAATCTGAGAACAGCATGATGGGACTCTAGAGAAATAGAACAACAACAAGTGGCAGCTTTCGATTTGGAGCAATCCAGCAAAGCTTGCAAATTTCTTGCTGGGCACCACCCTCTTGGTCAGGGCGAGTGGCCAGAAATGGAGGCCATTTTCCATGGGGAAAACGAAGTCATTGGCCCAGGCTCTGGGTGTCAGATGACTGGTGGCATCTGGGGCTCTAAGGACTTGCAGGGTCCTAGTTGCTGGCAGCTTTCGTTCTGGAAGGATCCAGCACAGTTTGTAGATTCCTGGCTTGGCACTGCCCTGCCTTCCAGGCCGAGTGGCCACAAATGAAGGCCATTTTCCATGGGAAAAACGAAGTCCTTTCCCCAGGGTCTCAGGAATATGTTCAAGGTGGCGTTTGAGGCTCTAAGTACTTCCAGGGCCCTAGTTGCTGCCAGCTTTTCTTTTGGAAAAATCCAGCAACGATTGCATCATTCTAGCTAGGCTCCCACTTTCTGCCAGGGTGAGTGGCTGCCAAGGGAGGCCATTTGCCATGGGAAAAAGAAGTCCTTTCCCCAGGGTCTGGGTGTCAGATGAAAGGTGGCCTTTGGGGTTCTGAGGACTTGTAGGGTAGTACTTACTGGCTAGAGTAGAGGAAATGGATTCTATTTGAATATCTGTCCCACAGGTCCTGGTTGTCCTTGATGGGCTGCAGCTGTGAGCATTGAAGAGAACTGGGATAAAAGGGGGCGGCGTAGCCATTCAGGGAGAGCCTTGAAGGAGCCCTGAACTGGGAAAGAACAGCATGCAGAAGAAAGCGTCTGTGCTGTGAAGATCTGCAGCCATAAGAACACACCGAGGAGGTATGGACTTTAGCAATCTGAGAACAGCATGATGGGACTCTAGAGAAATAGAACAACAACAAGTGGCAGCTTTCGATTTGGAGCAATCCAGCAAAGCTTGCAAATTTCTTGCTGGGCACCACCCTCTTGGTCAGGGCGAGTGGCCAGAAATGGAGGCCATTTTCCATGGGGAAAACGAAGTCATTGGCCCAGGCTCTGGGTGTCAGATGACAGGTGGCATCTGGGGCTGTAAGGACTTGCAGGGTCCTAGTTGCTGGCAGCTTTCGTTCTGGAAGGATCCAGCAGAGTTTGTAGATTCCTGGCTTGGCACTGCCCTGCCTGCCAGGCCAAGTGGCCAGAAATGAAGGCCATTTTCCATGGGAAAAACGAAGTCCTTTCCCCAGGGTCTCAGTAATATGTTCAAGGTGGCGTTTGAGGCTCTAAGTACTTCCAGGGCCCTAGTTGCTGCCAGCTTTTCTTTTGGAAAAATCCAGCAACGATTGCATCATTCTAGCTAGGCTCCCACTTTCTGCCAGGGTGAGTGGCTGCCAAGGGAGGCCATTTGCCATGGGAAAAAGAAGTCCTTTCCCCAGGGTCTGGGTGTCAGATGAAAGGTGGCCTTTGGGGTTCTGAGGACTTGTAGGGTAGTACTTACTGGCTAGAGTAGAGGAAATGGATTCTATTTGAATATCTGTCCCACAGGTCCTGGTTGTCCTTGATGGGCTGCAGCTGTGAGCATTGAAGAGAACTGGGATAAAAGGGGGCGGCGTAGCCATTCAGGGAGAGCCTTGAAGGAGCCCTGAACTGGGAAAGAACAGCATGCAGAAGAAAGCGTCTGTGCTGTGAAGATCTGCAGCCATAAGAACACACCGAGGAGGTATGGACTTTAGCAATCTGAGAACAGCATGATGGGACTCTAGAGAAATAGAACAACAACAAGTGGCAGCTTTCGATTTGGAGCAATCCAGCAAAGCTTGCAAATTTCTTGCTGGGCACCACCCTCTTGGTCAGGGCGAGTGGCCAGAAATGGAGGCCATTTTCCATGGGGAAAACGAAGTCATTGGCCCAGGCTCTGGGTGTCAGATGACAGGTGGCATCTGGGGCTGTAAGGACTTGCAGGGTCCTAGTTGCTGGCAGCTTTCGTTCTGGAAGGATCCAGCAGAGTTTGTAGATTCCTGGCTTGGCACTGCCCTGCCTGCCAGGCCGAGTGGCCACAAATGAAGGCCATTTTCCATGGGAAAAACGAAGTCCTTTCCCCAGGGTCTCAGGAATATGTTCAAGGTGGCGTTTGAGGCTCTAAGTACTTCCAGGGCCCTAGTTGCTGCCAGCTTTTCTTTTGGAAAAATCCAGCAACGATTGCATCATTCTAGCTAGGCTCCCACTTTCTGCCAGGGTGAGTGGCTGCCAAGGGAGGCCATTTGCCATGGGAAAAAGAAGTCCTTTCCCCAGGGTCTGGGTGTCAGATGAAAGGTGGCCTTTGGGGTTCTGAGGACTTGTAGGGTAGTACTTACTGGCTAGAGTAGAGGAAATGGATTCTATTTGAATATCTGTCCCACAGGTCCTGGTTGTCCTTGATGGGCTGCAGCTGTGAGCATTGAAGAGAACTGGGACAAAAGGGGGCGGCGTAGCCATTCAGGGAGAGCCTTGAAGGAGCCCTGAACTGGGAAAGAACAGCATGCAGAAGAAAGCGTCTGTGCTGTGAAGATCTGCAGCCATAAGAACACACCGAGGAGGTATGGACTTTAGCAATCTGAGAACAGCATGATGGGACTCTAGAGAAATAGAACAACAACAAGTGGCAGCTTTCGATTTGGAGCAATCCAGCAAAGCTTGCAAATTTCTTGCTGGGCACCACCCTCTTGGTCAGGGCGAGTGGCCAGAAATGGAGGCCATTTTCCATGGGGAAAACGAAGTCATTGGCCCAGGCTCTGGGTGTCAGATGACTGGTGGCATCTGGGGCTCTAAGGACTTGCAGGGTCCTAGTTGCTGGCAGCTTTCGTTCTGGAAGGATCCAGCAGAGTTTGTAGATTCCTGGCTTGGCACTGCCCTGCCTGCCAGGCCGAGTGGCCACAAATGAAGGCCATTTTCCATGGGAAAAACGAAGTCCTTTCCCCAGGATCTCAGTAATATTTTCAAGGTGGCGTTTGAGGCTCTAAGTACTTCCAGGGCCCTAGTTGCTGCCAGCTTTTCTTTTGGAAAAATCCAGCAACGATTGCATCATTCTAGCTAGGCTCCCACTTCCTGCCAGGGTGAGTGGCTGCCAAGGGAGGCCATTTGCCATGGGAAAAAGAAGTCCTTTCCCCAGGGTCTGGGTGTCAGATGAAAGGTGGCCTTTGGGGTTCTGAGGACTTGTAGGGTAGTACTTACTGGCTAGAGTAGAGGAAATGGATTCTATTTGAATATCTGTCCCACAGGTCCTGGTTGTCCTTGATGGGCTGCAGCTGTGAGCATTGAAGAGAACTGGGATAAAAGGGGGCGGCGTAGCCATTCAGGGAGAGCCTTGAAGGAGCCCTGAACTGGGAAAGAACAGCATGCAGAAGAAAGCGTCTGTGCTGTGAAGATCTGCAGCCATAAGAACACACCGAGGAGGTATGGACTTTAGCAATCTGAGAACAGCATGATGGGACTCTAGAGAAATAGAACAACAACAAGTGGCAGCTTTCGATTTGGAGCAATCCAGCAAAGCTTGCAAATTTCTTGCTGGGCACCACCCTCTTGGTCAGGGCGAGTGGCCAGAAATGGAGGCCATTTTCCATGGGGAAAACGAAGTCATTGGCCCAGGCTCTGGGTGTCAGATGACTGGTGGCATCTGGGGCTCTAAGGACTTGCAGGGTCCTAGTTGCTGGCAGCTTTCGTTCTGGAAGGATCCAGCAGAGTTTGTAGATTCCTGGCTTGGCACTGCCCTGCCTGCCAGGCCGAGTGGCCACAAATGAAGGCCATTTTCCATGGGAAAAACGAAGTCCTTTCCCCAGGGTCTCAGTAATATGTTCAAGGTGGCGTTTGAGGCTCTAAGTACTTCCAGGGCCCTAGTTGCTGCCAGCTTTTCTTTTGGAAAAATCCAGCAACGATTGCATCATTCTAGCTAGGCTCCCACTTTCTGCCAGGGTGAGTGGCTGCCAAGGGAGGCCATTTGCCATGGGAAAAAGAAGTCCTTTCCCCAGGGTCTGGGTGTCAGATGAAAGGTGGCCTTTGGGGTTCTGAGGACTTGTAGGGTAGTACTTACTGGCTAGAGTAGAGGAAATGGATTCTATTTGAATATCTGTCCCACAGGTCCTGGTTGTCCTTGATGGGCTGCAGCTGTGAGCATTGAAGAGAACTGGGATAAAAGGGGGCGGCGTAGCCATTCAGGGAGAGCCTTGAAGGAGCCCTGAACTGGGAAAGAACAGCATGCAGAAGAAAGCGTCTGTGCTGTGAAGATCTGCAGCCATAAGAACACACCGAGGAGGTATGGACTTTAGCAATCTGAGAACAGCATGATGGGACTCTAGAGAAATAGAACAACAACAAGTGGCAGCTTTCGATTTGGAGCAATCCAGCAAAGCTTGCAAATTTCTTGCTGGGCACCACCCTCTTGGTCAGGGCGAGTGGCCAGAAATGGAGGCCATTTTCCATGGGGAAAACGAAGTCATTGGCCCAGGCTCTGGGTGTCAGATGACTGGTGGCATCTGGGGCTCTAAGGACTTGCAGGGTCCTAGTTGCTGGCAGCTTTCGTTCTGGAAGGATCCAGCAGAGTTTGTAGATTCCTGGCTTGGCACTGCCCTGCCTGCCAGGCCGAGTGGCCACAAATGAAGGCCATTTTCCATGGGAAAAACGAAGTCCTTTCCCCAGGGTCTCAGTAATATGTTCAAGGTGGCGTTTGAGGCTCTAAGTACTTCCAGGGCCCTAGTTGCTGCCAGCTTTTCTTTTGGAAAAATCCAGCAACGATTGCATCATTCTAGCTAGGCTCCCACTTTCTGCCAGGGTGAGTGGCTGCCAAGGGAGGCCATTTGCCATGGGAAAAAGAAGTCCTTTCCCCAGGGTCTGGGTGTCAGATGAAAGGTGGCCTTTGGGGTTCTGAGGACTTGTAGGGTAGTACTTACTGGCTAGAGTAGAGGAAATGGATTCTATTTGAATATCTGTCCCACAGGTCCTGGTTGTCCTTGATGGGCTGCAGCTGTGAGCATTGAAGAGAACTGGGACAAAAGGGGGCGGCGTAGCCATTCAGGGAGAGCCTTGAAGGAGCCCTGAACTGGGAAAGAACAGCATGCAGAAGAAAGCGTCTGTGCTGTGAAGATCTGCAGCCATAAGAACACACCGAGGAGGTATGGACTTTAGCAATCTGAGAACAGCATGATGGGACTCTAGAGAAATAGAACAACAACAAGTGGCAGCTTTCGATTTGGAGCAATCCAGCAAAGCTTGCAAATTTCTTGCTGGGCACCACCCTCTTGGTCAGGGCGAGTGGCCAGAAATGGAGGCCATTTTCCATGGGGAAAACGAAGTCATTGGCCCAGGCTCTGGGTGTCAGATGACTGGTGGCATCTGGGGCTCTAAGGACTTGCAGGGTCCTAGTTGCTGGCAGCTTTCGTTCTGGAAGGATCCAGCAGAGTTTGTAGATTCCTGGCTTGGCACTGCCCTGCCTGCCAGGCCGAGTGGCCACAAATGAAGGCCATTTTCCATGGGAAAAACGAAGTCCTTTCCCCAGGATCTCAGTAATATTTTCAAGGTGGCGTTTGAGGCTCTAAGTACTTCCAGGGCCCTAGTTGCTGCCAGCTTTTCTTTTGGAAAAATCCAGCAACGATTGCATCATTCTAGCTAGGCTCCCACTTCCTGCCAGGGTGAGTGGCTGCCAAGGGAGGCCATTTGCCATGGGAAAAAGAAGTCCTTTCCCCAGGGTCTGGGTGTCAGATGAAAGGTGGCCTTTGGGGTTCTGAGGACTTGTAGGGTAGTACTTACTGGCTAGAGTAGAGGAAATGGATTCTATTTGAATATCTGTCCCACAGGTCCTGGTTGTCCTTGATGGGCTGCAGCTGTGAGCATTGAAGAGAACTGGGATAAAAGGGGGCGGCGTAGCCATTCAGGGAGAGCCTTGAAGGAGCCCTGAACTGGGAAAGAACAGCATGCAGAAGAAAGCGTCTGTGCTGTGAAGATCTGCAGCCATAAGAACACACCGAGGAGGTATGGACTTTAGCAATCTGAGAACAGCATGATGGGACTCTAGAGAAATAGAACAACAACAAGTGGCAGCTTTCGATTTGGAGCAATCCAGCAAAGCTTGCAAATTTCTTGCTGGGCACCACCCTCTTGGTCAGGGCGAGTGGCCAGAAATGGAGGCCATTTTCCATGGGGAAAACGAAGTCATTGGCCCAGGCTCTGGGTGTCAGATGACTGGTGGCATCTGGGGCTCTAAGGACTTGCAGGGTCCTAGTTGCTGGCAGCTTTCGTTCTGGAAGGATCCAGCAGAGTTTGTAGATTCCTGGCTTGGCACTGCCCTGCCTGCCAGGCCGAGTGGCCACAAATGAAGGCCATTTTCCATGGGAAAAACGAAGTCCTTTCCCCAGGGTCTCAGTAATATGTTCAAGGTGGCGTTTGAGGCTCTAAGTACTTCCAGGGCCCTAGTTGCTGCCAGCTTTTCTTTTGGAAAAATCCAGCAACGATTGCATCATTCTAGCTAGGCTCCCACTTTCTGCCAGGGTGAGTGGCTGCCAAGGGAGGCCATTTGCCATGGGAAAAAGAAGTCCTTTCCCCAGGGTCTGGGTGTCAGATGAAAGGTGGCCTTTGGGGTTCTGAGGACTTGTAGGGTAGTACTTACTGGCTAGAGTAGAGGAAATGGATTCTATTTGAATATCTGTCCCACAGGTCCTGGTTGTCCTTGATGGGCTGCAGCTGTGAGCATTGAAGAGAACTGGGATAAAAGGGGGTGGCGTAGCCATTCAGGGAGAGCCTTGAAGGAGCCCTGAACTGGGAAAGAACAGCATGCAGAAGAAAGCGTCTGTGCTGTGAAGATCTGCAGCCATAAGAACACACCGAGGAGGTATGGACTTTAGCAATCTGAGAACAGCATGATGGGACTCTAGAGAAATAGAACAACAACAAGTGGCAGCTTTCGATTTGGAGCAATCCAGCAAAGCTTGCAAATTTCTTGCTGGGCACCACCCTCTTGGTCAGGGCGAGTGGCCAGAAATGGAGGCCATTTTCCATGGGGAAAACGAAGTCATTGGCCCAGGCTCTGGGTGTCAGATGACTGGTGGCATCTGGGGCTCTAAGGACTTGCAGGGTCCTAGTTGCTGGCAGCTTTCGTTCTGGAAGGATCCAGCAGAGTTTGTAGATTCCTGGCTTGGCACTGCCCTGCCTGCCAGGCCAAGTGGCCACAAATGAAGGCCATTTTCCATGGGAAAAACGAAGTCCTTTCCCCAGGGTCTCAGTAATATGTTCAAGGTGGCGTTTGAGGCTCTAAGTACTTCCAGGGCCCTAGTTGCTGCCAGCTTTTCTTTTGGAAAAATCCAGCAACGATTGCATCATTCTAGCTAGGCTCCCACTTTCTGCCAGGGTGAGTGGCTGCCAAGGGAGGCCATTTGCCATGGGAAAAAGAAGTCCTTTCCCCAGGGTCTGGGTGTCAGATGAAAGGTGGCCTTTGGGGTTCTGAGGACTTGTAGGGTAGTACTTACTGGCTAGAGTAGAGGAAATGGATTCTATTTGAATATCTGTCCCACAGGTCCTGGTTGTCCTTGATGGGCTGCAGCTGTGAGCATTGAAGAGAACTGGGATAAAAGGGGGCGGCGTAGCCATTCAGGGAGAGCCTTGAAGGAGCCCTGAACTGGGAAAGAACAGCATGCAGAAGAAAGCGTCTGTGCTGTGAAGATCTGCAGCCATAAGAACACACCGAGGAGGTATGGACTTTAGCAATCTGAGAACAGCATGATGGGACTCTAGAGAAATAGAACAACAACAAGTGGCAGCTTTCGATTTGGAGCAATCCAGCAAAGCTTGCAAATTTCTTGCTGGGCACCACCCTCTTGGTCAGGGCGAGTGGCCAGAAATGGAGGCCATTTTCCATGGGGAAAACGAAGTCATTGGCCCAGGCTCTGGGTGTCAGATGACTGGTGGCATCTGGGGCTCTAAGGACTTGCAGGGTCCTAGTTGCTGGCAGCTTTCGTTCTGGAAGGATCCAGCACAGTTTGTAGATTCCTGGCTTGGCACTGCCCTGCCTGCCAGGCCGAGTGGCCAGAAATGAAGGCCATTTTCCATGGGAAAAACGAAGTCCTTTCCCCAGGGTCTCAGGAATATGTTCAAGGTGGCGTTTGAGGCTCTAAGTACTTCCAGGGCCCTAGTTGCTGGCAGCTTTTCTTTTGGAAAAATCCAGCAACGATTGCATCATTCTAGCTAGGCTCCCACTTTCTGCCAGGGTGAGTGGCTGCCAAGGGAGGCCATTTGCCATGGGAAAAAGAAGTCCTTTCCCCAGGGTCTGGGTGTCAGATGAAAGGTGGCCTTTGGGGTTCTGAGGACTTGTAGGGTAGTACTTACTGGCTAGAGTAGAGGAAATGGATTCTATTTGAATATCTGTCCCACAGGTCCTGGTTGTCCTTGATGGGCTGCAGCTGTGAGCATTGAAGAGAACTGGGATAAAAGGGGGCGGCGTAGCCATTCAGGGAGAGCCTTGAAGGAGCCCTGAACTGGGAAAGAACAGCATGCAGAAGAAAGCGTCTGTGCTGTGAAGATCTGCAGCCATAAGAACACACCGAGGAGGTATGGACTTTAGCAATCTGAGAACAGCATGATGGGACTCTAGAGAAATAGAACAACAACAAGTGGCAGCTTTCGATTTGGAGCAATCCAGCAAAGCTTGCAAATTTCTTGCTGGGCACCACCCTCTTGGTCAGGGCGAGTGGCCAGAAATGGAGGCCATTTTCCATGGGGAAAACGAAGTCATTGGCCCAGGCTCTGGGTGTCAGATGACTGGTGGCATCTGGGGCTCTAAGGACTTGCAGGGTCCTAGTTGCTGGCAGCTTTCGTTCTGGAAGGATCCAGCACAGTTTGTAGATTCCTGGCTTGGCACTGCCCTGCCTTCCAGGCCGAGTGGCCAGAAATGAAGGCCATTTTCCATGGGAAAAACGAAGTCCTTTCCCCAGGGTCTCAGTAATATGTTCAAGGTGGCGTTTGAGGCTCTAAGTACTTGCAGGGCCCTAGTTGCTGGCAGCTTTTCTTTTGGAAAAATCCAGCAACGATTGCATCATTCTAGCTAGGCTCCCACTTTCTGCCAGGGTGAGTGGCTGCCAAGGGAGGCCATTTGCCATGGGAAAAAGAAGTCCTTTCCCCAGGGTCTGGGTGTCAGATGAAAGGTGGCCTTTGGGGTTCTGAGGACTTGTAGGGTAGTACTTACTGGCTAGAGTAGAGGAAATGGATTCTATTTGAATATCTGTCCCACAGGTCCTGGTTGTCCTTGATGGGCTGCAGCTGTGAGCATTGAAGAGAACTGGGATAAAAGGGGGCGGCGTAGCCATTCAGGGAGAGCCTTGAAGGAGCCCTGAACTGGGAAAGAACAGCATGCAGAAGAAAGCGTCTGTGCTGTGAAGATCTGCAGCCATAAGAACACACCGAGGAGGTATGGCCTTTAGCAATCTGAGAACAGCATGATGGGACTCTAGAGAAATAGAACAACAACAAGTGGCAGCTTTCGATTTGGAGCAATCCAGCAAAGCTTGCAAATTTCTTGCTGGGCACCACCCTCTTGGTCAGGGCGAGTGGCCAGAAATGGAGGCCATTTTCCATGGGGAAAACGAAGTCATTGGCCCAGGCTCTGGGTGTCAGATGACTGGTGGCATCTGGGGCTCTAAGGACTTGCAGGGTCCTAGTTGCTGGCAGCTTTCGTTCTGGAAGGATCCAGCAGAGTTTGTAGATTCCTGGCTTGGCACTGCCCTGCCTGCCAGGCCGAGTGGCCACAAATGAAGGCCATTTTCCATGGGAAAAACGAAGTCCTTTCCCCAGGGTCTCAGTAATATGTTCAAGGTGGCGTTTGAGGCTCTAAGTACTTCCAGGGCCCTAGTTGCTGCCAGCTTTTCTTTTGGAAAAATCCAGCAACGATTGCATCATTCTAGCTAGGCTCCCACTTTCTGCCAGGGTGAGTGGCTGCCAAGGGAGGCCATTTGCCATGGGAAAAAGAAGTCCTTTCCCCAGGGTCTGGGTGTCAGATGAAAGGTGGCCTTTGGGGTTCTGAGGACTTGTAGGGTAGTACTTACTGGCTAGAGTAGAGGAAATGGATTCTATTTGAATATCTGTCCCACAGGTCCTGGTTGTCCTTGATGGGCTGCAGCTGTGAGCATTGAAGAGAACTGGGATAAAAGGGGGCGGCGTAGCCATTCAGGGAGAGCCTTGAAGGAGCCCTGAACTGGGAAAGAACAGCATGCAGAAGAAAGCGTCTGTGCTGTGAAGATCTGCAGCCATAAGAACACACCGAGGAGGTATGGCCTTTAGCAATCTGAGAACAGCATGATGGGACTCTAGAGAAATAGAACAACAACAAGTGGCAGCTTTCGATTTGGAGCAATCCAGCAAAGCTTGCAAATTTCTTGCTGGGCACCACCCTCTTGGTCAGGGCGAGTGGCCAGAAATGGAGGCCATTTTCCATGGGGAAAACGAAGTCATTGGCCCAGGCTCTGGGTGTCAGATGACTGGTGGCATCTGGGGCTCTAAGGACTTGCAGGGTCCTAGTTGCTGGCAGCTTTCGTTCTGGAAGGATCCAGCACAGTTTGTAGATTCCTGGCTTGGCACTGCCCTGCCTGCCAGGCCGAGTGGCCAGAAATGAAGGCCATTTTCCATGGGAAAAACGAAGTCCTTTCCCCAGGGTCTCAGGAATATGTTCAAGGTGGCGTTTGAGGCTCTAAGTACTTCCAGGGCCCTAGTTGCTGGCAGCTTTTCTTTTGGAAAAATCCAGCAACGATTGCATCATTCTAGCTAGGCTCCCACTTTCTGCCAGGGTGAGTGGCTGCCAAGGGAGGCCATTTGCCATGGGAAAAAGAAGTCCTTTCCCCAGGGTCTGGGTGTCAGATGAAAGGTGGCCTTTGGGGTTCTGAGGACTTGTAGGGTAGTACTTACTGGCTAGAGTAGAGGAAATGGATTCTATTTGAATATCTGTCCCACAGGTCCTGGTTGTCCTTGATGGGCTGCAGCTGTGAGCATTGAAGAGAACTGGGATAAAAGGGGGCGGCGTAGCCATTCAGGGAGAGCCTTGAAGGAGCCCTGAACTGGGAAAGAACAGCATGCAGAAGAAAGCGTCTGTGCTGTGAAGATCTGCAGCCATAAGAACACACCGAGGAGGTATGGCCTTTAGCAATCTGAGAACAGCATGATGGGACTCTAGAGAAATAGAACAACAACAAGTGGCAGCTTTCGATTTGGAGCAATCCAGCAAAGCTTGCAAATTTCTTGCTGGGCACCACCCTCTTGGTCAGGGCGAGTGGCCAGAAATGGAGGCCATTTTCCATGGGGAAAACGAAGTCATTGGCCCAGGCTCTGGGTGTCAGATGACTGGTGGCATCTGGGGCTCTAAGGACTTGCAGGGTCCTAGTTGCTGGCAGCTTTCGTTCTGGAAGGATCCAGCAGAGTTTGTAGATTCCTGGCTTGGCACTGCCCTGCCTGCCAGGCCGAGTGGCCAGAAATGAAGGCCATTTTCCATGGGAAAAACGAAGTCCTTTCCCCAGGGTCTCAGGAATATGTTCAAGGTGGCGTTTGAGGCTCTAAGTACTTCCAGGGCCCTAGTTGCTGCCAGCTTTTCTTTTGGAAAAATCCAGCAACGATTGCATCATTCTAGCTAGGCTCCCACTTTCTGCCAGGGTGAGTGGCTGCCAAGGGAGGCCATTTGCCATGGGAAAAAGAAGTCCTTTCCCCAGGGTCTGGGTGTCAGATGAAAGGTGGCCTTTGGGGTTCTGAGGACTTGTAGGGTAGTACTTACTGGCTAGAGTAGAGGAAATGGATTCTATTTGAATATCTGTCCCACAGGTCCTGGTTGTCCTTGATGGGCTGCAGCTGTGAGCATTGAAGAGAACTGGGATAAAAGGGGGCGGCGTAGCCATTCAGGGAGAGCCTTGAAGGAGCCCTGAACTGGGAAAGAACAGCATGCAGAAGAAAGCGTCTGTGCTGTGAAGATCTGCAGCCATAAGAACACACCGAGGAGGTATGGCCTTTAGCAATCTGAGAACAGCATGATGGGACTCTAGAGAAATAGAACAACAACAAGTGGCAGCTTTCGATTTGGAGCAATCCAGCAAAGCTTGCAAATTTCTTGCTGGGCACCACCCTCTTGGTCAGGGCGAGTGGCCAGAAATGGAGGCCATTTTCCATGGGGAAAACGAAGTCATTGGCCCAGGCTCTGGGTGTCAGATGACAGGTGGCATCTGGGGCTGTAAGGACTTGCAGGGTCCTAGTTGCTGGCAGCTTTCGTTCTGGAAGGATCCAGCAGAGTTTGTAGATTCCTGGCTTGGCACTGCCCTGCCTGCCAGGCCGAGTGGCCACAAATGAAGGCCATTTTCCATGGGAAAAACGAAGTCCTTTCCCCAGGGTCTCAGTAATATGTTCAAGGTGGCGTTTGAGGCTCTAAGTACTTCCAGGGCCCTAGTTGCTGGCAGCTTTTCTTTTGGAAAAATCCAGCAACGATTGCATCATTCTAGCTAGGCTCCCACTTTCTGCCAGGGTGAGTGGCTGCCAAGGGAGGCCATTTGCCATGGGAAAAAGAAGTCCTTTCCCCAGGGTCTGGGTGTCAGATGAAAGGTGGCCTTTGGGGTTCTGAGGACTTGTAGGGTAGTACTTACTGGCTAGAGTAGAGGAAATGGATTCTATTTGAATATCTGTCCCACAGGTCCTGGTTGTCCTTGATGGGCTGCAGCTGTGAGCATTGAAGAGAACTGGGATAAAAGGGGGCGGCGTAGCCATTCAGGGAGAGCCTTGAAGGAGCCCTGAACTGGGAAAGAACAGCATGCAGAAGAAAGCGTCTGTGCTGTGAAGATCTGCAGCCATAAGAACACACCGAGGAGGTATGGCCTTTAGCAATCTGAGAACAGCATGATGGGACTCTAGAGAAATAGAACAACAACAAGTGGCAGCTTTCGATTTGGAGCAATCCAGCAAAGCTTGCAAATTTCTTGCTGGGCACCACCCTCTTGGTCAGGGCGAGTGGCCAGAAATGGAGGCCATTTTCCATGGGGAAAACGAAGTCATTGGCCCAGGCTCTGGGTGTCAGATGACTGGTGGCATCTGGGGCTCTAAGGACTTGCAGGGTCCTAGTTGCTGGCAGCTTTCGTTCTGGAAGGATCCAGCAGAGTTTGTAGATTCCTGGCTTGGCACTGCCCTGCCTGCCAGGCCGAGTGGCCAGAAATGAAGGCCATTTTCCATGGGAAAAACGAAGTCCTTTCCCCAGGGTCTCAGGAATATGTTCAAGGTGGCGTTTGAGGCTCTAAGTACTTCCAGGGCCCTAGTTGCTGCCAGCTTTTCTTTTGGAAAAATCCAGCAACGATTGCATCATTCTAGCTAGGCTCCCACTTTCTGCCAGGGTGAGTGGCTGCCAAGGGAGGCCATTTGCCATGGGAAAAAGAAGTCCTTTCCCCAGGGTCTGGGTGTCAGATGAAAGGTGGCCTTTGGGGTTCTGAGGACTTGTAGGGTAGTACTTACTGGCTAGAGTAGAGGAAATGGATTCTATTTGAATATCTGTCCCACAGGTCCTGGTTGTCCTTGATGGGCTGCAGCTGTGAGCATTGAAGAGAACTGGGATAAAAGGGGGCGGCGTAGCCATTCAGGGAGAGCCTTGAAGGAGCCCTGAACTGGGAAAGAACAGCATGCAGAAGAAAGCGTCTGTGCTGTGAAGATCTGCAGCCATAAGAACACACCGAGGAGGTATGGACTTTAGCAATCTGAGAACAGCATGATGGGACTCTAGAGAAATAGAACAACAACAAGTGGCAGCTTTCGATTTGGAGCAATCCAGCAAAGCTTGCAAATTTCTTGCTGGGCACCACCCTCTTGGTCAGGGCGAGTGGCCAGAAATGGAGGCCATTTTCCATGGGGAAAACGAAGTCATTGGCCCAGGCTCTGGGTGTCAGATGACAGGTGGCATCTGGGGCTCTAAGGACTTGCAGGGTCCTAGTTGCTGGCAGCTTTCGTTCTGGAAGGATCCAGCAGAGTTTGTAGATTCCTGGCTTGGCACTGCCCTGCCTGCCAGGCCGAGTGGCCACAAATGAAGGCCATTTTCCATGGGAAAAACGAAGTCCTTTCCCCAGGGTCTCAGTAATATGTTCAAGGTGGCGTTTGAGGCTCTAAGTACTTGCAGGGCCCTAGTTGCTGCCAGCTTTTCTTTTGGAAAAATCCAGCAACGATTGCATCATTCTAGCTAGGCTCCCACTTTCTGCCAGGGTGAGTGGCTGCCAAGGGAGGCCATTTGCCATGGGAAAAAGAAGTCCTTTCCCCAGGGTCTGGGTGTCAGATGAAAGGTGGCCTTTGGGGTTCTGAGGACTTGTAGGGTAGTACTTACTGGCTAGAGTAGAGGAAATGGATTCTATTTGAATATCTGTCCCACAGGTCCTGGTTGTCCTTGATGGGCTGCAGCTGTGAGCATTGAAGAGAACTGGGATAAAAGGGGGCGGCGTAGCCATTCAGGGAGAGCCTTGAAGGAGCCCTGAACTGGGAAAGAACAGCATGCAGAAGAAAGCGTCTGTGCTGTGAAGATCTGCAGCCATAAGAACACACCGAGGAGGTATGGACTTTAGCAATCTGAGAACAGCATGATGGGACTCTAGAGAAATAGAACAACAACAAGTGGCAGCTTTCGATTTGGAGCAATCCAGCAAAGCTTGCAAATTTCTTGCTGGGCACCACCCTCTTGGTCAGGGCGAGTGGCCAGAAATGGAGGCCATTTTCCATGGGGAAAACGAAGTCATTGGCCCAGGCTCTGGGTGTCAGATGACTGGTGGCATCTGGGGCTCTAAGGACTTGCAGGGTCCTAGTTGCTGGCAGCTTTCGTTCTGGAAGGATCCAGCAGAGTTTGTAGATTCCTGGCTTGGCACTGCCCTGCCTGCCAGGCCGAGTGGCCACAAATGAAGGCCATTTTCCATGGGAAAAACGAAGTCCTTTCCCCAGGGTCTCAGTAATATGTTCAAGGTGGCGTTTGAGGCTCTAAGTACTTCCAGGGCCCTAGTTGCTGGCAGCTTTTCTTTTGGAAAAATCCAGCAACGATTGCATCATTCTAGCTAGGCTCCCACTTTCTGCCAGGGTGAGTGGCTGCCAAGGGAGGCCATTTGCCATGGGAAAAAGAAGTCCTTTCCCCAGGGTCTGGGTGTCAGATGAAAGGTGGCCTTTGGGGTTCTGAGGACTTGTAGGGTAGTACTTACTGGCTAGAGTAGAGGAAATGGATTCTATTTGAATATCTGTCCCACAGGTCCTGGTTGTCCTTGATGGGCTGCAGCTGTGAGCATTGAAGAGAACTGGGATAAAAGGGGGCGGCGTAGCCATTCAGGGAGAGCCTTGAAGGAGCCCTGAACTGGGAAAGAACAGCATGCAGAAGAAAGCGTCTGTGCTGTGAAGATCTGCAGCCATAAGAACACACCGAGGAGGTATGGACTTTAGCAATCTGAGAACAGCATGATGGGACTCTAGAGAAATAGAACAACAACAAGTGGCAGCTTTCGATTTGGAGCAATCCAGCAAAGCTTGCAAATTTCTTGCTGGGCACCACCCTCTTGGTCAGGGCGAGTGGCCAGAAATGGAGGCCATTTTCCATGGGGAAAAGGAAGTCATTGGCCCAGGCTCTGGGTGTCAGATGACTGGTGGCATCTGGGGCTCTAAGGACTTGCAGGGTCCTAGTTGCTGGCAGCTTTCGTTCTGGAAGGATCCAGCACAGTTTGTAGATTCCTGGCTTGGCACTGCCCTGCCTGCCAGGCCGAGTGGCCACAAATGAAGGCCATTTTCCATGGGAAAAACGAAGTCCTTTCCCCAGGGTCTCAGTAATATGTTCAAGGTGGCGTTTGAGGCTCTAAGTACTTCCAGGGCCCTAGTTGCTGGCAGCTTTTCTTTTGGAAAAATCCAGCAACGATTGCATCATTCTAGCTAGGCTCCCACTTTCTGCCAGGGTGAGTGGCTGCCAAGGGAGGCCATTTGCCATGGGAAAAAAAAGTCCTTTCCCCAGGGTCTGGGTGTCAGATGAAAGGTGGCCTTTGGGGTTCTGAGGACTTGTAGGGTAGTACTTACTGGCTAGAGTAGAGGAAATGGATTCTATTTGAATATCTGTCCCACAGGTCCTGGTTGTCCTTGATGGGCTGCAGCTGTGAGCATTGAAGAGAACTGGGATAAAAGGGGGCGGCGTAGCCATTCAGGGAGAGCCTTGAAGGAGCCCTGAACTGGGAAAGAACAGCATGCAGAAGAAAGCGTCTGTGCTGTGAAGATCTGCAGCCATAAGAACACACCGAGGAGGTATGGACTTTAGCAATCTGAGAACAGCATGATGGGACTCTAGAGAAATAGAACAACAACAAGTGGCAGCTTTCGATTTGGAGCAATCCAGCAAAGCTTGCAAATTTCTTGCTGGGCACCACCCTCTTGGTCAGGGCGAGTGGCCAGAAATGGAGGCCATTTTCCATGGGGAAAACGAAGTCATTGGCCCAGGCTCTGGGTGTCAGATGACAGGTGGCATCTGGGGCTGTAAGGACTTGCAGGGTCCTAGTTGCTGGCAGCTTTCGTTCTGGAAGGATCCAGCAGAGTTTGTAGATTCCTGGCTTGGCACTGCCCTGCCTGCCAGGCCGAGTGGCCAGAAATGAAGGCCATTTTCCATGGGAAAAACGAAGTCCTTTCCCCAGGGTCTCAGTAATATGTTCAAGGTGGCGTTTGAGGCTCTAAGTACTTCCAGGGCCCTAGTTGCTGGCAGCTTTTCTTTTGGAAAAATCCAGCAACGATTGCATCATTCTAGCTAGGCTCCCACTTTCTGCCAGGGTGAGTGGCTGCCAAGGGAGGCCATTTGCCATGGGAAAAAGAAGTCCTTTCCCCAGGGTCTGGGTGTCAGATGAAAGGTGGCCTTTGGGGTTCTGAGGACTTGTAGGGTAGTACTTACTGGCTAGAGTAGAGGAAATGGATTCTATTTGAATATCTGTCCCACAGGTCCTGGTTGTCCTTGATGGGCTGCAGCTGTGAGCATTGAAGAGAACTGGGATAAAAGGGGGCGGCGTAGCCATTCAGGGAGAGCCTTGAAGGAGCCCTGAACTGGGAAAGAACAGCATGCAGAAGAAAGCGTCTGTGCTGTGAAGATCTGCAGCCATAAGAACACACCGAGGAGGTATGGACTTTAGCAATCTGAGAACAGCATGATGGGACTCTAGAGAAATAGAACAACAACAAGTGGCAGCTTTCGATTTGGAGCAATCCAGCAAAGCTTGCAAATTTCTTGCTGGGCACCACCCTCTTGGTCAGGGCGAGTGGCCAGAAATGGAGGCCATTTTCCATGGGGAAAACGAAGTCATTGGCCCAGGCTCTGGGTGTCAGATGACTGGTGGCATCTGGGGCTCTAAGGACTTGCAGGGTCCTAGTTGCTGGCAGCTTTCGTTCTGGAAGGATCCAGCAGAGTTTGTAGATTCCTGGCTTGGCACTGCCCTGCCTGCCAGGCCGAGTGGCCACAAATGAAGGCCATTTTCCATGGGAAAAACGAAGTCCTTTCCCCAGGGTCTCAGTAATATGTTCAAGGTGGCGTTTGAGGCTCTAAGTACTTCCAGGGCCCTAGTTGCTGCCAGCTTTTCTTTTGGAAAAATCCAGCAACGATTGCATCATTCTAGCTAGGCTCCCACTTTCTGCCAGGGTGAGTGGCTGCCAAGGGAGGCCATTTGCCATGGGAAAAAGAAGTCCTTTCCCCAGGGTCTGGGTGTCAGATGAAAGGTGGCCTTTGGGGTTCTGAGGACTTGTAGGGTAGTACTTACTGGCTAGAGTAGAGGAAATGGATTCTATTTGAATATCTGTCCCACAGGTCCTGGTTGTCCTTGATGGGCTGCAGCTGTGAGCATTGAAGAGAACTGGGATAAAAGGGGGCGGCGTAGCCATTCAGGGAGAGCCTTGAAGGAGCCCTGAACTGGGAAAGAACAGCATGCAGAAGAAAGCGTCTGTGCTGTGAAGATCTGCAGCCATAAGAACACACCGAGGAGGTATGGACTTTAGCAATCTGAGAACAGCATGATGGGACTCTAGAGAAATAGAACAACAACAAGTGGCAGCTTTCGATTTGGAGCAATCCAGCAAAGCTTGCAAATTTCTTGCTGGGCACCACCCTCTTGGTCAGGGCGAGTGGCCAGAAATGGAGGCCATTTTCCATGGGGAAAACGAAGTCATTGGCCCAGGCTCTGGGTGTCAGATGACAGGTGGCATCTGGGGCTCTAAGGACTTGCAGGGTCCTAGTTGCTGGCAGCTTTCGTTCTGGAAGGATCCAGCAGAGTTTGTAGATTCCTGGCTTGGCACTGCCCTGCCTGCCAGGCCGAGTGGCCACAAATGAAGGCCATTTTCCATGGGAAAAACGAAGTCCTTTCCCCAGGGTCTCAGTAATATGTTCAAGGTGGCGTTTGAGGCTCTAAGTACTTGCAGGGCCCTAGTTGCTGCCAGCTTTTCTTTTGGAAAAATCCAGCAACGATTGCATCATTCTAGCTAGGCTCCCACTTTCTGCCAGGGTGAGTGGCTGCCAAGGGAGGCCATTTGCCATGGGAAAAAGAAGTCCTTTCCCCAGGGTCTGGGTGTCAGATGAAAGGTGGCCTTTGGGGTTCTGAGGACTTGTAGGGTAGTACTTACTGGCTAGAGTAGAGGAAATGGATTCTATTTGAATATCTGTCCCACAGGTCCTGGTTGTCCTTGATGGGCTGCAGCTGTGAGCATTGAAGAGAACTGGGATAAAAGGGGGCGGCGTAGCCATTCAGGGAGAGCCTTGAAGGAGCCCTGAACTGGGAAAGAACAGCATGCAGAAGAAAGCGTCTGTGCTGTGAAGATCTGCAGCCATAAGAACACACCGAGGAGGTATGGACTTTAGCAATCTGAGAACAGCATGATGGGACTCTAGAGAAATAGAACAACAACAAGTGGCAGCTTTCGATTTGGAGCAATCCAGCAAAGCTTGCAAATTTCTTGCTGGGCACCACCCTCTTGGTCAGGGCGAGTGGCCAGAAATGGAGGCCATTTTCCATGGGGAAAACGAAGTCATTGGCCCAGGCTCTGGGTGTCAGATGACTGGTGGCATCTGGGGCTCTAAGGACTTGCAGGGTCCTAGTTGCTGGCAGCTTTCGTTCTGGAAGGATCCAGCAGAGTTTGTAGATTCCTGGCTTGGCACTGCCCTGCCTGCCAGGCCGAGTGGCCACAAATGAAGGCCATTTTCCATGGGAAAAACGAAGTCCTTTCCCCAGGGTCTCAGTAATATGTTCAAGGTGGCGTTTGAGGCTCTAAGTACTTCCAGGGCCCTAGTTGCTGGCAGCTTTTCTTTTGGAAAAATCCAGCAACGATTGCATCATTCTAGCTAGGCTCCCACTTTCTGCCAGGGTGAGTGGCTGCCAAGGGAGGCCATTTGCCATGGGAAAAAGAAGTCCTTTCCCCAGGGTCTGGGTGTCAGATGAAAGGTGGCCTTTGGGGTTCTGAGGACTTGTAGGGTAGTACTTACTGGCTAGAGTAGAGGAAATGGATTCTATTTGAATATCTGTCCCACAGGTCCTGGTTGTCCTTGATGGGCTGCAGCTGTGAGCATTGAAGAGAACTGGGATAAAAGGGGGCGGCGTAGCCATTCAGGGAGAGCCTTGAAGGAGCCCTGAACTGGGAAAGAACAGCATGCAGAAGAAAGCGTCTGTGCTGTGAAGATCTGCAGCCATAAGAACACACCGAGGAGGTATGGACTTTAGCAATCTGAGAACAGCATGATGGGACTCTAGAGAAATAGAACAACAACAAGTGGCAGCTTTCGATTTGGAGCAATCCAGCAAAGCTTGCAAATTTCTTGCTGGGCACCACCCTCTTGGTCAGGGCGAGTGGCCAGAAATGGAGGCCATTTTCCATGGGGAAAAGGAAGTCATTGGCCCAGGCTCTGGGTGTCAGATGACTGGTGGCATCTGGGGCTCTAAGGACTTGCAGGGTCCTAGTTGCTGGCAGCTTTCGTTCTGGAAGGATCCAGCACAGTTTGTAGATTCCTGGCTTGGCACTGCCCTGCCTGCCAGGCCGAGTGGCCACAAATGAAGGCCATTTTCCATGGGAAAAACGAAGTCCTTTCCCCAGGGTCTCAGTAATATGTTCAAGGTGGCGTTTGAGGCTCTAAGTACTTCCAGGGCCCTAGTTGCTGGCAGCTTTTCTTTTGGAAAAATCCAGCAACGATTGCATCATTCTAGCTAGGCTCCCACTTTCTGCCAGGGTGAGTGGCTGCCAAGGGAGGCCATTTGCCATGGGAAAAAAAAGTCCTTTCCCCAGGGTCTGGGTGTCAGATGAAAGGTGGCCTTTGGGGTTCTGAGGACTTGTAGGGTAGTACTTACTGGCTAGAGTAGAGGAAATGGATTCTATTTGAATATCTGTCCCACAGGTCCTGGTTGTCCTTGATGGGCTGCAGCTGTGAGCATTGAAGAGAACTGGGATAAAAGGGGGCGGCGTAGCCATTCAGGGAGAGCCTTGAAGGAGCCCTGAACTGGGAAAGAACAGCATGCAGAAGAAAGCGTCTGTGCTGTGAAGATCTGCAGCCATAAGAACACACCGAGGAGGTATGGACTTTAGCAATCTGAGAACAGCATGATGGGACTCTAGAGAAATAGAACAACAACAAGTGGCAGCTTTCGATTTGGAGCAATCCAGCAAAGCTTGCAAATTTCTTGCTGGGCACCACCCTCTTGGTCAGGGCGAGTGGCCAGAAATGGAGGCCATTTTCCATGGGGAAAACGAAGTCATTGGCCCAGGCTCTGGGTGTCAGATGACAGGTGGCATCTGGGGCTGTAAGGACTTGCAGGGTCCTAGTTGCTGGCAGCTTTCGTTCTGGAAGGATCCAGCAGAGTTTGTAGATTCCTGGCTTGGCACTGCCCTGCCTGCCAGGCCGAGTGGCCAGAAATGAAGGCCATTTTCCATGGGAAAAACGAAGTCCTTTCCCCAGGGTCTCAGTAATATGTTCAAGGTGGCGTTTGAGGCTCTAAGTACTTCCAGGGCCCTAGTTGCTGGCAGCTTTTCTTTTGGAAAAATCCAGCAACGATTGCATCATTCTAGCTAGGCTCCCACTTTCTGCCAGGGTGAGTGGCTGCCAAGGGAGGCCATTTGCCATGGGAAAAAGAAGTCCTTTCCCCAGGGTCTGGGTGTCAGATGAAAGGTGGCCTTTGGGGTTCTGAGGACTTGTAGGGTAGTACTTACTGGCTAGAGTAGAGGAAATGGATTCTATTTGAATATCTGTCCCACAGGTCCTGGTTGTCCTTGATGGGCTGCAGCTGTGAGCATTGAAGAGAACTGGGATAAAAGGGGGCGGCGTAGCCATTCAGGGAGAGCCTTGAAGGAGCCCTGAACTGGGAAAGAACAGCATGCAGAAGAAAGCGTCTGTGCTGTGAAGATCTGCAGCCATAAGAACACACCGAGGAGGTATGGACTTTAGCAATCTGAGAACAGCATGATGGGACTCTAGAGAAATAGAACAACAACAAGTGGCAGCTTTCGATTTGGAGCAATCCAGCAAAGCTTGCAAATTTCTTGCTGGGCACCACCCTCTTGGTCAGGGCGAGTGGCCAGAAATGGAGGCCATTTTCCATGGGGAAAACGAAGTCATTGGCCCAGGCTCTGGGTGTCAGATGACTGGTGGCATCTGGGGCTCTAAGGACTTGCAGGGTCCTAGTTGCTGGCAGCTTTCGTTCTGGAAGGATCCAGCAGAGTTTGTAGATTCCTGGCTTGGCACTGCCCTGCCTGCCAGGCCGAGTGGCCACAAATGAAGGCCATTTTCCATGGGAAAAACGAAGTCCTTTCCCCAGGGTCTCAGTAATATGTTCAAGGTGGCGTTTGAGGCTCTAAGTACTTCCAGGGCCCTAGTTGCTGCCAGCTTTTCTTTTGGAAAAATCCAGCAACGATTGCATCATTCTAGCTAGGCTCCCACTTTCTGCCAGGGTGAGTGGCTGCCAAGGGAGGCCATTTGCCATGGGAAAAAGAAGTCCTTTCCCCAGGGTCTGGGTGTCAGATGAAAGGTGGCCTTTGGGGTTCTGAGGACTTGTAGGGTAGTACTTACTGGCTAGAGTAGAGGAAATGGATTCTATTTGAATATCTGTCCCACAGGTCCTGGTTGTCCTTGATGGGCTGCAGCTGTGAGCATTGAAGAGAACTGGGATAAAAGGGGGCGGCGTAGCCATTCAGGGAGAGCCTTGAAGGAGCCCTGAACTGGGAAAGAACAGCATGCAGAAGAAAGCGTCTGTGCTGTGAAGATCTGCAGCCATAAGAACACACCGAGGAGGTATGGACTTTAGCAATCTGAGAACAGCATGATGGGACTCTAGAGAAATAGAAGAACAACAAGTGGCAGCTTTCGATTTGGAGCAATCCAGCAAAGCTTGCAAATTTCTTGCTGGGCACCACCCTCTTGGTCAGGGCGAGTGGCCAGAAATGGAGGCCATTTTCCATGGGGAAAACGAAGTCATTGGCCCAGGCTCTGGGTGTCAGATGACTGGTGGCATCTGGGGCTCTAAGGACTTG
This sequence comes from Agelaius phoeniceus, assembly GCF_051311805.1. Lineage (NCBI taxonomy): Eukaryota > Metazoa > Chordata > Aves > Passeriformes > Icteridae > Agelaius > Agelaius phoeniceus. Next base: position 4,871,691 of record NC_135297.1, read on the forward strand.
CAGGGTCCTAGTTGCTGGCAGCTTTCGTTCTGGAAGGATCCAGCAGAGTTTGTAGATTCCTGGCTTGGCACTGCCCTGCCTTCCAGGCCGAGTGGCCACAAATGAAGGCCATTTTCCATGGGAAAAACGAAGTCCTTTCCCCAGGGTCTCAGTAATATGTTCAAGGTGGCGTTTGAGGCTCTAAGTACTTGCAGGGCCCTAGTTGCTGGCAGCTTTTCTTTTGGAAAAATCCAGCAACGATTGCATCATTCTAGCTAGGCTCCCACTTTCTGCCAGGGTGAGTGGCTGCCAAGGGAGGCCATTTGCCATGGGAAAAAGAAGTCCTTTCCCCAGGGTCTGGGTGTCAGATGAAAGGTGGCCTTTGGGGTTCTGAGGACTTGTAGGGTAGTACTTACTGGCTAGAGTAGAGGAAATGGATTCTATTTGAATATCTGTCCCACAGGTCCTGGTTGTCCTTGATGGGCTGCAGCTGTGAGCATTGAAGAGAACTGGGATAAAAGGGGGCGGCGTAGCCATTCAGGGAGAGCCTTGAAGGAGCCCTGAACTGGGAAAGAACAGCATGCAGAAGAAAGCGTCTGTGCTGTGAAGATCTGCAGCCATAAGAACACACCGAGGAGGTATGGACTTTAGCAATCTGAGAACAGCATGATGGGACTCTAGAGAAATAGAACAACAACAAGTGGCAGCTTTCGATTTGGAGCAATCCAGCAAAGCTTGCAAATTTCTTGCTGGGCACCACCCTCTTGGTCAGGGCGAGTGGCCAGAAATGGAGGCCATTTTCCATGGGGAAAACGAAGTCATTGGCCCAGGCTCTGGGTGTCAGATGACTGGTGGCATCTGGGGCTGTAAGGACTTGCAGGGTCCTAGTTGCTGGCAGCTTTCGTTCTGGAAGGATCCAGCAGAGTTTGTAGATTCCTGGCTTGGCACTGCCCTGCCTGCCAGGCCAAGTGGCCAGAAATGAAGGCCATTTTCCATGGGAAAAACGAAGTCCTTTCCCCAGGGTCTCAGTAATATGTTCAAGGTGGCGTTTGAGGCTCTAAGTACTTCCAGGGCCCTAGTTGCTGCCAGCTTTTCTTTTGGAAAAATCCAGCAACGATTGCATCATTCTAGCTAGGCTCCCACTTTCTGCCAGGGTGAGTGGCTGCCAAGGGAGGCCATTTGCCATGGGAAAAAGAAGTCCTTTCCCCAGGGTCTGGGTGTCAGATGAAAGGTGGCCTTTGGGGTTCTGAGGACTTGTAGGGTAGTACTTACTGGCTAGAGTAGAGGAAATGGATTCTATTTGAATATCTGTCCCACAGGTCCTGGTTGTCCTTGATGGGCTGCAGCTGTGAGCATTGAAGAGAACTGGGATAAAAGGGGGCGGCGTAGCCATTCAGGGAGAGCCTTGAAGGAGCCCTGAACTGGGAAAGAACAGCATGCAGAAGAAAGCGTCTGTGCTGTGAAGATCTGCAGCCATAAGAACACACCGAGGAGGTATGGACTTTAGCAATCTGAGAACAGCATGATGGGACTCTAGAGAAATAGAACAACAACAAGTGGCAGCTTTCGATTTGGAGCAATCCAGCAAAGCTTGCAAATTTCTTGCTGGGCACCACCCTCTTGGTCAGGGCGAGTGGCCAGAAATGGAGGCCATTTTCCATGGGGAAAACGAAGTCATTGGCCCAGGCTCTGGGTGTCAGATGACAGGTGGCATCTGGGGCTGTAAGGACTTGCAGGGTCCTAGTTGCTGGCAGCTTTCGTTCTGGAAGGATCCAGCAGAGTTTGTAGATTCCTGGCTTGGCACTGCCCTGCCTGCCAGGCCGAGTGGCCACAAATGAAGGCCATTTTCCATGGGAAAAACGAAGTCCTTTCCCCAGGGTCTCAGTAATATGTTCAAGGTGGCGTTTGAGGCTCTAAGTACTTGCAGGGCCCTAGTTGCTGGCAGCTTTTCTTTTGGAAAAATCCAGCAACGATTGCATCATTCTAGCTAGGCTCCCACTTTCTGCCAGGGTGAGTGGCTGCCAAGGGAGGCCATTTGCCATGGGAAAAAGAAGTCCTTTCCCCAGGGTCTGGGTGTCAGATGAAAGGTGGCCTTTGGGGTTCTGAGGACTTGTAGGGTAGTACTTACTGGCTAGAGTAGAGGAAATGGATTCTATTTGAATATCTGTCCCACAGGTCCTGGTTGTCCTTGATGGGCTGCAGCTGTGAGCATTGAAGAGAACTGGGATAAAAGGGGGCGGCGTAGCCATTCAGGGAGAGCCTTGAAGGAGCCCTGAACTGGGAAAGAACAGCATGCAGAAGAAAGCGTCTGTGCTGTGAAGATCTGCAGCCATAAGAACACACCGAGGAGGTATGGACTTTAGCAATCTGAGAACAGCATGATGGGACTCTAGAGAAATAGAACAACAACAAGTGGCAGCTTTCGATTTGGAGCAATCCAGCAAAGCTTGCAAATTTCTTGCTGGGCACCACCCTCTTGGTCAGGGCGAGTGGCCAGAAATGGAGGCCATTTTCCATGGGGAAAACGAAGTCATTGGCCCAGGCTCTGGGTGTCAGATGACTGGTGGCATCTGGGGCTCTAAGGACTTGCAGGGTCCTAGTTGCTGGCAGCTTTCGTTCTGGAAGTATCCAGCAGAGTTTGTAGATTCCTGGCTTGGCACTGCCCTGCCTGCCAGGCCGAGTGGCCACAAATGAAGGCCATTTTCCATGGGAAAAACGAAGTCCTTTCCCCAGGATCTCAGTAATATTTTCAAGGTGGCGTTTGAGGCTCTAAGTACTTCCAGGGCCCTAGTTGCTGCCAGCTTTTCTTTTGGAAAAATCCAGCAACGATTGCATCATTCTAGCTAGGCTCCCACTTCCTGCCAGGGTGAGTGGCTGCCAAGGGAGGCCATTTGCCATGGGAAAAAGAAGTCCTTTCCCCAGGGTCTGGGTGTCAGATGAAAGGTGGCCTTTGGGGTTCTGAGGACTTGTAGGGTAGTACTTACTGGCTAGAGTAGAGGAAATGGATTCTATTTGAATATCTGTCCCACAGGTCCTGGTTGTCCTTGATGGGCTGCAGCTGTGAGCATTGAAGAGAACTGGGATAAAAGGGGGCGGCGTAGCCATTCAGGGAGAGCCTTGAAGGAGCCCTGAACTGGGAAAGAACAGCATGCAGAAGAAAGCGTCTGTGCTGTGAAGATCTGCAGCCATAAGAACACACCGAGGAGGTATGGACTTTAGCAATCTGAGAACAGCATGATGGGACTCTAGAGAAATAGAACAACAACAAGTGGCAGCTTTAGATTTGGAGCAATCCAGCAAAGCTTGCAAATTTCTTGCTGGGCACCACCCTCTTGGTCAGGGCGAGTGGCCAGAAATGGAGGCCATTTTCCATGGGGAAAACGAAGTCATTGGCCCAGGCTCTGGGTGTCAGATGACTGGTGGCATCTGGGGCTCTAAGGACTTGCAGGGTCCTAGTTGCTGGCAGCTTTCGTTCTGGAAGGATCCAGCACAGTTTGTAGATTCCTGGCTTGGCACTGCCCTGCCTTCCAGGCCGAGTGGCCACAAATGAAGGCCATTTTCCATGGGAAAAACGAAGTCCTTTCCCCAGGGTCTCAGTAATATGTTCAAGGTGGCGTTTGAGGCTCTAAGTACTTGCAGGGCCCTAGTTGCTGGCAGCTTTTCTTTTGGAAAAATCCAGCAACGATTGCATCATTCTAGCTAGGCTCCCACTTTCTGCCAGGGTGAGTGGCTGCCAAGGGAGGCCATTTGCCATGGGAAAAAGAAGTCCTTTCCCCAGGGTCTGGGTGTCAGATGAAAGGTGGCCTTTGGGGTTCTGAGGACTTGTAGGGTAGTACTTACTGGCTAGAGTAGAGGAAATGGATTCTATTTGAATATCTGTCCCACAGGTCCTGGTTGTCCTTGATGGGCTGCAGCTGTGAGCATTGAAGAGAACTGGGATAAAAGGGGGCGGCGTAGCCATTCAGGGAGAGCCTTGAAGGAGCCCTGAACTGGGAAAGAACAGCATGCAGAAGAAAGCGTCTGTGCTGTGAAGATCTGCAGCCATAAGAACACACCGAGGAGGTATGGACTTTAGCAATCTGAGAACAGCATGATGGGACTCTAGAGAAATAGAAGAACAACAAGTGGCAGCTTTCGATTTGGAGCAATCCAGCAAAGCTTGCAAATTTCTTGCTGGGCACCACCCTCTTGGTCAGGGCGAGTGGCCAGAAATGGAGGCCATTTTCCATGGGGAAAACGAAGTCATTGGCCCAGGCTCTGGGTGTCAGATGACTGGTGGCATCTGGGGCTCTAAGGACTTGCAGGGTCCTAGTTGCTGGCAGCTTTCGTTCTGGAAGGATCCAGCAGAGTTTGTAGATTCCTGGCTTGGCACTGCCCTGCCTTCCAGGCCGAGTGGCCACAAATGAAGGCCATTTTCCATGGGAAAAACGAAGTCCTTTCCCCAGGGTCTCAGTAATATGTTCAAGGTGGCGTTTGAGGCTCTAAGTACTTGCAGGGCCCTAGTTGCTGGCAGCTTTTCTTTTGGAAAAATCCAGCAACGATTGCATCATTCTAGCTAGGCTCCCACTTTCTGCCAGGGTGAGTGGCTGCCAAGGGAGGCCATTTGCCATGGGAAAAAGAAGTCCTTTCCCCAGGGTCTGGGTGTCAGATGAAAGGTGGCCTTTGGGGTTCTGAGGACTTGTAGGGTAGTACTTACTGGCTAGAGTAGAGGAAATGGATTCTATTTGAATATCTGTCCCACAGGTCCTGGTTGTCCTTGATGGGCTGCAGCTGTGAGCATTGAAGAGAACTGGGATAAAAGGGGGCGGCGTAGCCATTCAGGGAGAGCCTTGAAGGAGCCCTGAACTGGGAAAGAACAGCATGCAGAAGAAAGCGTCTGTGCTGTGAAGATCTGCAGCCATAAGAACACACCGAGGAGGTATGGACTTTAGCAATCTGAGAACAGCATGATGGGACTCTAGAGAAATAGAACAACAACAAGTGGCAGCTTTCGATTTGGAGCAATCCAGCAAAGCTTGCAAATTTCTTGCTGGGCACCACCCTCTTGGTCAGGGCGAGTGGCCAGAAATGGAGGCCATTTTCCATGGGGAAAACGAAGTCATTGGCCCAGGCTCTGGGTGTCAGATGACTGGTGGCATCTGGGGCTGTAAGGACTTGCAGGGTCCTAGTTGCTGGCAGCTTTCGTTCTGGAAGGATCCAGCAGAGTTTGTAGATTCCTGGCTTGGCACTGCCCTGCCTGCCAGGCCAAGTGGCCAGAAATGAAGGCCATTTTCCATGGGAAAAACGAAGTCCTTTCCCCAGGGTCTCAGTAATATGTTCAAGGTGGCGTTTGAGGCTCTAAGTACTTCCAGGGCCCTAGTTGCTGCCAGCTTTTCTTTTGGAAAAATCCAGCAACGATTGCATCATTCTAGCTAGGCTCCCACTTTCTGCCAGGGTGAGTGGCTGCCAAGGGAGGCCATTTGCCATGGGAAAAAGAAGTCCTTTCCCCAGGGTCTGGGTGTCAGATGAAAGGTGGCCTTTGGGGTTCTGAGGACTTGTAGGGTAGTACTTACTGGCTAGAGTAGAGGAAATGGATTCTATTTGAATATCTGTCCCACAGGTCCTGGTTGTCCTTGATGGGCTGCAGCTGTGAGCATTGAAGAGAACTGGGATAAAAGGGGGCGGCGTAGCCATTCAGGGAGAGCCTTGAAGGAGCCCTGAACTGGGAAAGAACAGCATGCAGAAGAAAGCGTCTGTGCTGTGAAGATCTGCAGCCATAAGAACACACCGAGGAGGTATGGACTTTAGCAATCTGAGAACAGCATGATGGGACTCTAGAGAAATAGAACAACAACAAGTGGCAGCTTTCGATTTGGAGCAATCCAGCAAAGCTTGCAAATTTCTTGCTGGGCACCACCCTCTTGGTCAGGGCGAGTGGCCAGAAATGGAGGCCATTTTCCATGGGGAAAACGAAGTCATTGGCCCAGGCTCTGGGTGTCAGATGACAGGTGGCATCTGGGGCTGTAAGGACTTGCAGGGTCCTAGTTGCTGGCAGCTTTCGTTCTGGAAGGATCCAGCAGAGTTTGTAGATTCCTGGCTTGGCACTGCCCTGCCTGCCAGGCCGAGTGGCCACAAATGAAGGCCATTTTCCATGGGAAAAACGAAGTCCTTTCCCCAGGGTCTCAGTAATATGTTCAAGGTGGCGTTTGAGGCTCTAAGTACTTCCAGGGCCCTAGTTGCTGGCAGCTTTTCTTTTGGAAAAATCCAGCAACGATTGCATCATTCTAGCTAGGCTCCCACTTTCTGCCAGGGTGAGTGGCTGCCAAGGGAGGCCATTTGCCATGGGAAAAAGAAGTCCTTTCCCCAGGGTCTGGGTGTCAGATGAAAGGTGGCCTTTGGGGTTCTGAGGACTTGTAGGGTACTACTTACTGGCTAGAGTAGAGGAAATGGATTCTATTTGAATATCTGTCCCACAGGTCCTGGTTGTCCTTGATGGGCTGCAGCTGTGAGCATTGAAGAGAACTGGGATAAAAGGGGGCGGCGTAGCCATTCAGGGAGAGCCTTGAAGGAGCCCTGAACTGGGAAAGAACAGCATGCAGAAGAAAGCGTCTGTGCTGTGAAGATCTGCAGCCATAAGAACACACCGAGGAGGTATGGACTTTAGCAATCTGAGAACAGCATGATGGGACTCTAGAGAAATAGAACAACAACAAGTGGCAGCTTTCGATTTGGAGCAATCCAGCAAAGCTTGCAAATTTCTTGCTGGGCACCACCCTCTTGGTCAGGGCGAGTGGCCAGAAATGGAGGCCATTTTCCATGGGGAAAACGAAGTCATTGGCCCAGGCTCTGGGTGTCAGATGACTGGTGGCATCTGGGGCTCTAAGGACTTGCAGGGTCCTAGTTGCTGGCAGCTTTCGTTCTGGAAGTATCCAGCAGAGTTTGTAGATTCCTGGCTTGGCACTGCCCTGCCTGCCAGGCCGAGTGGCCACAAATGAAGGCCATTTTCCATGGGAAAAACGAAGTCCTTTCCCCAGGATCTCAGTAATATTTTCAAGGTGGCGTTTGAGGCTCTAAGTACTTCCAGGGCCCTAGTTGCTGCCAGCTTTTCTTTTGGAAAAATCCAGCAACGATTGCATCATTCTAGCTAGGCTCCCACTTCCTGCCAGGGTGAGTGGCTGCCAAGGGAGGCCATTTGCCATGGGAAAAAGAAGTCCTTTCCCCAGGGTCTGGGTGTCAGATGAAAGGTGGCCTTTGGGGTTCTGAGGACTTGTAGGGTAGTACTTACTGGCTAGAGTAGAGGAAATGGATTCTATTTGAATATCTGTCCCACAGGTCCTGGTTGTCCTTGATGGGCTGCAGCTGTGAGCATTGAAGAGAACTGGGATAAAAGGGGGCGGCGTAGCCATTCAGGGAGAGCCTTGAAGGAGCCCTGAACTGGGAAAGAACAGCATGCAGAAGAAAGCGTCTGTGCTGTGAAGATCTGCAGCCATAAGAACACACCGAGGAGGTATGGACTTTAGCAATCTGAGAACAGCATGATGGGACTCTAGAGAAATAGAACAACAACAAGTGGCAGCTTTCGATTTGGAGCAATCCAGCAAAGCTTGCAAATTTCTTGCTGGGCACCACCCTCTTGGTCAGGGCGAGTGGCCAGAAATGGAGGCCATTTTCCATGGGGAAAACGAAGTCATTGGCCCAGGCTCTGGGTGTCAGATGACTGGTGGCATCTGGGGCTCTAAGGACTTGCAGGGTCCTAGTTGCTGGCAGCTTTCGTTCTGGAAGGATCCAGCACAGTTTGTAGATTCCTGGCTTGGCACTGCCCTGCCTTCCAGGCCGAGTGGCCACAAATGAAGGCCATTTTCCATGGGAAAAACGAAGTCCTTTCCCCAGGGTCTCAGTAATATGTTCAAGGTGGCGTTTGAGGCTCTAAGTACTTGCAGGGCCCTAGTTGCTGGCAGCTTTTCTTTTGGAAAAATCCAGCAACGATTGCATCATTCTAGCTAGGCTCCCACTTTCTGCCAGGGTGAGTGGCTGCCAAGGGAGGCCATTTGCCATGGGAAAAAGAAGTCCTTTCCCCAGGGTCTGGGTGTCAGATGAAAGGTGGCCTTTGGGGTTCTGAGGACTTGTAGGGTAGTACTTACTGGCTAGAGTAGAGGAAATGGATTCTATTTGAATATCTGTCCCACAGGTCCTGGTTGTCCTTGATGGGCTGCAGCTGTGAGCATTGAAGAGAACTGGGATAAAAGGGGGCGGCGTAGCCATTCAGGGAGAGCCTTGAAGGAGCCCTGAACTGGGAAAGAACAGCATGCAGAAGAAAGCGTCTGTGCTGTGAAGATCTGCAGCCATAAGAACACACCGAGGAGGTATGGACTTTAGCAATCTGAGAACAGCATGATGGGACTCTAGAGAAATAGAACAACAACAAGTGGCAGCTTTCGATTTGGAGCAATCCAGCAAAGATTGCAAATTTCTTGCTGGGCACCACCCTCTTGGTCAGGGCGAGTGGCCAGAAATGGAGGCCATTTTCCATGGGGAAAACGAAGTCATTGGCCCAGGCTCTGGGTGTCAGATGACAGGTGGCATCTGGGGCTCTAAGGACTTGCAGGGTCCTAGTTGCTGGCAGCTTTCGTTCTGGAAGGATCCAGCAGAGTTTGTAGATTCCTGGCTTGGCACTGCCCTGCCTGCCAGGCCAAGTGGCCAGAAATGAAGGCCATTTTCCATGGGAAAAACGAAGTCCTTTCCCCAGGGTCTCAGTAATATGTTCAAGGTGGCGTTTGAGGCTCTAAGTACTTCCAGGGCCCTAGTTGCTGCCAGCTTTTCTTTTGGAAAAATCCAGCAACGATTGCATCATTCTAGCTAGGCTCCCACTTTCTGCCAGGGTGAGTGGCTGCCAAGGGAGGCCATTTGCCATGGGAAAAAGAAGTCCTTTCCCCAGGGTCTGGGTGTCAGATGAAAGGTGGCCTTTGGGGTTCTGAGGACTTGTAGGGTAGTACTTACTGGCTAGAGTAGAGGAAATGGATTCTATTTGAATATCTGTCCCACAGGTCCTGGTTGTCCTTGATGGGCTGCAGCTGTGAGCATTGAAGAGAACTGGGATAAAAGGGGGCGGCGTAGCCATTCAGGGAGAGCCTTGAAGGAGCCCTGAACTGGGAAAGAACAGCATGCAGAAGAAAGCGTCTGTGCTGTGAAGATCTGCAGCCATAAGAACACACCGAGGAGGTATGGACTTTAGCAATCTGAGAACAGCATGATGGGACTCTAGAGAAATAGAAGAACAACAAGTGGCAGCTTTCGATTTGGAGCAATCCAGCAAAGCTTGCAAATTTCTTGCTGGGCACCACCCTCTTGGTCAGGGCGAGTGGCCAGAAATGGAGGCCATTTTCCATGGGGAAAACGAAGTCATTGGCCCAGGCTCTGGGTGTCAGATGACTGGTGGCATCTGGGGCTCTAAGGACTTGCAGGGTCCTAGTTGCTGGCAGCTTTCGTTCTGGAAGGATCCAGCAGAGTTTGTAGATTCCTGGCTTGGCACTGCCCTGCCTGCCAGGCCGAGTGGCCACAAATGAAGGCCATTTTCCATGGGAAAAACGAAGTCCTTTCCCCAGGGTCTCAGTAATATGTTCAAGGTGGCGTTTGAGGCTCTAAGTACTTCCAGGGCCCTAGTTGCTGCCAGCTTTTCTTTTGGAAAAATCCAGCAACGATTGCATCATTCTAGCTAGGCTCCCACTTTCTGCCAGGGTGAGTGGCTGCCAAGGGAGGCCATTTGCCATGGGAAAAAGAAGTCCTTTCCCCAGGGTCTGGGTGTCAGATGAAAGGTGGCCTTTGGGGTTCTGAGGACTTGTAGGGTAGTACTTACTGGCTAGAGTAGAGGAAATGGATTCTATTTGAATATCTGTCCCACAGGTCCTGGTTGTCCTTGATGGGCTGCAGCTGTGAGCATTGAAGAGAACTGGGATAAAAGGGGGCGGCGTAGCCATTCAGGGAGAGCCTTGAAGGAGCCCTGAACTGGGAAAGAACAGCATGCAGAAGAAAGCGTCTGTGCTGTGAAGATCTGCAGCCATAAGAACACACCGAGGAGGTATGGACTTTAGCAATCTGAGAACAGCATGATGGGACTCTAGAGAAATAGAACAACAACAAGTGGCAGCTTTCGATTTGGAGCAATCCAGCAAAGCTTGCAAATTTCTTGCTGGGCACCACCCTCTTGGTCAGGGCGAGTGGCCAGAAATGGAGGCCATTTTCCATGGGGAAAACGAAGTCATTGGCCCAGGCTCTGGGTGTCAGATGACAGGTGGCATCTGGGGCTGTAAGGACTTGCAGGGTCCTAGTTGCTGGCAGCTTTCGTTCTGGAAGGATCCAGCAGAGTTTGTAGATTCCTGGCTTGGCACTGCCCTGCCTGCCAGGCCGAGTGGCCACAAATGAAGGCCATTTTCCATGGGAAAAACGAAGTCCTTTCCCCAGGGTCTCAGTAATATGTTCAAGGTGGCGTTTGAGGCTCTAAGTACTTGCAGGGCCCTAGTTGCTGGCAGCTTTTCTTTTGGAAAAATCCAGCAACGATTGCATCATTCTAGCTAGGCTCCCACTTTCTGCCAGGGTGAGTGGCTGCCAAGGGAGGCCATTTGCCATGGGAAAAAGAAGTCCTTTCCCCAGGGTCTGGGTGTCAGATGAAAGGTGGCCTTTGGGGTTCTGAGGACTTGTAGGGTAGTACTTACTGGCTAGAGTAGAGGAAATGGATTCTATTTGAATATCTGTCCCACAGGTCCTGGTTGTCCTTGATGGGCTGCAGCTGTGAGCATTGAAGAGAACTGGGATAAAAGGGGGCGGCGTAGCCATTCAGGGAGAGCCTTGAAGGAGCCCTGAACTGGGAAAGAACAGCATGCAGAAGAAAGCGTCTGTGCTGTGAAGATCTGCAGCCATAAGAACACACCGAGGAGGTATGGACTTTAGCAATCTGAGAACAGCATGATGGGACTCTAGAGAAATAGAACAACAACAAGTGGCAGCTTTCGATTTGGAGCAATCCAGCAAAGCTTGCAAATTTCTTGCTGGGCACCACCCTCTTGGTCAGGGCGAGTGGCCAGAAATGGAGGCCATTTTCCATGGGGAAAACGAAGTCATTGGCCCAGGCTCTGGGTGTCAGATGACTGGTGGCATCTGGGGCTCTAAGGACTTGCAGGGTCCTAGTTGCTGGCAGCTTTCGTTCTGGAAGGATCCAGCAGAGTTTGTAGATTCCTGGCTTGGCACTGCCCTGCCTTCCAGGCCGAGTGGCCAGAAATGAAGGCCATTTTCCATGGGAAAAACGAAGTCCTTTCCCCAGGGTCTCAGTAATATGTTCAAGGTGGCGTTTGAGGCTCTAAGTACTTGCAGGGCCCTAGTTGCTGGCAGCTTTTCTTTTGGAAAAATCCAGCAACGATTGCATCATTCTAGCTAGGCTCCCACTTTCTGCCAGGGTGAGTGGCTGCCAAGGGAGGCCATTTGCCATGGGAAAAAGAAGTCCTTTCCCCAGGGTCTGGGTGTCAGATGAAAGGTGGCCTTTGGGGTTCTGAGGACTTGTAGGGTAGTACTTACTGGCTAGAGTAGAGGAAATGGATTCTATTTGAATATCTGTCCCACAGGTCCTGGTTGTCCTTGATGGGCTGCAGCTGTGAGCATTGAAGAGAACTGGGATAAAAGGGGGCGGCGTAGCCATTCAGGGAGAGCCTTGAAGGAGCCCTGAACTGGGAAAGAACAGCATGCAGAAGAAAGCGTCTGTGCTGTGAAGATCTGCAGCCATAAGAACACACCGAGGAGGTATGGCCTTTAGCAATCTGAGAACAGCATGATGGGACTCTAGAGAAATAGAACAACAACAAGTGGCAGCTTTCGATTTGGAGCAATCCAGCAAAGCTTGCAAATTTCTTGCTGGGCACCACCCTCTTGGTCAGGGCGAGTGGCCAGAAATGGAGGCCATTTTCCATGGGGAAAACGAAGTCATTGGCCCAGGCTCTGGGTGTCAGATGACTGGTGGCATCTGGGGCTCTAAGGACTTGCAGGGTCCTAGTTGCTGGCAGCTTTCGTTCTGGAAGGATCCAGCAGAGTTTGTAGATTCCTGGCTTGGCACTGCCCTGCCTGCCAGGCCGAGTGGCCAGAAATGAAGGCCATTTTCCATGGGAAAAACGAAGTCCTTTCCCCAGGGTCTCAGGAATATGTTCAAGGTGGCGTTTGAGGCTCTAAGTACTTCCAGGGCCCTAGTTGCTGGCAGCTTTTCTTTTGGAAAAATCCAGCAACGATTGCATCATTCTAGCTAGGCTCCCACTTTCTGCCAGGGTGAGTGGCTGCCAAGGGAGGCCATTTGCCATGGGAAAAAGAAGTCCTTTCCCCAGGGTCTGGGTGTCAGATGAAAGGTGGCCTTTGGGGTTCTGAGGACTTGTAGGGTAGTACTTACTGGCTAGAGTAGAGGAAATGGATTCTATTTGAATATCTGTCCCACAGGTCCTGGTTGTCCTTGATGGGCTGCAGCTGTGAGCATTGAAGAGAACTGGGATAAAAGGGGGCGGCGTAGCCATTCAGGGAGAGCCTTGAAGGAGCCCTGAACTGGGAAAGAACAGCATGCAGAAGAAAGCGTCTGTGCTGTGAAGATCTGCAGCCATAAGAACACACCGAGGAGGTATGGACTTTAGCAATCTGAGAACAGCATGATGGGACTCTAGAGAAATAGAACAACAACAAGTGGCAGCTTTCGATTTGGAGCAATCCAGCAAAGCTTGCAAATTTCTTGCTGGGCACCACCCTCTTGGTCAGGGCGAGTGGCCAGAAATGGAGGCCATTTTCCATGGGGAAAACGAAGTCATTGGCCCAGGCTCTGGGTGTCAGATGACAGGTGGCATCTGGGGCTGTAAGGACTTGCAGGGTCCTAGTTGCTGGCAGCTTTCGTTCTGGAAGGATCCAGCAGAGTTTGTAGATTCCTGGCTTGGCACTGCCCTGCCTGCCAGGCCGAGTGGCCACAAATGAAGGCCATTTTCCATGGGAAAAACGAAGTCCTTTCCCCAGGGTCTCAGTAATATGTTCAAGGTGGCGTTTGAGGCTCTAAGTACTTCCAGGGCCCTAGTTGCTGGCAGCTTTTCTTTTGGAAAAATCCAGCAACGATTGCATCATTCTAGCTAGGCTCCCACTTTCTGCCAGGGTGAGTGGCTGCCAAGGGAGGCCATTTGCCATGGGAAAAAGAAGTCCTTTCCCCAGGGTCTGGGTGTCAGATGAAAGGTGGCCTTTGGGGTTCTGAGGACTTGTAGGGTAGTACTTACTGGCTAGAGTAGAGGAAATGGATTCTATTTGAATATCTGTCCCACAGGTCCTGGTTGTCCTTGATGGGCTGCAGCTGTGAGCATTGAAGAGAACTGGGATAAAAGGGGGCGGCGTAGCCATTCAGGGAGAGCCTTGAAGGAGCCCTGAACTGGGAAAGAACAGCATGCAGAAGAAAGCGTCTGTGCTGTGAAGATCTGCAGCCATAAGAACACACCGAGGAGGTATGGACTTTAGCAATCTGAGAACAGCATGATGGGACTCTAGAGAAATAGAACAACAACAAGTGGCAGCTTTCGATTTGGAGCAATCCAGCAAAGCTTGCAAATTTCTTGCTGGGCACCACCCTCTTGGTCAGGGCGAGTGGCCAGAAATGGAGGCCATTTTCCATGGGGAAAACGAAGTCATTGGCCCAGGCTCTGGGTGTCAGATGACAGGTGGCATCTGGGGCTCTAAGGACTTGCAGGGTCCTAGTTGCTGGCAGCTTTCGTTCTGGAAGGATCCAGCAGAGTTTGTAGATTCCTGGCTTGGCACTGCCCTGCCTGCCAGGCCGAGTGGCCACAAATGAAGGCCATTTTCCATGGGAAAAACGAAGTCCTTTCCCCAGGGTCTCAGTAATATGTTCAAGGTGGCGTTTGAGGCTCTAAGTACTTCCAGGGCCCTAGTTGCTGGCAGCTTTTCTTTTGGAAAAATCCAGCAACGATTGCATCATTCTAGCTAGGCTCCCACTTTCTGCCAGGGTGAGTGGCTGCCAAGGGAGGCCATTTGCCATGGGAAAAAGAAGTCCTTTCCCCAGGGTCTGGGTGTCAGATGAAAGGTGGCCTTTGGGGTTCTGAGGACTTGTAGGGTAGTACTTACTGGCTAGAGTAGAGGAAATGGATTCTATTTGAATATCTGTCCCACAGGTCCTGGTTGTCCTTGATGGGCTGCAGCTGTGAGCATTGAAGAGAACTGGGATAAAAGGGGGCGGCGTAGCCATTCAGGGAGAGCCTTGAAGGAGCCCTGAACTGGGAAAGAACAGCATGCAGAAGAAAGCGTCTGTGCTGTGAAGATCTGCAGCCATAAGAACACACCGAGGAGGTATGGACTTTAGCAATCTGAGAACAGCATGATGGGACTCTAGAGAAATAGAACAACAACAAGTGGCAGCTTTCGATTTGGAGCAATCCAGCAAAGCTTGCAAATTTCTTGCTGGGCACCACCCTCTTGGTCAGGGCGAGTGGCCAGAAATGGAGGCCATTTTCCATGGGGAAAACGAAGTCATTGGCCCAGGCTCTGGGTGTCAGATGACTGGTGGCATCTGGGGCTCTAAGGACTTGCAGGGTCCTAGTTGCTGGCAGCTTTCGTTCTGGAAGGATCCAGCACAGTTTGTAGATTCCTGGCTTGGCACTGCCCTGCCTGCCAGGCCGAGTGGCCACAAATGAAGGCCATTTTCCATGGGAAAAACGAAGTCCTTTCCCCAGGGTCTCAGTAATATGTTCAAGGTGGCGTTTGAGGCTCTAAGTACTTCCAGGGCCCTAGTTGCTGGCAGCTTTTCTTTTGGAAAAATCCAGCAACGATTGCATCATTCTAGCTAGGCTCCCACTTTCTGCCAGGGTGAGTGGCTGCCAAGGGAGGCCATTTGCCATGGGAAAAAGAAGTCCTTTCCCCAGGGTCTGGGTGTCAGATGAAAGGTGGCCTTTGGGGTTCTGAGGACTTGTAGGGTAGTACTTACTGGCTAGAGTAGAGGAAATGGATTCTATTTGAATATCTGTCCCACAGGTCCTGGTTGTCCTTGATGGGCTGCAGCTGTGAGCATTGAAGAGAACTGGGATAAAAGGGGGCGGCGTAGCCATTCAGGGAGAGCCTTGAAGGAGCCCTGAACTGGGAAAGAACAGCATGCAGAAGAAAGCGTCTGTGCTGTGAAGATCTGCAGCCATAAGAACACACCGAGGAGGTATGGACTTTAGCAATCTGAGAACAACATGATGGGACTCTAGAGAAATAGAACAACAACAAGTGGCAGCTTTCGATTTGGAGCAATCCAGCAAAGCTTGCAAATTTCTTGCTGGGCACCACCCTCTTGGTCAGGGCGAGTGGCCAGAAATGGAGGCCATTTTCCATGGGGAAAACGAAGTCATTGGCCCAGGCTCTGGGTGTCAGATGACAGGTGGCATCTGGGGCTGTAAGGACTTGCAGGGTCCTAGTTGCTGGCAGCTTTCGTTCTGGAAGGATCCAGCAGAGTTTGTAGATTCCTGGCTTGGCACTGCCCTGCCTGCCAGGCCAAGTGGCCACAAATGAAGGCCATTTTCCATGGGAAAAACGAAGTCCTTTCCCCAGGGTCTCAGGAATATGTTCAAGGTGGCGTTTGAGGCTCTAAGTACTTCCAGGGCCCTAGTTGCTGGCAGCTTTTCTTTTGGAAAAATCCAGCAACGATTGCATCATTCTAGCTAGGCTCCCACTTTCTGCCAGGGTGAGTGGCTGCCAAGGGAGGCCATTTGCCATGGGAAAAAGAAGTCCTTTCCCCAGGGTCTGGGTGTCAGATGAAAGGTGGCCTTTGGGGTTCTGAGGACTTGTAGGGTAGTACTTACTGGCTAGAGTAGAGGAAATGGATTCTATTTGAATATCTGTCCCACAGGTCCTGGTTGTCCTTGATGGGCTGCAGCTGTGAGCATTGAAGAGAACTGGGATAAAAGGGGGCGGCGTAGCCATTCAGGGAGAGCCTTGAAGGAGCCCTGAACTGGGAAAGAACAGCATGCAGAAGAAAGCGTCTGTGCTGTGAAGATCTGCAGCCATAAGAACACACCGAGGAGGTATGGACTTTAGCAATCTGAGAACAGCATGATGGGACTCTAGAGAAATAGAACAACAACAAGTGGCAGCTTTCGATTTGGAGCAATCCAGCAAAGCTTGCAAATTTCTTGCTGGGCACCACCCTCTTGGTCAGGGCGAGTGGCCAGAAATGGAGGCCATTTTCCATGGGGAAAACGAAGTCATTGGCCCAGGCTCTGGGTGTCAGATGACTGGTGGCATCTGGGGCTCTAAGGACTTGCAGGGTCCTAGTTGCTGGCAGCTTTCGTTCTGGAAGGATCCAGCACAGTTTGTAGATTCCTGGCTTGGCACTGCCCTGCCTGCCAGGCCAAGTGGCCAGAAATGAAGGCCATTTTCCATGGGAAAAACGAAGTCCTTTCCCCAGGGTCTCAGTAATATGTTCAAGGTGGCATTTGAGGCTCTAAGTACTTCCAGGGCCCTAGTTGCTGGCAGCTTTTCTTTTGGAAAAATCCAGCAACGATTGCATCATTCTAGCTAGGCTCCCACTTTCTGCCAGGGTGAGTGGCTGCCAAGGGAGGCCATTTGCCATGGGAAAAAGAAGTCCTTTCCCCAGGGTCTGGGTGTCAGATGAAAGGTGGCCTTTGGGGTTCTGAGGACTTGTAGGGTAGTACTTACTGGCTAGAGTAGAGGAAATGGATTCTATTTGAATATCTGTCCCACAGGTCCTGGTTGTCCTTGATGGGCTGCAGCTGTGAGCATTGAAGAGAACTGGGATAAAAGGGGGCGGCGTAGCCATTCAGGGAGAGCCTTGAAGGAGCCCTGAACTGGGAAAGAACAGCATGCAGAAGAAAGCGTCTGTGCTGTGAAGATCTGCAGCCATAAGAACACACCGAGGAGGTATGGACTTTAGCAATCTGAGAACAACATGATGGGACTCTAGAGAAATAGAACAACAACAAGTGGCAGCTTTCGATTTGGAGCAATCCAGCAAAGCTTGCAAATTTCTTGCTGGGCACCACCCTCTTGGTCAGGGCGAGTGGCCAGAAATGGAGGCCATTTTCCATGGGGAAAACGAAGTCATTGGCCCAGGCTCTGGGTGTCAGATGACAGGTGGCATCTGGGGCTCTAAGGACTTGCAGGGTCCTAGTTGCTGGCAGCTTTCGTTCTGGAAGGATCCAGCAGAGTTTGTAGATTCCTGGCTTGGCACTGCCCTGCCTGCCAGGCCGAGTGGCCACAAATGAAGGCCATTTTCCATGGGAAAAACGAAGTCCTTTCCCCAGGGTCTCAGTAATATGTTCAAGGTGGCGTTTGAGGCTCTAAGTACTTCCAGGGCCCTAGTTGCTGGCAGCTTTTCTTTTGGAAAAATCCAGCAACGATTGCATCATTCTAGCTAGGCTCCCACTTTCTGCCAGGGTGAGTGGCTGCCAAGGGAGGCCATTTGCCATGGGAAAAAGAAGTCCTTTCCCCAGGGTCTGGGTGTCAGATGAAAGGTGGCCTTTGGGGTTCTGAGGACTTGTAGGGTAGTACTTACTGGCTAGAGTAGAGGAAATGGATTCTATTTGAATATCTGTCCCACAGGTCCTGGTTGTCCTTGATGGGCTGCAGCTGTGAGCATTGAAGAGAACTGGGATAAAAGGGGGCGGCGTAGCCATTCAGGGAGAGCCTTGAAGGAGCCCTGAACTGGGAAAGAACAGCATGCAGAAGAAAGCGTCTGTGCTGTGAAGATCTGCAGCCATAAGAACACACCGAGGAGGTATGGACTTTAGCAATCTGAGAACAGCATGATGGGACTCTAGAGAAATAGAACAACAACAAGTGGCAGCTTTCGATTTGGAGCAATCCAGCAAAGCTTGCAAATTTCTTGCTGGGCACCACCCTCTTGGTCAGGGCGAGTGGCCAGAAATGGAGGCCATTTTCCATGGGGAAAACGAAGTCATTGGCCCAGGCTCTGGGTGTCAGATGACTGGTGGCATCTGGGGCTCTAAGGACTTGCAGGGTCCTAGTTGCTGGCAGCTTTCGTTCTGGAAGGATCCAGCAGAGTTTGTAGATTCCTGGCTTGGCACTGCCCTGCCTGCCAGGCCAAGTGGCCACAAATGAAGGCCATTTTCCATGGGAAAAACGAAGTCCTTTCCCCAGGGTCTCAGTAATATGTTCAAGGTGGCGTTTGAGGCTCTAAGTACTTCCAGGGCCCTAGTTGCTGCCAGCTTTTCTTTTGGAAAAATCCAGCAACGATTGCATCATTCTAGCTAGGCTCCCACTTTCTGCCAGGGTGAGTGGCTGCCAAGGGAGGCCATTTGCCATGGGAAAAAGAAGTCCTTTCCCCAGGGTCTGGGTGTCAGATGAAAGGTGGCCTTTGGGGTTCTGAGGACTTGTAGGGTAGTACTTACTGGCTAGAGTAGAGGAAATGGATTCTATTTGAATATCTGTCCCACAGGTCCTGGTTGTCCTTGATGGGCTGCAGCTGTGAGCATTGAAGAGAACTGGGATAAAAGGGGGCGGCGTAGCCATTCAGGGAGAGCCTTGAAGGAGCCCTGAACTGGGAAAGAACAGCATGCAGAAGAAAGCGTCTGTGCTGTGAAGATCTGCAGCCATAAGAACACACCGAGGAGGTATGGACTTTAGCAATCTGAGAACAGCATGATGGGACTCTAGAGAAATAGAACAACAACAAGTGGCAGCTTTCGATTTGGAGCAATCCAGCAAAGCTTGCAAATTTCTTGCTGGGCACCACCCTCTTGGTCAGGGCGAGTGGCCAGAAATGGAGGCCATTTTCCATGGGGAAAACGAAGTCATTGGCCCAGGCTCTGGGTGTCAGATGACTGGTGGCATCTGGGGCTCTAAGGACTTGCATGGTCCTAGTTGCTGGCAGCTTTCGTTCTGGAAGGATCCAGCAGAGTTTGTAGATTCCTGGCTTGGCACTGCCCTGCCTGCCAGGCCGAGTGGCCACAAATGAAGGCCATTTTCCATGGGAAAAACGAAGTCCTTTCCCCAGGGTCTCAGGAATATGTTCAAGGTGGCGTTTGAGGCTCTAAGTACTTCCAGGGCCCTAGTTGCTGGCAGCTTTTCTTTTGGAAAAATCCAGCAACGATTGCATCATTCTAGCTAGGCTCCCACTTTCTGCCAGGGTGAGTGGCTGCCAAGGGAGGCCATTTGCCATGGGAAAAAGAAGTCCTTTCCCCAGGGTCTGGGTGTCAGATGAAAGGTGGCCTTTGGGGTTCTGAGGACTTGTAGGGTAGTACTTACTGGCTAGAGTAGAGGAAATGGATTCTATTTGAATATCTGTCCCACAGGTCCTGGTTGTCCTTGATGGGCTGCAGCTGTGAGCATTGAAGAGAACTGGGATAAAAGGGGGCGGCGTAGCCATTCAGGGAGAGCCTTGAAGGAGCCCTGAACTGGGAAAGAACAGCATGCAGAAGAAAGCGTCTGTGCTGTGAAGATCTGCAGCCATAAGAACACACCGAGGAGGTATGGACTTTAGCAATCTGAGAACAGCATGATGGGACTCTAGAGAAATAGAACAACAACAAGTGGCAGCTTTCGATTTGGAGCAATCCAGCAAAGCTTGCAAATTTCTTGCTGGGCACCACCCTCTTGGTCAGGGCGAGTGGCCAGAAATGGAGGCCATTTTCCATGGGGAAAACGAAGTCATTGGCCCAGGCTCTGGGTGTCAGATGACAGGTGGCATCTGGGGCTGTAAGGACTTGCAGGGTCCTAGTTGCTGGCAGCTTTCGTTCTGGAAGGATCCAGCAGAGTTTGTAGATTCCTGGCTTGGCACTGCCCTGCCTGCCAGGCCGAGTGGCCACAAATGAAGGCCATTTTCCATGGGAAAAACGAAGTCCTTTCCCCAGGGTCTCAGTAATATGTTCAAGGTGGCGTTTGAGGCTCTAAGTACTTCCAGGGCCCTAGTTGCTGGCAGCTTTTCTTTTGGAAAAATCCAGCAACGATTGCATCATTCTAGCTAGGCTCCCACTTTCTGCCAGGGTGAGTGGCTGCCAAGGGAGGCCATTTGCCATGGGAAAAAGAAGTCCTTTCCCCAGGGTCTGGGTGTCAGATGAAAGGTGGCCTTTGGGGTTCTGAGGACTTGTAGGGTAGTACTTACTGGCTAGAGTAGAGGAAATGGATTCTATTTGAATATCTGTCCCACAGGTCCTGGTTGTCCTTGATGGGCTGCAGCTGTGAGCATTGAAGAGAACTGGGATAAAAGGGGGCGGCGTAGCCATTCAGGGAGAGCCTTGAAGGAGCCCTGAACTGGGAAAGAACAGCATGCAGAAGAAAGCGTCTGTGCTGTGAAGATCTGCAGCCATAAGAACACACCGAGGAGGTATGGACTTTAGCAATCTGAGAACAGCATGATGGGACTCTAGAGAAATAGAAGAACAACAAGTGGCAGCTTTCGATTTGGAGCAATCCAGCAAAGCTTGCAAATTTCTTGCTGGGCACCACCCTCTTGGTCAGGGCGAGTGGCCAGAAATGGAGGCCATTTTCCATGGGGAAAACGAAGTCATTGGCCCAGGCTCTGGGTGTCAGATGACTGGTGGCATCTGGGGCTCTAAGGACTTGCAGGGTCCTAGTTGCTGGCAGCTTTCGTTCTGGAAGGATCCAGCAGAGTTTGTAGATTCCTGGCTTGGCACTGCCCTGCCTGCCAGGCCAAGTGGCCACAAATGAAGGCCATTTTCCATGGGAAAAACGAAGTCCTTTCCCCAGGGTCTCAGTAATATGTTCAAGGTGGCGTTTGAGGCTCTAAGTACTTCCAGGGCCCTAGTTGCTGGCAGCTTTTCTTTTGGAAAAATCCAGCAACGATTGCATCATTCTAGCTAGGCTCCCACTTTCTGCCAGGGTGAGTGGCTGCCAAGGGAGGCCATTTGCCATGGGAAAAAGAAGTCCTTTCCCCAGGGTCTGGGTGTCAGATGAAAGGTGGCCTTTGGGGTTCTGAGGACTTGTAGGGTAGTACTTACTGGCTAGAGTAGAGGAAATGGATTCTATTTGAATATCTGTCCCACAGGTCCTGGTTGTCCTTGATGGGCTGCAGCTGTGAGCATTGAAGAGAACTGGGATAAAAGGGGGCGGCGTAGCCATTCAGGGAGAGCCTTGAAGGAGCCCTGAACTGGGAAAGAACAGCATGCAGAAGAAAGCGTCTGTGCTGTGAAGATCTGCAGCCATAAGAACACACCGAGGAGGTATGGACTTTAGCAATCTGAGAACAACATGATGGGACTCTAGAGAAATAGAACAACAACAAGTGGCAGCTTTCGATTTGGAGCAATCCAGCAAAGCTTGCAAATTTCTTGCTGGGCACCACCCTCTTGGTCAGGGCGAGTGGCCAGAAATGGAGGCCATTTTCCATGGGGAAAACGAAGTCATTGGCCCAGGCTCTGGGTGTCAGATGACAGGTGGCATCTGGGGCTCTAAGGACTTGCAGGGTCCTAGTTGCTGGCAGCTTTCGTTCTGGAAGGATCCAGCAGAGTTTGTAGATTCCTGGCTTGGCACTGCCCTGCCTGCCAGGCCGAGTGGCCACAAATGAAGGCCATTTTCCATGGGAAAAACGAAGTCCTTTCCCCAGGGTCTCAGTAATATGTTCAAGGTGGCGTTTGAGGCTCTAAGTACTTCCAGGGCCCTAGTTGCTGGCAGCTTTTCTTTTGGAAAAATCCAGCAACGATTGCATCATTCTAGCTAGGCTCCCACTTTCTGCCAGGGTGAGTGGCTGCCAAGGGAGGCCATTTGCCATGGGAAAAAGAAGTCCTTTCCCCAGGGTCTGGGTGTCAGATGAAAGGTGGCCTTTGGGGTTCTGAGGACTTGTAGGGTAGTACTTACTGGCTAGAGTAGAGGAAATGGATTCTATTTGAATATCTGTCCCACAGGTCCTGGTTGTCCTTGATGGGCTGCAGCTGTGAGCATTGAAGAGAACTGGGATAAAAGGGGGCGGCGTAGCCATTCAGGGAGAGCCTTGAAGGAGCCCTGAACTGGGAAAGAACAGCATGCAGAAGAAAGCGTCTGTGCTGTGAAGATCTGCAGCCATAAGAACACACCGAGGAGGTATGGACTTTAGCAATCTGAGAACAGCATGATGGGACTCTAGAGAAATAGAACAACAACAAGTGGCAGCTTTCGATTTGGAGCAATCCAGCAAAGCTTGCAAATTTCTTGCTGGGCACCACCCTCTTGGTCAGGGCGAGTGGCCAGAAATGGAGGCCATTTTCCATGGGGAAAACGAAGTCATTGGCCCAGGCTCTGGGTGTCAGATGACTGGTGGCATCTGGGGCTCTAAGGACTTGCAGGGTCCTAGTTGCTGGCAGCTTTCGTTCTGGAAGGATCCAGCAGAGTTTGTAGATTCCTGGCTTGGCACTGCCCTGCCTGCCAGGCCAAGTGGCCACAAATGAAGGCCATTTTCCATGGGAAAAACGAAGTCCTTTCCCCAGGGTCTCAGTAATATGTTCAAGGTGGCGTTTGAGGCTCTAAGTACTTCCAGGGCCCTAGTTGCTGCCAGCTTTTCTTTTGGAAAAATCCAGCAACGATTGCATCATTCTAGCTAGGCTCCCACTTTCTGCCAGGGTGAGTGGCTGCCAAGGGAGGCCATTTGCCATGGGAAAAAGAAGTCCTTTCCCCAGGGTCTGGGTGTCAGATGAAAGGTGGCCTTTGGGGTTCTGAGGACTTGTAGGGTAGTACTTACTGGCTAGAGTAGAGGAAATGGATTCTATTTGAATATCTGTCCCACAGGTCCTGGTTGTCCTTGATGGGCTGCAGCTGTGAGCATTGAAGAGAACTGGGATAAAAGGGGGCGGCGTAGCCATTCAGGGAGAGCCTTGAAGGAGCCCTGAACTGGGAAAGAACAGCATGCAGAAGAAAGCGTCTGTGCTGTGAAGATCTGCAGCCATAAGAACACACCGAGGAGGTATGGACTTTAGCAATCTGAGAACAGCATGATGGGACTCTAGAGAAATAGAACAACAACAAGTGGCAGCTTTCGATTTGGAGCAATCCAGCAAAGCTTGCAAATTTCTTGCTGGGCACCACCCTCTTGGTCAGGGCGAGTGGCCAGAAATGGAGGCCATTTTCCATGGGGAAAACGAAGTCATTGGCCCAGGCTCTGGGTGTCAGATGACTGGTGGCATCTGGGGCTCTAAGGACTTGCAGGGTCCTAGTTGCTGGCAGCTTTCGTTCTGGAAGGATCCAGCAGAGTTTGTAGATTCCTGGCTTGGCACTGCCCTGCCTGCCAGGCCGAGTGGCCACAAATGAAGGCCATTTTCCATGGGAAAAACGAAGTCCTTTCCCCAGGGTCTCAGGAATATGTTCAAGGTGGCGTTTGAGGCTCTAAGTACTTCCAGGGCCCTAGTTGCTGGCAGCTTTTCTTTTGGAAAAATCCAGCAACGATTGCATCATTCTAGCTAGGCTCCCACTTTCTGCCAGGGTGAGTGGCTGCCAAGGGAGGCCATTTGCCATGGGAAAAAGAAGTCCTTTCCCCAGGGTCTGGGTGTCAGATGAAAGGTGGCCTTTGGGGTTCTGAGGACTTGTAGGGTAGTACTTACTGGCTAGAGTAGAGGAAATGGATTCTATTTGAATATCTGTCCCACAGGTCCTGGTTGTCCTTGATGGGCTGCAGCTGTGAGCATTGAAGAGAACTGGGATAAAAGGGGGCGGCGTAGCCATTCAGGGAGAGCCTTGAAGGAGCCCTGAACTGGGAAAGAACAGCATGCAGAAGAAAGCGTCTGTGCTGTGAAGATCTGCAGCCATAAGAACACACCGAGGAGGTATGGACTTTAGCAATCTGAGAACAGCATGATGGGACTCTAGAGAAATAGAACAACAACAAGTGGCAGCTTTCGATTTGGAGCAATCCAGCAAAGCTTGCAAATTTCTTGCTGGGCACCACCCTCTTGGTCAGGGCGAGTGGCCAGAAATGGAGGCCATTTTCCATGGGGAAAACGAAGTCATTGGCCCAGGCTCTGGGTGTCAGATGACAGGTGGCATCTGGGGCTGTAAGGACTTGCAGGGTCCTAGTTGCTGGCAGCTTTCGTTCTGGAAGGATCCAGCAGAGTTTGTAGATTCCTGGCTTGGCACTGCCCTGCCTGCCAGGCCGAGTGGCCACAAATGAAGGCCATTTTCCATGGGAAAAACGAAGTCCTTTCCCCAGGGTCTCAGTAATATGTTCAAGGTGGCGTTTGAGGCTCTAAGTACTTCCAGGGCCCTAGTTGCTGGCAGCTTTTCTTTTGGAAAAATCCAGCAACGATTGCATCATTCTAGCTAGGCTCCCACTTTCTGCCAGGGTGAGTGGCTGCCAAGGGAGGCCATTTGCCATGGGAAAAAGAAGTCCTTTCCCCAGGGTCTGGGTGTCAGATGAAAGGTGGCCTTTGGGGTTCTGAGGACTTGTAGGGTAGTACTTACTGGCTAGAGTAGAGGAAATGGATTCTATTTGAATATCTGTCCCACAGGTCCTGGTTGTCCTTGATGGGCTGCAGCTGTGAGCATTGAAGAGAACTGGGATAAAAGGGGGCGGCGTAGCCATTCAGGGAGAGCCTTGAAGGAGCCCTGAACTGGGAAAGAACAGCATGCAGAAGAAAGCGTCTGTGCTGTGAAGATCTGCAGCCATAAGAACACACCGAGGAGGTATGGACTTTAGCAATCTGAGAACAGCATGATGGGACTCTAGAGAAATAGAAGAACAACAAGTGGCAGCTTTCGATTTGGAGCAATCCAGCAAAGCTTGCAAATTTCTTGCTGGGCACCACCCTCTTGGTCAGGGCGAGTGGCCAGAAATGGAGGCCATTTTCCATGGGGAAAACGAAGTCATTGGCCCAGGCTCTGGGTGTCAGATGACTGGTGGCATCTGGGGCTCTAAGGACTTGCAGGGTCCTAGTTGCTGGCAGCTTTCGTTCTGGAAGGATCCAGCAGAGTTTGTAGATTCCTGGCTTGGCACTGCCCTGCCTGCCAGGCCAAGTGGCCACAAATGAAGGCCATTTTCCATGGGAAAAACGAAGTCCTTTCCCCAGGGTCTCAGGAATATGTTCAAGGTGGCGTTTGAGGCTCTAAGTACTTCCAGGGCCCTAGTTGCTGGCAGCTTTTCTTTTGGAAAAATCCAGCAACGATTGCATCATTCTAGCTAGGCTCCCACTTTCTGCCAGGGTGAGTGGCTGCCAAGGGAGGCCATTTGCCATGGGAAAAAGAAGTCCTTTCCCCAGGGTCTGGGTGTCAGATGAAAGGTGGCCTTTGGGGTTCTGAGGACTTGTAGGGTAGTACTTACTGGCTAGAGTAGAGGAAATGGATTCTATTTGAATATCTGTCCCACAGGTCCTGGTTGTCCTTGATGGGCTGCAGCTGTGAGCATTGAAGAGAACTGGGATAAAAGGGGGCGGCGTAGCCATTCAGGGAGAGCCTTGAAGGAGCCCTGAACTGGGAAAGAACAGCATGCAGAAGAAAGCGTCTGTGCTGTGAAGATCTGCAGCCATAAGAACACACCGAGGAGGTATGGACTTTAGCAATCTGAGAACAGCATGATGGGACTCTAGAGAAATAGAACAACAACAAGTGGCAGCTTTCGATTTGGAGCAATCCAGCAAAGCTTGCAAATTTCTTGCTGGGCACCACCCTCTTGGTCAGGGCGAGTGGCCAGAAATGGAGGCCATTTTCCATGGGGAAAACGAAGTCATTGGCCCAGGCTCTGGGTGTCAGATGACTGGTGGCATCTGGGGCTCTAAGGACTTGCAGGGTCCTAGTTGCTGGCAGCTTTCGTTCTGGAAGGATCCAGCACAGTTTGTAGATTCCTGGCTTGGCACTGCCCTGCCTTCCAGGCCGAGTGGCCAGAAATGAAGGCCATTTTCCATGGGAAAAACGAAGTCCTTTCCCCAGGGTCTCAGGAATATGTTCAAGGTGGCGTTTGAGGCTCTAAGTACTTCCAGGGCCCTAGTTGCTGGCAGCTTTTCTTTTGGAAAAATCCAGCAACGATTGCATCATTCTAGCTAGGCTCCCACTTTCTGCCAGGGTGAGTGGCTGCCAAGGGAGGCCATTTGCCATGGGAAAAAGAAGTCCTTTCCCCAGGGTCTGGGTGTCAGATGAAAGGTGGCCTTTGGGGTTCTGAGGACTTGTAGGGTAGTACTTACTGGCTAGAGTAGAGGAAATGGATTCTATTTGAATATCTGTCCCACAGGTCCTGGTTGTCCTTGATGGGCTGCAGCTGTGAGCATTGAAGAGAACTGGGATAAAAGGGGGCGGCGTAGCCATTCAGGGAGAGCCTTGAAGGAGCCCTGAACTGGGAAAGAACAGCATGCAGAAGAAAGCGTCTGTGCTGTGAAGATCTGCAGCCATAAGAACACACCGAGGAGGTATGGCCTTTAGCAATCTGAGAACAGCATGATGGGACTCTAGAGAAATAGAACAACAACAAGTGGCAGCTTTCGATTTGGAGCAATCCAGCAAAGCTTGCAAATTTCTTGCTGGGCACCACCCTCTTGGTCAGGGCGAGTGGCCAGAAATGGAGGCCATTTTCCATGGGGAAAACGAAGTCATTGGCCCAGGCTCTGGGTGTCAGATGACTGGTGGCATCTGGGGCTCTAAGGACTTGCAGGGTCCTAGTTGCTGGCAGCTTTCGTTCTGGAAGGATCCAGCAGAGTTTGTAGATTCCTGGCTTGGCACTGCCCTGCCTGCCAGGCCGAGTGGCCAGAAATGAAGGCCATTTTCCATGGGAAAAACGAAGTCCTTTCCCCAGGGTCTCAGGAATATGTTCAAGGTGGCGTTTGAGGCTCTAAGTACTTCCAGGGCCCTAGTTGCTGCCAGCTTTTCTTTTGGAAAAATCCAGCAACGATTGCATCATTCTAGCTAGGCTCCCACTTTCTGCCAGGGTGAGTGGCTGCCAAGGGAGGCCATTTGCCATGGGAAAAAGAAGTCCTTTCCCCAGGGTCTGGGTGTCAGATGAAAGGTGGCCTTTGGGGTTCTGAGGACTTGTAGGGTAGTACTTACTGGCTAGAGTAGAGGAAATGGATTCTATTTGAATATCTGTCCCACAGGTCCTGGTTGTCCTTGATGGGCTGCAGCTGTGAGCATTGAAGAGAACTGGGATAAAAGGGGGCGGCGTAGCCATTCAGGGAGAGCCTTGAAGGAGCCCTGAACTGGGAAAGAACAGCATGCAGAAGAAAGCGTCTGTGCTGTGAAGATCTGCAGCCATAAGAACACACCGAGGAGGTATGGACTTTAGCAATCTGAGAACAGCATGATGGGACTCTAGAGAAATAGAACAACAACAAGTGGCAGCTTTCGATTTGGAGCAATCCAGCAAAGCTTGCAAATTTCTTGCTGGGCACCACCCTCTTGGTCAGGGCGAGTGGCCAGAAATGGAGGCCATTTTCCATGGGGAAAACGAAGTCATTGGCCCAGGCTCTGGGTGTCAGATGACAGGTGGCATCTGGGGCTCTAAGGACTTGCAGGGTCCTAGTTGCTGGCAGCTTTCGTTCTGGAAGGATCCAGCAGAGTTTGTAGATTCCTGGCTTGGCACTGCCCTGCCTGCCAGGCCGAGTGGCCACAAATGAAGGCCATTTTCCATGGGAAAAACGAAGTCCTTTCCCCAGGGTCTCAGTAATATGTTCAAGGTGGCGTTTGAGGCTCTAAGTACTTCCAGGGCCCTAGTTGCTGGCAGCTTTTCTTTTGGAAAAATCCAGCAACGATTGCATCATTCTAGCTAGGCTCCCACTTTCTGCCAGGGTGAGTGGCTGCCAAGGGAGGCCATTTGCCATGGGAAAAAGAAGTCCTTTCCCCAGGGTCTGGGTGTCAGATGAAAGGTGGCCTTTGGGGTTCTGAGGACTTGTAGGGTAGTACTTACTGGCTAGAGTAGAGGAAATGGATTCTATTTGAATATCTGTCCCACAGGTCCTGGTTGTCCTTGATGGGCTGCAGCTGTGAGCATTGAAGAGAACTGGGATAAAAGGGGGCGGCGTAGCCATTCAGGGAGAGCCTTGAAGGAGCCCTGAACTGGGAAAGAACAGCATGCAGAAGAAAGCGTCTGTGCTGTGAAGATCTGCAGCCATAAGAACACACCGAGGAGGTATGGACTTTAGCAATCTGAGAACAGCATGATGGGACTCTAGAGAAATAGAACAACAACAAGTGGCAGCTTTCGATTTGGAGCAATCCAGCAAAGATTGCAAATTTCTTGCTGGGCACCACCCTCTTGGTCAGGGCGAGTGGCCAGAAATGGAGGCCATTTTCCATGGGGAAAACGAAGTCATTGGCCCAGGCTCTGGGTGTCAGATGACAGGTGGCATCTGGGGCTCTAAGGACTTGCAGGGTCCTAGTTGCTGGCAGCTTTCGTTCTGGAAGGATCCAGCACAGTTTGTAGATTCCTGGCTTGGCACTGCCCTGCCTGCCAGGCCGAGTGGCCACAAATGAAGGCCATTTTCCATGGGAAAAACGAAGTCCTTTCCCCAGGGTCTCAGTAATATGTTCAAGGTGGCGTTTGAGGCTCTAAGTACTTCCAGGGCCCTAGTTGCTGCCAGCTTTTCTTTTGGAAAAATCCAGCAACGATTGCATCATTCTAGCTAGGCTCCCACTTTCTGCCAGGGTGAGTGGCTGCCAAGGGAGGCCATTTGCCATGGGAAAAAGAAGTCCTTTCCCCAGGGTCTGGGTGTCAGATGAAAGGTGGCCTTTGGGGTTCTGAGGACTTGTAGGGTAGTACTTACTGGCTAGAGTAGAGGAAATGGATTCTATTTGAATATCTGTCCCACAGGTCCTGGTTGTCCTTGATGGGCTGCAGCTGTGAGCATTGAAGAGAACTGGGATAAAAGGGGGCGGCGTAGCCATTCAGGGAGAGCCTTGAAGGAGCCCTGAACTGGGAAAGAACAGCATGCAGAAGAAAGCGTCTGTGCTGTGAAGATCTGCAGCCATAAGAACACACCGAGGAGGTATGGACTTTAGCAATCTGAGAACAGCATGATGGGACTCTAGAGAAATAGAACAACAACAAGTGGCAGCTTTCGATTTGGAGCAATCCAGCAAAGCTTGCAAATTTCTTGCTGGGCACCACCCTCTTGGTCAGGGCGAGTGGCCAGAAATGGAGGCCATTTTCCATGGGGAAAACGAAGTCATTGGCCCAGGCTCTGGGTGTCAGATGACAGGTGGCATCTGGGGCTCTAAGGACTTGCAGGGTCCTAGTTGCTGGCAGCTTTCGTTCTGGAAGGATCCAGCAGAGTTTGTAGATTCCTGGCTTGGCACTGCCCTGCCTGCCAGGCCAAGTGGCCACAAATGAAGGCCATTTTCCATGGGAAAAACGAAGTCCTTTCCCCAGGGTCTCAGGAATATGTTCAAGGTGGCGTTTGAGGCTCTAAGTACTTCCAGGGCCCTAGTTGCTGCCAGCTTTTCTTTTGGAAAAATCCAGCAACGATTGCATCATTCTAGCTAGGCTCCCACTTTCTGCCAGGGTGAGTGGCTGCCAAGGGAGGCCATTTGCCATGGGAAAAAGAAGTCCTTTCCCCAGGGTCTGGGTGTCAGATGAAAGGTGGCCTTTGGGGTTCTGAGGACTTGTAGGGTAGTACTTACTGGCTAGAGTAGAGGAAATGGATTCTATTTGAATATCTGTCCCACAGGTCCTGGTTGTCCTTGATGGGCTGCAGCTGTGAGCATTGAAGAGAACTGGGATAAAAGGGGGCGGCGTAGCCATTCAGGGAGAGCCTTGAAGGAGCCCTGAACTGGGAAAGAACAGCATGCAGAAGAAAGCGTCTGTGCTGTGAAGATCTGCAGCCATAAGAACACACCGAGGAGGTATGGACTTTAGCAATCTGAGAACAGCATGATGGGACTCTAGAGAAATAGAACAACAACAAGTGGCAGCTTTCGATTTGGAGCAATCCAGCAAAGCTTGCAAATTTCTTGCTGGGCACCACCCTCTTGGTCAGGGCGAGTGGCCAGAAATGGAGGCCATTTTCCATGGGGAAAACGAAGTCATTGGCCCAGGCTCTGGGTGTCAGATGACAGGTGGCATCTGGGGCTGTAAGGACTTGCAGGGTCCTAGTTGCTGGCAGCTTTCGTTCTGGAAGGATCCAGCAGAGTTTGTAGATTCCTGGCTTGGCACTGCCCTGCCTGCCAGGCCGAGTGGCCACAAATGAAGGCCATTTTCCATGGGAAAAACGAAGTCCTTTCCCCAGGGTCTCAGTAATATGTTCAAGGTGGCGTTTGAGGCTCTAAGTACTTCCAGGGCCCTAGTTGCTGCCAGCTTTTCTTTTGGAAAAATCCAGCAACGATTGCATCATTCTAGCTAGGCTCCCACTTTCTGCCAGGGTGAGTGGCTGCCAAGGGAGGCCATTTGCCATGGGAAAAAGAAGTCCTTTCCCCAGGGTCTGGGTGTCAGATGAAAGGTGGCCTTTGGGGTTCTGAGGACTTGTAGGGTAGTACTTACTGGCTAGAGTAGAGGAAATGGATTCTATTTGAATATCTGTCCCACAGGTCCTGGTTGTCCTTGATGGGCTGCAGCTGTGAGCATTGAAGAGAACTGGGATAAAAGGGGGCGGCGTAGCCATTCAGGGAGAGCCTTGAAGGAGCCCTGAACTGGGAAAGAACAGCATGCAGAAGAAAGCGTCTGTGCTGTGAAGATCTGCAGCCATAAGAACACACCGAGGAGGTATGGACTTTAGCAATCTGAGAACAGCATGATGGGACTCTAGAGAAATAGAACAACAACAAGTGGCAGCTTTCGATTTGGAGCAATCCAGCAAAGCTTGCAAATTTCTTGCTGGGCACCACCCTCTTGGTCAGGGCGAGTGGCCAGAAATGGAGGCCATTTTCCATGGGGAAAACGAAGTCATTGGCCCAGGCTCTGGGTGTCAGATGACAGGTGGCATCTGGGGCTCTAAGGACTTGCAGGGTCCTAGTTGCTGGCAGCTTTCGTTCTGGAAGGATCCAGCAGAGTTTGTAGATTCCTGGCTTGGCACTGCCCTGCCTGCCAGGCCAAGTGGCCACAAATGAAGGCCATTTTCCATGGGAAAAACGAAGTCCTTTCCCCAGGGTCTCAGGAATATGTTCAAGGTGGCGTTTGAGGCTCTAAGTACTTCCAGGGCCCTAGTTGCTGCCAGCTTTTCTTTTGGAAAAATCCAGCAACGATTGCATCATTCTAGCTAGGCTCCCACTTTCTGCCAGGGTGAGTGGCTGCCAAGGGAGGCCATTTGCCATGGGAAAAAGAAGTCCTTTCCCCAGGGTCTGGGTGTCAGATGAAAGGTGGCCTTTGGGGTTCTGAGGACTTGTAGGGTAGTACTTACTGGCTAGAGTAGAGGAAATGGATTCTATTTGAATATCTGTCCCACAGGTCCTGGTTGTCCTTGATGGGCTGCAGCTGTGAGCATTGAAGAGAACTGGGATAAAAGGGGGCGGCGTAGCCATTCAGGGAGAGCCTTGAAGGAGCCCTGAACTGGGAAAGAACAGCATGCAGAAGAAAGCGTCTGTGCTGTGAAGATCTGCAGCCATAAGAACACACCGAGGAGGTATGGACTTTAGCAATCTGAGAACAGCATGATGGGACTCTAGAGAAATAGAACAACAACAAGTGGCAGCTTTCGATTTGGAGCAATCCAGCAAAGCTTGCAAATTTCTTGCTGGGCACCACCCTCTTGGTCAGGGCGAGTGGCCAGAAATGGAGGCCATTTTCCATGGGGAAAACGAAGTCATTGGCCCAGGCTCTGGGTGTCAGATGACTGGTGGCATCTGGGGCTCTAAGGACTTGCAGGGTCCTAGTTGCTGGCAGCTTTCGTTCTGGAAGGATCCAGCAGAGTTTGTAGATTCCTGGCTTGGCACTGCCCTGCCTGCCAGGCCGAGTGGCCACAAATGAAGGCCATTTTCCATGGGAAAAACGAAGTCCTTTCCCCAGGGTCTCAGTAATATGTTCAAGGTGGCGTTTGAGGCTCTAAGTACTTCCAGGGCCCTAGTTGCTGCCAGCTTTTCTTTTGGAAAAATCCAGCAACGATTGCATCATTCTAGCTAGGCTCCCACTTTCTGCCAGGGTGAGTGGCTGCCAAGGGAGGCCATTTGCCATGGGAAAAAGAAGTCCTTTCCCCAGGGTCTGGGTGTCAGATGAAAGGTGGCCTTTGGGGTTCTGAGGACTTGTAGGGTAGTACTTACTGGCTAGAGTAGAGGAAATGGATTCTATTTGAATATCTGTCCCACAGGTCCTGGTTGTCCTTGATGGGCTGCAGCTGTGAGCATTGAAGAGAACTGGGATAAAAGGGGGCGGCGTAGCCATTCAGGGAGAGCCTTGAAGGAGCCCTGAACTGGGAAAGAACAGCATGCAGAAGAAAGCGTCTGTGCTGTGAAGATCTGCAGCCATAAGAACACACCGAGGAGGTATGGACTTTAGCAATCTGAGAACAGCATGATGGGACTCTAGAGAAATAGAACAACAACAAGTGGCAGCTTTCGATTTGGAGCAATCCAGCAAAGCTTGCAAATTTCTTGCTGGGCACCACCCTCTTGGTCAGGGCGAGTGGCCAGAAATGGAGGCCATTTTCCATGGGGAAAACGAAGTCATTGGCCCAGGCTCTGGGTGTCAGATGACTGGTGGCATCTGGGGCTCTAAGGACTTGCAGGGTCCTAGTTGCTGGCAGCTTTCGTTCTGGAAGGATCCAGCACAGTTTGTAGATTCCTGGCTTGGCACTGCCCTGCCTGCCAGGCCAAGTGGCCACAAATGAAGGCCATTTTCCATGGGAAAAACGAAGTCCTTTCCCCAGGGTCTCAGTAATATGTTCAAGGTGGCGTTTGAGGCTCTAAGTACTTCCAGGGCCCTAGTTGCTGCCAGCTTTTCTTTTGGAAAAATCCAGCAACGATTGCATCATTCTAGCTAGGCTCCCACTTTCTGCCAGGGTGAGTGGCTGCCAAGGGAGGCCATTTGCCATGGGAAAAAGAAGTCCTTTCCCCAGGGTCTGGGTGTCAGATGAAAGGTGGCCTTTGGGGTTCTGAGGACTTGTAGGGTAGTACTTACTGGCTAGAGTAGAGGAAATGGATTCTATTTGAATATCTGTCCCACAGGTCCTGGTTGTCCTTGATGGGCTGCAGCTGTGAGCATTGAAGAGAACTGGGATAAAAGGGGGCGGCGTAGCCATTCAGGGAGAGCCTTGAAGGAGCCCTGAACTGGGAAAGAACAGCATGCAGAAGAAAGCGTCTGTGCTGTGAAGATCTGCAGCCATAAGAACACACCGAGGAGGTATGGACTTTAGCAATCTGAGAACAGCATGATGGGACTCTAGAGAAATAGAACAACAACAAGTGGCAGCTTTCGATTTGGAGCAATCCAGCAAAGCTTGCAAATTTCTTGCTGGGCACCACCCTCTTGGTCAGGGCGAGTGGCCAGAAATGGAGGCCATTTTCCATGGGGAAAACGAAGTCATTGGCCCAGGCTCTGGGTGTCAGATGACAGGTGGCATCTGGGGCTGTAAGGACTTGCAGGGTCCTAGTTGCTGGCAGCTTTCGTTCTGGAAGGATCCAGCACAGTTTGTAGATTCCTGGCTTGGCACTGCCCTGCCTGCCAGGCCGAGTGGCCACAAATGAAGGCCATTTTCCATGGGAAAAACGAAGTCCTTTCCCCAGGGTCTCAGTAATATGTTCAAGGTGGCGTTTGAGGCTCTAAGTACTTCCAGGGCCCTAGTTGCTGGCAGCTTTTCTTTTGGAAAAATCCAGCAACGATTGCATCATTCTAGCTAGGCTCCCACTTTCTGCCAGGGTGAGTGGCTGCCAAGGGAGGCCATTTGCCATGGGAAAAAGAAGTCCTTTCCCCAGGGTCTGGGTGTCAGATGAAAGGTGGCCTTTGGGGTTCTGAGGACTTGTAGGGTAGTACTTACTGGCTAGAGTAGAGGAAATGGATTCTATTTGAATATCTGTCCCACAGGTCCTGGTTGTCCTTGATGGGCTGCAGCTGTGAGCATTGAAGAGAACTGGGATAAAAGGGGGCGGCGTAGCCATTCAGGGAGAGCCTTGAAGGAGCCCTGAAGTGGGAAAGAACAGCATGCAGAAGAAAGCGTCTGTGCTGTGAAGATCTGCAGCCATAAGAACACACCGAGGAGGTATGGACTTTAGCAATCTGAGAACAGCATGATGGGACTCTAGAGAAATAGAACAACAACAAGTGGCAGCTTTCGATTTGGAGCAATCCAGCAAAGCTTGCAAATTTCTTGCTGGGCACCACCCTCTTGGTCAGGGCGAGTGGCCAGAAATGGAGGCCATTTTCCATGGGGAAAACGAAGTCATTGGCCCAGGCTCTGGGTGTCAGATGACTGGTGGCATCTGGGGCTCTAAGGACTTGCAGGGTCCTAGTTGCTGGCAGCTTTCGTTCTGGAAGGATCCAGCACAGTTTGTAGATTCCTGGCTTGGCACTGCCCTGCCTGCCAGGCCAAGTGGCCAGAAATGAAGGCCATTTTCCATGGGAAAAACGAAGTCCTTTCCCCAGGGTCTCAGTAATATGTTCAAGGTGGCGTTTGAGGCTCTAAGTACTTCCAGGGCCCTAGTTGCTGGCAGCTTTTCTTTTGGAAAAATCCAGCAACGATTGCATCATTCTAGCTAGGCTCCCACTTTCTGCCAGGGTGAGTGGCTGCCAAGGGAGGCCATTTGCCATGGGAAAAAGAAGTCCTTTCCCCAGGGTCTGGGTGTCAGATGAAAGGTGGCCTTTGGGGTTCTGAGGACTTGTAGGGTAGTACTTACTGGCTAGAGTAGAGGAAATGGATTCTATTTGAATATCTGTCCCACAGGTCCTGGTTGTCCTTGATGGGCTGCAGCTGTGAGCATTGAAGAGAACTGGGATAAAAGGGGGCGGCGTAGCCATTCAGGGAGAGCCTTGAAGGAGCCCTGAACTGGGAAAGAACAGCATGCAGAAGAAAGCGTCTGTGCTGTGAAGATCTGCAGCCATAAGAACACACCGAGGAGGTATGGACTTTAGCAATCTGAGAACAGCATGATGGGACTCTAGAGAAATAGAACAACAACAAGTGGCAGCTTTCGATTTGGAGCAATCCAGCAAAGCTTGCAAATTTCTTGCTGGGCACCACCCTCTTGGTCAGGGCGAGTGGCCAGAAATGGAGGCCATTTTCCATGGGGAAAACGAAGTCATTGGCCCAGGCTCTGGGTGTCAGATGACTGGTGGCATCTGGGGCTCTAAGGACTTGCAGGGTCCTAGTTGCTGGCAGCTTTCGTTCTGGAAGGATCCAGCAGAGTTTGTAGATTCCTGGCTTGGCACTGCCCTGCCTGCCAGGCCGAGTGGCCACAAATGAAGGCCATTTTCCATGGGAAAAACGAAGTCCTTTCCCCAGGGTCTCAGGAATATGTTCAAGGTGGCGTTTGAGGCTCTAAGTACTTCCAGGGCCCTAGTTGCTGGCAGCTTTTCTTTTGGAAAAATCCAGCAACGATTGCATCATTCTAGCTAGGCTCCCACTTTCTGCCAGGGTGAGTGGCTGCCAAGGGAGGCCATTTGCCATGGGAAAAAAAAGTCCTTTCCCCAGGGTCTGGGTGTCAGATGAAAGGTGGCCTTTGGGGTTCTGAGGACTTGTAGGGTAGTACTTACTGGCTAGAGTAGAGGAAATGGATTCTATTTGAATATCTGTCCCACAGGTCCTGGTTGTCCTTGATGGGCTGCAGCTGTGAGCATTGAAGAGAACTGGGATAAAAGGGGGCGGCGTAGCCATTCAGGGAGAGCCTTGAAGGAGCCCTGAACTGGGAAAGAACAGCATGCAGAAGAAAGCGTCTGTGCTGTGAAGATCTGCAGCCATAAGAACACACCGAGGAGGTATGGACTTTAGCAATCTGAGAACAGCATGATGGGACTCTAGAGAAATAGAAGAACAACAAGTGGCAGCTTTCGATTTGGAGCAATCCAGCAAAGCTTGCAAATTTCTTGCTGGGCACCACCCTCTTGGTCAGGGCGAGTGGCCAGAAATGGAGGCCATTTTCCATGGGGAAAACGAAGTCATTGGCCCAGGCTCTGGGTGTCAGATGACTGGTGGCATCTGGGGCTCTAAGGACTTGCAGGGTCCTAGTTGCTGGCAGCTTTCGTTCTGGAAGGATCCAGCAGAGTTTGTAGATTCCTGGCTTGGCACTGCCCTGCCTGCCAGGCCAAGTGGCCACAAATGAAGGCCATTTTCCATGGGAAAAACGAAGTCCTTTCCCCAGGGTCTCAGGAATATGTTCAAGGTGGCGTTTGAGGCTCTAAGTACTTCCAGGGCCCTAGTTGCTGGCAGCTTTTCTTTTGGAAAAATCCAGCAACGATTGCATCATTCTAGCTAGGCTCCCACTTTCTGCCAGGGTGAGTGGCTGCCAAGGGAGGCCATTTGCCATGGGAAAAAGAAGTCCTTTCCCCAGGGTCTGGGTGTCAGATGAAAGGTGGCCTTTGGGGTTCTGAGGACTTGTAGGGTAGTACTTACTGGCTAGAGTAGAGGAAATGGATTCTATTTGAATATCTGTCCCACAGGTCCTGGTTGTCCTTGATGGGCTGCAGCTGTGAGCATTGAAGAGAACTGGGATAAAAGGGGGCGGCGTAGCCATTCAGGGAGAGCCTTGAAGGAGCCCTGAACTGGGAAAGAACAGCATGCAGAAGAAAGCGTCTGTGCTGTGAAGATCTGCAGCCATAAGAACACACCGAGGAGGTATGGACTTTAGCAATCTGAGAACAGCATGATGGGACTCTAGAGAAATAGAACAACAACAAGTGGCAGCTTTCGATTTGGAGCAATCCAGCAAAGCTTGCAAATTTCTTGCTGGGCACCACCCTCTTGGTCAGGGCGAGTGGCCAGAAATGGAGGCCATTTTCCATGGGGAAAACGAAGTCATTGGCCCAGGCTCTGGGTGTCAGATGACAGGTGGCATCTGGGGCTCTAAGGACTTGCAGGGTCCTAGTTGCTGGCAGCTTTCGTTCTGGAAGGATCCAGCAGAGTTTGTAGATTCCTGGCTTGGCACTGCCCTGCCTGCCAGGCCGAGTGGCCACAAATGAAGGCCATTTTCCATGGGAAAAACGAAGTCCTTTCCCCAGGGTCTCAGTAATATGTTCAAGGTGGCGTTTGAGGCTCTAAGTACTTCCAGGGCCCTAGTTGCTGGCAGCTTTTCTTTTGGAAAAATCCAGCAACGATTGCATCATTCTAGCTAGGCTCCCACTTTCTGCCAGGGTGAGTGGCTGCCAAGGGAGGCCATTTGCCATGGGAAAAAGAAGTCCTTTCCCCAGGGTCTGGGTGTCAGATGAAAGGTGGCCTTTGGGGTTCTGAGGACTTGTAGGGTAGTACTTACTGGCTAGAGTAGAGGAAATGGATTCTATTTGAATATCTGTCCCACAGGTCCTGGTTGTCCTTGATGGGCTGCAGCTGTGAGCATTGAAGAGAACTGGGATAAAAGGGGGCGGCGTAGCCATTCAGGGAGAGCCTTGAAGGAGCCCTGAACTGGGAAAGAACAGCATGCAGAAGAAAGCGTCTGTGCTGTGAAGATCTGCAGCCATAAGAACACACCGAGGAGGTATGGACTTTAGCAATCTGAGAACAGCATGATGGGACTCTAGAGAAATAGAACAACAACAAGTGGCAGCTTTCGATTTGGAGCAATCCAGCAAAGCTTGCAAATTTCTTGCTGGGCACCACCCTCTTGGTCAGGGCGAGTGGCCAGAAATGGAGGCCATTTTCCATGGGGAAAACGAAGTCATTGGCCCAGGCTCTGGGTGTCAGATGACAGGTGGCATCTGGGGCTCTAAGGACTTGCAGGGTCCTAGTTGCTGGCAGCTTTCGTTCTGGAAGGATCCAGCAGAGTTTGTAGATTCCTGGCTTGGCACTGCCCTGCCTGCCAGGCCGAGTGGCCACAAATGAAGGCCATTTTCCATGGGAAAAACGAAGTCCTTTCCCCAGGGTCTCAGTAATATGTTCAAGGTGGCGTTTGAGGCTCTAAGTACTTCCAGGGCCCTAGTTGCTGCCAGCTTTTCTTTTGGAAAAATCCAGCAACGATTGCATCATTCTAGCTAGGCTCCCACTTTCTGCCAGGGTGAGTGGCTGCCAAGGGAGGCCATTTGCCATGGGAAAAAGAAGTCCTTTCCCCAGGGTCTGGGTGTCAGATGAAAGGTGGCCTTTGGGGTTCTGAGGACTTGTAGGGTAGTACTTACTGGCTAGAGTAGAGGAAATGGATTCTATTTGAATATCTGTCCCACAGGTCCTGGTTGTCCTTGATGGGCTGCAGCTGTGAGCATTGAAGAGAACTGGGATAAAAGGGGGCGGCGTAGCCATTCAGGGAGAGCCTTGAAGGAGCCCTGAACTGGGAAAGAACAGCATGCAGAAGAAAGCGTCTGTGCTGTGAAGATCTGCAGCCATAAGAACACACCGAGGAGGTATGGACTTTAGCAATCTGAGAACAGCATGATGGGACTCTAGAGAAATAGAACAACAACAAGTGGCAGCTTTCGATTTGGAGCAATCCAGCAAAGCTTGCAAATTTCTTGCTGGGCACCACCCTCTTGGTCAGGGCGAGTGGCCAGAAATGGAGGCCATTTTCCATGGGGAAAACGAAGTCATTGGCCCAGGCTCTGGGTGTCAGATGACAGGTGGCATCTGGGGCTCTAAGGACTTGCAGGGTCCTAGTTGCTGGCAGCTTTCGTTCTGGAAGGATCCAGCAGAGTTTGTAGATTCCTGGCTTGGCACTGCCCTGCCTGCCAGGCCGAGTGGCCACAAATGAAGGCCATTTTCCATGGGAAAAACGAAGTCCTTTCCCCAGGGTCTCAGGAATATGTTCAAGGTGGCGTTTGAGGCTCTAAGTACTTCCAGGGCCCTAGTTGCTGGCAGCTTTTCTTTTGGAAAAATCCAGCAACGATTGCATCATTCTAGCTAGGCTCCCACTTTCTGCCAGGGTGAGTGGCTGCCAAGGGAGGCCATTTGCCATGGGAAAAAGAAGTCCTTTCCCCAGGGTCTGGGTGTCAGATGAAAGGTGGCCTTTGGGGTTCTGAGGACTTGTAGGGTAGTACTTACTGGCTAGAGTAGAGGAAATGGATTCTATTTGAATATCTGTCCCACAGGTCCTGGTTGTCCTTGATGGGCTGCAGCTGTGAGCATTGAAGAGAACTGGGATAAAAGGGGGCGGCGTAGCCATTCAGGGAGAGCCTTGAAGGAGCCCTGAACTGGGAAAGAACAGCATGCAGAAGAAAGCGTCTGTGCTGTGAAGATCTGCAGCCATAAGAACACACCGAGGAGGTATGGACTTTAGCAATCTGAGAACAGCATGATGGGACTCTAGAGAAATAGAAGAACAACAAGTGGCAGCTTTCGATTTGGAGCAATCCAGCAAAGCTTGCAAATTTCTTGCTGGGCACCACCCTCTTGGTCAGGGCGAGTGGCCAGAAATGGAGGCCATTTTCCATGGGGAAAACGAAGTCATTGGCCCAGGCTCTGGGTGTCAGATGACTGGTGGCATCTGGGGCTCTAAGGACTTGCAGGGTCCTAGTTGCTGGCAGCTTTCGTTCTGGAAGGATCCAGCAGAGTTTGTAGATTCCTGGCTTGGCACTGCCCTGCCTGCCAGGCCAAGTGGCCACAAATGAAGGCCATTT
This sequence comes from Agelaius phoeniceus, assembly GCF_051311805.1. NCBI lineage: Eukaryota > Metazoa > Chordata > Aves > Passeriformes > Icteridae > Agelaius > Agelaius phoeniceus. Next base: position 4,911,181 of record NC_135297.1, read on the forward strand.
TCCATGGGAAAAACGAAGTCCTTTCCCCAGGGTCTCAGGAATATGTTCAAGGTGGCGTTTGAGGCTCTAAGTACTTCCAGGGCCCTAGTTGCTGGCAGCTTTTCTTTTGGAAAAATCCAGCAACGATTGCATCATTCTAGCTAGGCTCCCACTTTCTGCCAGGGTGAGTGGCTGCCAAGGGAGGCCATTTGCCATGGGAAAAAGAAGTCCTTTCCCCAGGGTCTGGGTGTCAGATGAAAGGTGGCCTTTGGGGTTCTGAGGACTTGTAGGGTAGTACTTACTGGCTAGAGTAGAGGAAATGGATTCTATTTGAATATCTGTCCCACAGGTCCTGGTTGTCCTTGATGGGCTGCAGCTGTGAGCATTGAAGAGAACTGGGATAAAAGGGGGCGGCGTAGCCATTCAGGGAGAGCCTTGAAGGAGCCCTGAACTGGGAAAGAACAGCATGCAGAAGAAAGCGTCTGTGCTGTGAAGATCTGCAGCCATAAGAACACACCGAGGAGGTATGGACTTTAGCAATCTGAGAACAGCATGATGGGACTCTAGAGAAATAGAACAACAACAAGTGGCAGCTTTCGATTTGGAGCAATCCAGCAAAGCTTGCAAATTTCTTGCTGGGCACCACCCTCTTGGTCAGGGCGAGTGGCCAGAAATGGAGGCCATTTTCCATGGGGAAAACGAAGTCATTGGCCCAGGCTCTGGGTGTCAGATGACTGGTGGCATCTGGGGCTCTAAGGACTTGCAGGGTCCTAGTTGCTGGCAGCTTTCGTTCTGGAAGGATCCAGCACAGTTTGTAGATTCCTGGCTTGGCACTGCCCTGCCTGCCAGGCCAAGTGGCCACAAATGAAGGCCATTTTCCATGGGAAAAACGAAGTCCTTTCCCCAGGGTCTCAGGAATATGTTCAAGGTGGCGTTTGAGGCTCTAAGTACTTCCAGGGCCCTAGTTGCTGGCAGCTTTTCTTTTGGAAAAATCCAGCAACGATTGCATCATTCTAGCTAGGCTCCCACTTTCTGCCAGGGTGAGTGGCTGCCAAGGGAGGCCATTTGCCATGGGAAAAAGAAGTCCTTTCCCCAGGGTCTGGGTGTCAGATGAAAGGTGGCCTTTGGGGTTCTGAGGACTTGTAGGGTAGTACTTACTGGCTAGAGTAGAGGAAATGGATTCTATTTGAATATCTGTCCCACAGGTCCTGGTTGTCCTTGATGGGCTGCAGCTGTGAGCATTGAAGAGAACTGGGATAAAAGGGGGCGGCGTAGCCATTCAGGGAGAGCCTTGAAGGAGCCCTGAACTGGGAAAGAACAGCATGCAGAAGAAAGCGTCTGTGCTGTGAAGATCTGCAGCCATAAGAACACACCGAGGAGGTATGGACTTTAGCAATCTGAGAACAGCATGATGGGACTCTAGAGAAATAGAACAACAACAAGTGGCAGCTTTCGATTTGGAGCAATCCAGCAAAGCTTGCAAATTTCTTGCTGGGCACCACCCTCTTGGTCAGGGCGAGTGGCCAGAAATGGAGGCCATTTTCCATGGGGAAAACGAAGTCATTGGCCCAGGCTCTGGGTGTCAGATGACTGGTGGCATCTGGGGCTCTAAGGACTTGCAGGGTCCTAGTTGCTGGCAGCTTTCGTTCTGGAAGGATCCAGCACAGTTTGTAGATTCCTGGCTTGGCACTGCCCTGCCTTCCAGGCCGAGTGGCCAGAAATGAAGGCCATTTTCCATGGGAAAAACGAAGTCCTTTCCCCAGGGTCTCAGTAATATGTTCAAGGTGGCGTTTGAGGCTCTAAGTACTTCCAGGGCCCTAGTTGCTGGCAGCTTTTCTTTTGGAAAAATCCAGCAACGATTGCATCATTCTAGCTAGGCTCCCACTTTCTGCCAGGGTGAGTGGCTGCCAAGGGAGGCCATTTGCCATGGGAAAAAGAAGTCCTTTCCCCAGGGTCTGGGTGTCAGATGAAAGGTGGCCTTTGGGGTTCTGAGGACTTGTAGGGTAGTACTTACTGGCTAGAGTAGAGGAAATGGATTCTATTTGAATATCTGTCCCACAGGTCCTGGTTGTCCTTGATGGGCTGCAGCTGTGAGCATTGAAGAGAACTGGGATAAAAGGGGGCGGCGTAGCCATTCAGGGAGAGCCTTGAAGGAGCCCTGAACTGGGAAAGAACAGCATGCAGAAGAAAGCGTCTGTGCTGTGAAGATCTGCAGCCATAAGAACACACCGAGGAGGTATGGCCTTTAGCAATCTGAGAACAGCATGATGGGACTCTAGAGAAATAGAACAACAACAAGTGGCAGCTTTCGATTTGGAGCAATCCAGCAAAGCTTGCAAATTTCTTGCTGGGCACCACCCTCTTGGTCAGGGCGAGTGGCCAGAAATGGAGGCCATTTTCCATGGGGAAAACGAAGTCATTGGCCCAGGCTCTGGGTGTCAGATGACTGGTGGCATCTGGGGCTCTAAGGACTTGCAGGGTCCTAGTTGCTGGCAGCTTTCGTTCTGGAAGGATCCAGCAGAGTTTGTAGATTCCTGGCTTGGCACTGCCCTGCCTGCCAGGCCGAGTGGCCACAAATGAAGGCCATTTTCCATGGGAAAAACGAAGTCCTTTCCCCAGGGTCTCAGGAATATGTTCAAGGTGGCGTTTGAGGCTCTAAGTACTTCCAGGGCCCTAGTTGCTGGCAGCTTTTCTTTTGGAAAAATCCAGCAACGATTGCATCATTCTAGCTAGGCTCCCACTTTCTGCCAGGGTGAGTGGCTGCCAAGGGAGGCCATTTGCCATGGGAAAAAGAAGTCCTTTCCCCAGGGTCTGGGTGTCAGATGAAAGGTGGCCTTTGGGGTTCTGAGGACTTGTAGGGTAGTACTTACTGGCTAGAGTAGAGGAAATGGATTCTATTTGAATATCTGTCCCACAGGTCCTGGTTGTCCTTGATGGGCTGCAGCTGTGAGCATTGAAGAGAACTGGGATAAAAGGGGGCGGCGTAGCCATTCAGGGAGAGCCTTGAAGGAGCCCTGAACTGGGAAAGAACAGCATGCAGAAGAAAGCGTCTGTGCTGTGAAGATCTGCAGCCATAAGAACACACCGAGGAGGTATGGACTTTAGCAATCTGAGAACAGCATGATGGGACTCTAGAGAAATAGAACAACAACAAGTGGCAGCTTTCGATTTGGAGCAATCCAGCAAAGCTTGCAAATTTCTTGCTGGGCACCACCCTCTTGGTCAGGGCGAGTGGCCAGAAATGGAGGCCATTTTCCATGGGGAAAACGAAGTCATTGGCCCAGGCTCTGGGTGTCAGATGACAGGTGGCATCTGGGGCTCTAAGGACTTGCAGGGTCCTAGTTGCTGGCAGCTTTCGTTCTGGAAGGATCCAGCAGAGTTTGTAGATTCCTGGCTTGGCACTGCCCTGCCTGCCAGGCCGAGTGGCCACAAATGAAGGCCATTTTCCATGGGAAAAACGAAGTCCTTTCCCCAGGGTCTCAGTAATATGTTCAAGGTGGCGTTTGAGGCTCTAAGTACTTCCAGGGCCCTAGTTGCTGGCAGCTTTTCTTTTGGAAAAATCCAGCAACGATTGCATCATTCTAGCTAGGCTCCCACTTTCTGCCAGGGTGAGTGGCTGCCAAGGGAGGCCATTTGCCATGGGAAAAAGAAGTCCTTTCCCCAGGGTCTGGGTGTCAGATGAAAGGTGGCCTTTGGGGTTCTGAGGACTTGTAGGGTAGTACTTACTGGCTAGAGTAGAGGAAATGGATTCTATTTGAATATCTGTCCCACAGGTCCTGGTTGTCCTTGATGGGCTGCAGCTGTGAGCATTGAAGAGAACTGGGATAAAAGGGGGCGGCGTAGCCATTCAGGGAGAGCCTTGAAGGAGCCCTGAACTGGGAAAGAACAGCATGCAGAAGAAAGCGTCTGTGCTGTGAAGATCTGCAGCCATAAGAACACACCGAGGAGGTATGGACTTTAGCAATCTGAGAACAGCATGATGGGACTCTAGAGAAATAGAACAACAACAAGTGGCAGCTTTCGATTTGGAGCAATCCAGCAAAGCTTGCAAATTTCTTGCTGGGCACCACCCTCTTGGTCAGGGCGAGTGGCCAGAAATGGAGGCCATTTTCCATGGGGAAAACGAAGTCATTGGCCCAGGCTCTGGGTGTCAGATGACAGGTGGCATCTGGGGCTCTAAGGACTTGCAGGGTCCTAGTTGCTGGCAGCTTTCGTTCTGGAAGGATCCAGCACAGTTTGTAGATTCCTGGCTTGGCACTGCCCTGCCTGCCAGGCCGAGTGGCCACAAATGAAGGCCATTTTCCATGGGAAAAACGAAGTCCTTTCCCCAGGGTCTCAGTAATATGTTCAAGGTGGCGTTTGAGGCTCTAAGTACTTCCAGGGCCCTAGTTGCTGCCAGCTTTTCTTTTGGAAAAATCCAGCAACGATTGCATCATTCTAGCTAGGCTCCCACTTTCTGCCAGGGTGAGTGGCTGCCAAGGGAGGCCATTTGCCATGGGAAAAAGAAGTCCTTTCCCCAGGGTCTGGGTGTCAGATGAAAGGTGGCCTTTGGGGTTCTGAGGACTTGTAGGGTAGTACTTACTGGCTAGAGTAGAGGAAATGGATTCTATTTGAATATCTGTCCCACAGGTCCTGGTTGTCCTTGATGGGCTGCAGCTGTGAGCATTGAAGAGAACTGGGATAAAAGGGGGCGGCGTAGCCATTCAGGGAGAGCCTTGAAGGAGCCCTGAACTGGGAAAGAACAGCATGCAGAAGAAAGCGTCTGTGCTGTGAAGATCTGCAGCCATAAGAACACACCGAGGAGGTATGGACTTTAGCAATCTGAGAACAGCATGATGGGACTCTAGAGAAATAGAACAACAACAAGTGGCAGCTTTCGATTTGGAGCAATCCAGCAAAGCTTGCAAATTTCTTGCTGGGCACCACCCTCTTGGTCAGGGCGAGTGGCCAGAAATGGAGGCCATTTTCCATGGGGAAAACGAAGTCATTGGCCCAGGCTCTGGGTGTCAGATGACAGGTGGCATCTGGGGCTGTAAGGACTTGCAGGGTCCTAGTTGCTGGCAGCTTTCGTTCTGGAAGGATCCAGCAGAGTTTGTAGATTCCTGGCTTGGCACTGCCCTGCCTGCCAGGCCGAGTGGCCACAAATGAAGGCCATTTTCCATGGGAAAAACGAAGTCCTTTCCCCAGGGTCTCAGTAATATGTTCAAGGTGGCGTTTGAGGCTCTAAGTACTTCCAGGGCCCTAGTTGCTGCCAGCTTTTCTTTTGGAAAAATCCAGCAACGATTGCATCATTCTAGCTAGGCTCCCACTTTCTGCCAGGGTGAGTGGCTGCCAAGGGAGGCCATTTGCCATGGGAAAAAGAAGTCCTTTCCCCAGGGTCTGGGTGTCAGATGAAAGGTGGCCTTTGGGGTTCTGAGGACTTGTAGGGTAGTACTTACTGGCTAGAGTAGAGGAAATGGATTCTATTTGAATATCTGTCCCACAGGTCCTGGTTGTCCTTGATGGGCTGCAGCTGTGAGCATTGAAGAGAACTGGGATAAAAGGGGGCGGCGTAGCCATTCAGGGAGAGCCTTGAAGGAGCCCTGAACTGGGAAAGAACAGCATGCAGAAGAAAGCGTCTGTGCTGTGAAGATCTGCAGCCATAAGAACACACCGAGGAGGTATGGACTTTAGCAATCTGAGAACAGCATGATGGGACTCTAGAGAAATAGAACAACAACAAGTGGCAGCTTTCGATTTGGAGCAATCCAGCAAAGCTTGCAAATTTCTTGCTGGGCACCACCCTCTTGGTCAGGGCGAGTGGCCAGAAATGGAGGCCATTTTCCATGGGGAAAACGAAGTCATTGGCCCAGGCTCTGGGTGTCAGATGACTGGTGGCATCTGGGGCTCTAAGGACTTGCAGGGTCCTAGTTGCTGGCAGCTTTCGTTCTGGAAGGATCCAGCAGAGTTTGTAGATTCCTGGCTTGGCACTGCCCTGCCTGCCAGGCCAAGTGGCCACAAATGAAGGCCATTTTCCATGGGAAAAACGAAGTCCTTTCCCCAGGGTCTCAGTAATATGTTCAAGGTGGCGTTTGAGGCTCTAAGTACTTCCAGGGCCCTAGTTGCTGCCAGCTTTTCTTTTGGAAAAATCCAGCAACGATTGCATCATTCTAGCTAGGCTCCCACTTTCTGCCAGGGTGAGTGGCTGCCAAGGGAGGCCATTTGCCATGGGAAAAAGAAGTCCTTTCCCCAGGGTCTGGGTGTCAGATGAAAGGTGGCCTTTGGGGTTCTGAGGACTTGTAGGGTAGTACTTACTGGCTAGAGTAGAGGAAATGGATTCTATTTGAATATCTGTCCCACAGGTCCTGGTTGTCCTTGATGGGCTGCAGCTGTGAGCATTGAAGAGAACTGGGATAAAAGGGGGCGGCGTAGCCATTCAGGGAGAGCCTTGAAGGAGCCCTGAACTGGGAAAGAACAGCATGCAGAAGAAAGCGTCTGTGCTGTGAAGATCTGCAGCCATAAGAACACACCGAGGAGGTATGGACTTTAGCAATCTGAGAACAGCATGATGGGACTCTAGAGAAATAGAACAACAACAAGTGGCAGCTTTCGATTTGGAGCAATCCAGCAAAGCTTGCAAATTTCTTGCTGGGCACCACCCTCTTGGTCAGGGCGAGTGGCCAGAAATGGAGGCCATTTTCCATGGGGAAAACGAAGTCATTGGCCCAGGCTCTGGGTGTCAGATGACTGGTGGCATCTGGGGCTCTAAGGACTTGCAGGGTCCTAGTTGCTGGCAGCTTTCGTTCTGGAAGGATCCAGCACAGTTTGTAGATTCCTGGCTTGGCACTGCCCTGCCTGCCAGGCCGAGTGGCCACAAATGAAGGCCATTTTCCATGGGAAAAACGAAGTCCTTTCCCCAGGGTCTCAGTAATATGTTCAAGGTGGCGTTTGAGGCTCTAAGTACTTCCAGGGCCCTAGTTGCTGGCAGCTTTTCTTTTGGAAAAATCCAGCAACGATTGCATCATTCTAGCTAGGCTCCCACTTTCTGCCAGGGTGAGTGGCTGCCAAGGGAGGCCATTTGCCATGGGAAAAAAAAGTCCTTTCCCCAGGGTCTGGGTGTCAGATGAAAGGTGGCCTTTGGGGTTCTGAGGACTTGTAGGGTAGTACTTACTGGCTAGAGTAGAGGAAATGGATTCTATTTGAATATCTGTCCCACAGGTCCTGGTTGTCCTTGATGGGCTGCAGCTGTGAGCATTGAAGAGAACTGGGATAAAAGGGGGCGGCGTAGCCATTCAGGGAGAGCCTTGAAGGAGCCCTGAACTGGGAAAGAACAGCATGCAGAAGAAAGCGTCTGTGCTGTGAAGATCTGCAGCCATAAGAACACACCGAGGAGGTATGGACTTTAGCAATCTGAGAACAGCATGATGGGACTCTAGAGAAATAGAACAACAACAAGTGGCAGCTTTCGATTTGGAGCAATCCAGCAAAGCTTGCAAATTTCTTGCTGGGCACCACCCTCTTGGTCAGGGCGAGTGGCCAGAAATGGAGGCCATTTTCCATGGGGAAAACGAAGTCATTGGCCCAGGCTCTGGGTGTCAGATGACAGGTGGCATCTGGGGCTGTAAGGACTTGCAGGGTCCTAGTTGCTGGCAGCTTTCGTTCTGGAAGGATCCAGCAGAGTTTGTAGATTCCTGGCTTGGCACTGCCCTGCCTGCCAGGCCGAGTGGCCACAAATGAAGGCCATTTTCCATGGGAAAAACGAAGTCCTTTCCCCAGGGTCTCAGTAATATGTTCAAGGTGGCGTTTGAGGCTCTAAGTACTTCCAGGGCCCTAGTTGCTGGCAGCTTTTCTTTTGGAAAAATCCAGCAACGATTGCATCATTCTAGCTAGGCTCCCACTTTCTGCCAGGGTGAGTGGCTGCCAAGGGAGGCCATTTGCCATGGGAAAAAGAAGTCCTTTCCCCAGGGTCTGGGTGTCAGATGAAAGGTGGCCTTTGGGGTTCTGAGGACTTGTAGGGTAGTACTTACTGGCTAGAGTAGAGGAAATGGATTCTATTTGAATATCTGTCCCACAGGTCCTGGTTGTCCTTGATGGGCTGCAGCTGTGAGCATTGAAGAGAACTGGGATAAAAGGGGGCGGCGTAGCCATTCAGGGAGAGCCTTGAAGGAGCCCTGAACTGGGAAAGAACAGCATGCAGAAGAAAGCGTCTGTGCTGTGAAGATCTGCAGCCATAAGAACACACCGAGGAGGTATGGACTTTAGCAATCTGAGAACAGCATGATGGGACTCTAGAGAAATAGAAGAACAACAAGTGGCAGCTTTCGATTTGGAGCAATCCAGCAAAGCTTGCAAATTTCTTGCTGGGCACCACCCTCTTGGTCAGGGCGAGTGGCCAGAAATGGAGGCCATTTTCCATGGGGAAAACGAAGTCATTGGCCCAGGCTCTGGGTGTCAGATGACTGGTGGCATCTGGGGCTCTAAGGACTTGCAGGGTCCTAGTTGCTGGCAGCTTTCGTTCTGGAAGGATCCAGCAGAGTTTGTAGATTCCTGGCTTGGCACTGCCCTGCCTGCCAGGCCAAGTGGCCACAAATGAAGGCCATTTTCCATGGGAAAAACGAAGTCCTTTCCCCAGGGTCTCAGGAATATGTTCAAGGTGGCGTTTGAGGCTCTAAGTACTTCCAGGGCCCTAGTTGCTGGCAGCTTTTCTTTTGGAAAAATCCAGCAACGATTGCATCATTCTAGCTAGGCTCCCACTTTCTGCCAGGGTGAGTGGCTGCCAAGGGAGGCCATTTGCCATGGGAAAAAGAAGTCCTTTCCCCAGGGTCTGGGTGTCAGATGAAAGGTGGCCTTTGGGGTTCTGAGGACTTGTAGGGTAGTACTTACTGGCTAGAGTAGAGGAAATGGATTCTATTTGAATATCTGTCCCACAGGTCCTGGTTGTCCTTGATGGGCTGCAGCTGTGAGCATTGAAGAGAACTGGGATAAAAGGGGGCGGCGTAGCCATTCAGGGAGAGCCTTGAAGGAGCCCTGAACTGGGAAAGAACAGCATGCAGAAGAAAGCGTCTGTGCTGTGAAGATCTGCAGCCATAAGAACACACCGAGGAGGTATGGACTTTAGCAATCTGAGAACAGCATGATGGGACTCTAGAGAAATAGAACAACAACAAGTGGCAGCTTTCGATTTGGAGCAATCCAGCAAAGCTTGCAAATTTCTTGCTGGGCACCACCCTCTTGGTCAGGGCGAGTGGCCAGAAATGGAGGCCATTTTCCATGGGGAAAACGAAGTCATTGGCCCAGGCTCTGGGTGTCAGATGACTGGTGGCATCTGGGGCTCTAAGGACTTGCAGGGTCCTAGTTGCTGGCAGCTTTCGTTCTGGAAGGATCCAGCACAGTTTGTAGATTCCTGGCTTGGCACTGCCCTGCCTGCCAGGCCGAGTGGCCACAAATGAAGGCCATTTTCCATGGGAAAAACGAAGTCCTTTCCCCAGGGTCTCAGTAATATGTTCAAGGTGGCGTTTGAGGCTCTAAGTACTTCCAGGGCCCTAGTTGCTGCCAGCTTTTCTTTTGGAAAAATCCAGCAACGATTGCATCATTCTAGCTAGGCTCCCACTTTCTGCCAGGGTGAGTGGCTGCCAAGGGAGGCCATTTGCCATGGGAAAAAGAAGTCCTTTCCCCAGGGTCTGGGTGTCAGATGAAAGGTGGCCTTTGGGGTTCTGAGGACTTGTAGGGTAGTACTTACTGGCTAGAGTAGAGGAAATGGATTCTATTTGAATATCTGTCCCACAGGTCCTGGTTGTCCTTGATGGGCTGCAGCTGTGAGCATTGAAGAGAACTGGGATAAAAGGGGGCGGCGTAGCCATTCAGGGAGAGCCTTGAAGGAGCCCTGAACTGGGAAAGAACAGCATGCAGAAGAAAGCGTCTGTGCTGTGAAGATCTGCAGCCATAAGAACACACCGAGGAGGTATGGCCTTTAGCAATCTGAGAACAGCATGATGGGACTCTAGAGAAATAGAACAACAACAAGTGGCAGCTTTCGATTTGGAGCAATCCAGCAAAGCTTGCAAATTTCTTGCTGGGCACCACCCTCTTGGTCAGGGCGAGTGGCCAGAAATGGAGGCCATTTTCCATGGGGAAAACGAAGTCATTGGCCCAGGCTCTGGGTGTCAGATGACAGGTGGCATCTGGGGCTGTAAGGACTTGCAGGGTCCTAGTTGCTGGCAGCTTTCGTTCTGGAAGGATCCAGCACAGTTTGTAGATTCCTGGCTTGGCACTGCCCTGCCTGCCAGGCCAAGTGGCCAGAAATGAAGGCCATTTTCCATGGGAAAAACGAAGTCCTTTCCCCAGGGTCTCAGTAATATGTTCAAGGTGGCGTTTGAGGCTCTAAGTACTTCCAGGGCCCTAGTTGCTGGCAGCTTTTCTTTTGGAAAAATCCAGCAACGATTGCATCATTCTAGCTAGGCTCCCACTTTCTGCCAGGGTGAGTGGCTGCCAAGGGAGGCCATTTGCCATGGGAAAAAGAAGTCCTTTCCCCAGGGTCTGGGTGTCAGATGAAAGGTGGCCTTTGGGGTTCTGAGGACTTGTAGGGTAGTACTTACTGGCTAGAGTAGAGGAAATGGATTCTATTTGAATATCTGTCCCACAGGTCCTGGTTGTCCTTGATGGGCTGCAGCTGTGAGCATTGAAGAGAACTGGGATAAAAGGGGGCGGCGTAGCCATTCAGGGAGAGCCTTGAAGGAGCCCTGAACTGGGAAAGAACAGCATGCAGAAGAAAGCGTCTGTGCTGTGAAGATCTGCAGCCATAAGAACACACCGAGGAGGTATGGACTTTAGCAATCTGAGAACAGCATGATGGGACTCTAGAGAAATAGAAGAACAACAAGTGGCAGCTTTCGATTTGGAGCAATCCAGCAAAGCTTGCAAATTTCTTGCTGGGCACCACCCTCTTGGTCAGGGCGAGTGGCCAGAAATGGAGGCCATTTTCCATGGGGAAAACGAAGTCATTGGCCCAGGCTCTGGGTGTCAGATGACTGGTGGCATCTGGGGCTCTAAGGACTTGCAGGGTCCTAGTTGCTGGCAGCTTTCGTTCTGGAAGGATCCAGCAGAGTTTGTAGATTCCTGGCTTGGCACTGCCCTGCCTGCCAGGCCGAGTGGCCACAAATGAAGGCCATTTTCCATGGGAAAAACGAAGTCCTTTCCCCAGGGTCTCAGTAATATGTTCAAGGTGGCGTTTGAGGCTCTAAGTACTTCCAGGGCCCTAGTTGCTGGCAGCTTTTCTTTTGGAAAAATCCAGCAACGATTGCATCATTCTAGCTAGGCTCCCACTTTCTGCCAGGGTGAGTGGCTGCCAAGGGAGGCCATTTGCCATGGGAAAAAGAAGTCCTTTCCCCAGGGTCTGGGTGTCAGATGAAAGGTGGCCTTTGGGGTTCTGAGGACTTGTAGGGTAGTACTTACTGGCTAGAGTAGAGGAAATGGATTCTATTTGAATATCTGTCCCACAGGTCCTGGTTGTCCTTGATGGGCTGCAGCTGTGAGCATTGAAGAGAACTGGGATAAAAGGGGGCGGCGTAGCCATTCAGGGAGAGCCTTGAAGGAGCCCTGAACTGGGAAAGAACAGCATGCAGAAGAAAGCGTCTGTGCTGTGAAGATCTGCAGCCATAAGAACACACCGAGGAGGTATGGACTTTAGCAATCTGAGAACAGCATGATGGGACTCTAGAGAAATAGAACAACAACAAGTGGCAGCTTTCGATTTGGAGCAATCCAGCAAAGCTTGCAAATTTCTTGCTGGGCACCACCCTCTTGGTCAGGGCGAGTGGCCAGAAATGGAGGCCATTTTCCATGGGGAAAACGAAGTCATTGGCCCAGGCTCTGGGTGTCAGATGACAGGTGGCATCTGGGGCTGTAAGGACTTGCAGGGTCCTAGTTGCTGGCAGCTTTCGTTCTGGAAGGATCCAGCAGAGTTTGTAGATTCCTGGCTTGGCACTGCCCTGCCTGCCAGGCCGAGTGGCCACAAATGAAGGCCATTTTCCATGGGAAAAACGAAGTCCTTTCCCCAGGGTCTCAGTAATATGTTCAAGGTGGCGTTTGAGGCTCTAAGTACTTCCAGGGCCCTAGTTGCTGGCAGCTTTTCTTTTGGAAAAATCCAGCAACGATTGCATCATTCTAGCTAGGCTCCCACTTTCTGCCAGGGTGAGTGGCTGCCAAGGGAGGCCATTTGCCATGGGAAAAAGAAGTCCTTTCCCCAGGGTCTGGGTGTCAGATGAAAGGTGGCCTTTGGGGTTCTGAGGACTTGTAGGGTAGTACTTACTGGCTAGAGTAGAGGAAATGGATTCTATTTGAATATCTGTCCCACAGGTCCTGGTTGTCCTTGATGGGCTGCAGCTGTGAGCATTGAAGAGAACTGGGATAAAAGGGGGCGGCGTAGCCATTCAGGGAGAGCCTTGAAGGAGCCCTGAACTGGGAAAGAACAGCATGCAGAAGAAAGCGTCTGTGCTGTGAAGATCTGCAGCCATAAGAACACACCGAGGAGGTATGGACTTTAGCAATCTGAGAACAGCATGATGGGACTCTAGAGAAATAGAACAACAACAAGTGGCAGCTTTCGATTTGGAGCAATCCAGCAAAGCTTGCAAATTTCTTGCTGGGCACCACCCTCTTGGTCAGGGCGAGTGGCCAGAAATGGAGGCCATTTTCCATGGGGAAAACGAAGTCATTGGCCCAGGCTCTGGGTGTCAGATGACTGGTGGCATCTGGGGCTCTAAGGACTTGCAGGGTCCTAGTTGCTGGCAGCTTTCGTTCTGGAAGGATCCAGCAGAGTTTGTAGATTCCTGGCTTGGCACTGCCCTGCCTGCCAGGCCAAGTGGCCACAAATGAAGGCCATTTTCCATGGGAAAAACGAAGTCCTTTCCCCAGGGTCTCAGGAATATGTTCAAGGTGGCGTTTGAGGCTCTAAGTACTTCCAGGGCCCTAGTTGCTGGCAGCTTTTCTTTTGGAAAAATCCAGCAACGATTGCATCATTCTAGCTAGGCTCCCACTTTCTGCCAGGGTGAGTGGCTGCCAAGGGAGGCCATTTGCCATGGGAAAAAGAAGTCCTTTCCCCAGGGTCTGGGTGTCAGATGAAAGGTGGCCTTTGGGGTTCTGAGGACTTGTAGGGTAGTACTTACTGGCTAGAGTAGAGGAAATGGATTCTATTTGAATATCTGTCCCACAGGTCCTGGTTGTCCTTGATGGGCTGCAGCTGTGAGCATTGAAGAGAACTGGGATAAAAGGGGGCGGCGTAGCCATTCAGGGAGAGCCTTGAAGGAGCCCTGAACTGGGAAAGAACAGCATGCAGAAGAAAGCGTCTGTGCTGTGAAGATCTGCAGCCATAAGAACACACCGAGGAGGTATGGACTTTAGCAATCTGAGAACAGCATGATGGGACTCTAGAGAAATAGAACAACAACAAGTGGCAGCTTTCGATTTGGAGCAATCCAGCAAAGCTTGCAAATTTCTTGCTGGGCACCACCCTCTTGGTCAGGGCGAGTGGCCAGAAATGGAGGCCATTTTCCATGGGGAAAACGAAGTCATTGGCCCAGGCTCTGGGTGTCAGATGACTGGTGGCATCTGGGGCTCTAAGGACTTGCAGGGTCCTAGTTGCTGGCAGCTTTCGTTCTGGAAGGATCCAGCACAGTTTGTAGATTCCTGGCTTGGCACTGCCCTGCCTGCCAGGCCGAGTGGCCACAAATGAAGGCCATTTTCCATGGGAAAAACGAAGTCCTTTCCCCAGGGTCTCAGTAATATGTTCAAGGTGGCGTTTGAGGCTCTAAGTACTTCCAGGGCCCTAGTTGCTGCCAGCTTTTCTTTTGGAAAAATCCAGCAACGATTGCATCATTCTAGCTAGGCTCCCACTTTCTGCCAGGGTGAGTGGCTGCCAAGGGAGGCCATTTGCCATGGGAAAAAGAAGTCCTTTCCCCAGGGTCTGGGTGTCAGATGAAAGGTGGCCTTTGGGGTTCTGAGGACTTGTAGGGTAGTACTTACTGGCTAGAGTAGAGGAAATGGATTCTATTTGAATATCTGTCCCACAGGTCCTGGTTGTCCTTGATGGGCTGCAGCTGTGAGCATTGAAGAGAACTGGGATAAAAGGGGGCGGCGTAGCCATTCAGGGAGAGCCTTGAAGGAGCCCTGAACTGGGAAAGAACAGCATGCAGAAGAAAGCGTCTGTGCTGTGAAGATCTGCAGCCATAAGAACACACCGAGGAGGTATGGACTTTAGCAATCTGAGAACAGCATGATGGGACTCTAGAGAAATAGAACAACAACAAATGGCAGCTTTCGATTTGGAGCAATCCAGCAAAGCTTGCAAATTTCTTGCTGGGCACCACCCTCTTGGTCAGGGCGAGTGGCCAGAAATGGAGGCCATTTTCCATGGGGAAAACGAAGTCATTGGCCCAGGCTCTGGGTGTCAGATGACAGGTGGCATCTGGGGCTGTAAGGACTTGCAGGGTCCTAGTTGCTGGCAGCTTTCGTTCTGGAAGGATCCAGCACAGTTTGTAGATTCCTGGCTTGGCACTGCCCTGCCTGCCAGGCCGAGTGGCCACAAATGAAGGCCATTTTCCATGGGAAAAATGAAGTCCTTTCCCCAGGGTCTCAGTAATATGTTCAAGGTGGCGTTTGAGGCTCTAAGTACTTCCAGGGCCCTAGTTGCTGGCAGCTTTTCTTTTGGAAAAATCCAGCAACGATTGCATCATTCTAGCTAGGCTCCCACTTTCTGCCAGGGTGAGTGGCTGCCAAGGGAGGCCATTTGCCATGGGAAAAAGAAGTCCTTTCCCCAGGGTCTGGGTGTCAGATGAAAGGTGGCCTTTGGGGTTCTGAGGACTTGTAGGGTAGTACTTACTGGCTAGAGTAGAGGAAATGGATTCTATTTGAATATCTGTCCCACAGGTCCTGGTTGTCCTTGATGGGCTGCAGCTGTGAGCATTGAAGAGAACTGGGATAAAAGGGGGCGGCGTAGCCATTCAGGGAGAGCCTTGAAGGAGCCCTGAACTGGGAAAGAACAGCATGCAGAAGAAAGCGTCTGTGCTGTGAAGATCTGCAGCCATAAGAACACACCGAGGAGGTATGGACTTTAGCAATCTGAGAACAGCATGATGGGACTCTAGAGAAATAGAACAACAACAAGTGGCAGCTTTCGATTTGGAGCAATCCAGCAAAGCTTGCAAATTTCTTGCTGGGCACCACCCTCTTGGTCAGGGTGAGAGGCCAGAAATGGAGGCCATTTTCCATGGGGAAAACGAAGTCATTGGCCCAGGCTCTGGGTGTCAGATGACTGGTGGCATCTGGGGCTCTAAGGACTTGCAGGGTCCTAGTTGCTGGCAGCTTTCGTTCTGGAAGGATCCAGCAGAGTTTGTAGATTCCTGGCTTGGCACTGCCCTGCCTGCCAGGCCAAGTGGCCACAAATGAAGGCCATTTTCCATGGGAAAAACGAAGTCCTTTCCCCAGGGTCTCAGGAATATGTTCAAGGTGGCGTTTGAGGCTCTAAGTACTTCCAGGGCCCTAGTTGCTGCCAGCTTTTCTTTTGGAAAAATCCAGCAACGATTGCATCATTCTAGCTAGGCTCCCACTTTCTGCCAGGGTGAGTGGCTGCCAAGGGAGGCCATTTGCCATGGGAAAAAGAAGTCCTTTCCCCAGGGTCTGGGTGTCAGATGAAAGGTGGCCTTTGGGGTTCTGAGGACTTGTAGGGTAGTACTTACTGGCTAGAGTAGAGGAAATGGATTCTATTTGAATATCTGTCCCACAGGTCCTGGTTGTCCTTGATGGGCTGCAGCTGTGAGCATTGAAGAGAACTGGGATAAAAGGGGGCGGCGTAGCCATTCAGGGAGAGCCTTGAAGGAGCCCTGAACTGGGAAAGAACAGCATGCAGAAGAAAGCGTCTGTGCTGTGAAGATCTGCAGCCATAAGAACACACCGAGGAGGTATGGACTTTAGCAATCTGAGAACAGCATGATGGGACTCTAGAGAAATAGAAGAACAACAAGTGGCAGCTTTCGATTTGGAGCAATCCAGCAAAGCTTGCAAATTTCTTGCTGGGCACCACCCTCTTGGTCAGGGCGAGTGGCCAGAAATGGAGGCCATTTTCCATGGGGAAAACGAAGTCATTGGCCCAGGCTCTGGGTGTCAGATGACTGGTGGCATCTGGGGCTCTAAGGACTTGCAGGGTCCTAGTTGCTGGCAGCTTTCGTTCTGGAAGGATCCAGCAGAGTTTGTAGATTCCTGGCTTGGCACTGCCCTGCCTGCCAGGCCAAGTGGCCACAAATGAAGGCCATTTTCCATGGGAAAAACGAAGTCCTTTCCCCAGGGTCTCAGGAATATGTTCAAGGTGGCGTTTGAGGCTCTAAGTACTTCCAGGGCCCTAGTTGCTGCCAGCTTTTCTTTTGGAAAAATCCAGCAACGATTGCATCATTCTAGCTAGGCTCCCACTTTCTGCCAGGGTGAGTGGCTGCCAAGGGAGGCCATTTGCCATGGGAAAAAGAAGTCCTTTCCCCAGGGTCTGGGTGTCAGATGAAAGGTGGCCTTTGGGGTTCTGAGGACTTGTAGGGTAGTACTTACTGGCTAGAGTAGAGGAAATGGATTCTATTTGAATATCTGTCCCACAGGTCCTGGTTGTCCTTGATGGGCTGCAGCTGTGAGCATTGAAGAGAACTGGGATAAAAGGGGGCGGCGTAGCCATTCAGGGAGAGCCTTGAAGGAGCCCTGAACTGGGAAAGAACAGCATGCAGAAGAAAGCGTCTGTGCTGTGAAGATCTGCAGCCATAAGAACACACCGAGGAGGTATGGACTTTAGCAATCTGAGAACAGCATGATGGGACTCTAGAGAAATAGAACAACAACAAGTGGCAGCTTTCGATTTGGAGCAATCCAGCAAAGCTTGCAAATTTCTTGCTGGGCACCACCCTCTTGGTCAGGGCGAGTGGCCAGAAATGGAGGCCATTTTCCATGGGGAAAACGAAGTCATTGGCCCAGGCTCTGGGTGTCAGATGACTGGTGGCATCTGGGGCTCTAAGGACTTGCAGGGTCCTAGTTGCTGGCAGCTTTCGTTCTGGAAGGATCCAGCACAGTTTGTAGATTCCTGGCTTGGCACTGCCCTGCCTGCCAGGCCGAGTGGCCACAAATGAAGGCCATTTTCCATGGGAAAAACGAAGTCCTTTCCCCAGGGTCTCAGTAATATGTTCAAGGTGGCGTTTGAGGCTCTAAGTACTTCCAGGGCCCTAGTTGCTGGCAGCTTTTCTTTTGGAAAAATCCAGCAACGATTGCATCATTCTAGCTAGGCTCCCACTTTCTGCCAGGGTGAGTGGCTGCCAAGGGAGGCCATTTGCCATGGGAAAAAGAAGTCCTTTCCCCAGGGTCTGGGTGTCAGATGAAAGGTGGCCTTTGGGGTTCTGAGGACTTGTAGGGTAGTACTTACTGGCTAGAGTAGAGGAAATGGATTCTATTTGAATATCTGTCCCACAGGTCCTGGTTGTCCTTGATGGGCTGCAGCTGTGAGCATTGAAGAGAACTGGGATAAAAGGGGGCGGCGTAGCCATTCAGGGAGAGCCTTGAAGGAGCCCTGAACTGGGAAAGAACAGCATGCAGAAGAAAGCGTCTGTGCTGTGAAGATCTGCAGCCATAAGAACACACCGAGGAGGTATGGACTTTAGCAATCTGAGAACAGCATGATGGGACTCTAGAGAAATAGAACAACAACAAGTGGCAGCTTTCGATTTGGAGCAATCCAGCAAAGCTTGCAAATTTCTTGCTGGGCACCACCCTCTTGGTCAGGGCGAGTGGCCAGAAATGGAGGCCATTTTCCATGGGGAAAACGAAGTCATTGGCCCAGGCTCTGGGTGTCAGATGACAGGTGGCATCTGGGGCTGTAAGGACTTGCAGGGTCCTAGTTGCTGGCAGCTTTCGTTCTGGAAGGATCCAGCAGAGTTTGTAGATTCCTGGCTTGGCACTGCCCTGCCTGCCAGGCCAAGTGGCCACAAATGAAGGCCATTTTCCATGGGAAAAACGAAGTCCTTTCCCCAGGGTCTCAGGAATATGTTCAAGGTGGCGTTTGAGGCTCTAAGTACTTCCAGGGCCCTAGTTGCTGCCAGCTTTTCTTTTGGAAAAATCCAGCAACGATTGCATCATTCTAGCTAGGCTCCCACTTTCTGCCAGGGTGAGTGGCTGCCAAGGGAGGCCATTTGCCATGGGAAAAAGAAGTCCTTTCCCCAGGGTCTGGGTGTCAGATGAAAGGTGGCCTTTGGGGTTCTGAGGACTTGTAGGGTAGTACTTACTGGCTAGAGTAGAGGAAATGGATTCTATTTGAATATCTGTCCCACAGGTCCTGGTTGTCCTTGATGGGCTGCAGCTGTGAGCATTGAAGAGAACTGGGATAAAAGGGGGCGGCGTAGCCATTCAGGGAGAGCCTTGAAGGAGCCCTGAACTGGGAAAGAACAGCATGCAGAAGAAAGCGTCTGTGCTGTGAAGATCTGCAGCCATAAGAACACACCGAGGAGGTATGGACTTTAGCAATCTGAGAACAGCATGATGGGACTCTAGAGAAATAGAAGAACAACAAGTGGCAGCTTTCGATTTGGAGCAATCCAGCAAAGCTTGCAAATTTCTTGCTGGGCACCACCCTCTTGGTCAGGGCGAGTGGCCAGAAATGGAGGCCATTTTCCATGGGGAAAACGAAGTCATTGGCCCAGGCTCTGGGTGTCAGATGACTGGTGGCATCTGGGGCTCTAAGGACTTGCAGGGTCCTAGTTGCTGGCAGCTTTCGTTCTGGAAGGATCCAGCAGAGTTTGTAGATTCCTGGCTTGGCACTGCCCTGCCTGCCAGGCCAAGTGGCCACAAATGAAGGCCATTTTCCATGGGAAAAACGAAGTCCTTTCCCCAGGGTCTCAGGAATATGTTCAAGGTGGCGTTTGAGGCTCTAAGTACTTCCAGGGCCCTAGTTGCTGGCAGCTTTTCTTTTGGAAAAATCCAGCAACGATTGCATCATTCTAGCTAGGCTCCCACTTTCTGCCAGGGTGAGTGGCTGCCAAGGGAGGCCATTTGCCATGGGAAAAAGAAGTCCTTTCCCCAGGGTCTGGGTGTCAGATGAAAGGTGGCCTTTGGGGTTCTGAGGACTTGTAGGGTAGTACTTACTGGCTAGAGTAGAGGAAATGGATTCTATTTGAATATCTGTCCCACAGGTCCTGGTTGTCCTTGATGGGCTGCAGCTGTGAGCATTGAAGAGAACTGGGATAAAAGGGGGCGGCGTAGCCATTCAGGGAGAGCCTTGAAGGAGCCCTGAACTGGGAAAGAACAGCATGCAGAAGAAAGCGTCTGTGCTGTGAAGATCTGCAGCCATAAGAACACACCGAGGAGGTATGGACTTTAGCAATCTGAGAACAGCATGATGGGACTCTAGAGAAATAGAACAACAACAAGTGGCAGCTTTCGATTTGGAGCAATCCAGCAAAGCTTGCAAATTTCTTGCTGGGCACCACCCTCTTGGTCAGGGCGAGTGGCCAGAAATGGAGGCCATTTTCCATGGGGAAAACGAAGTCATTGGCCCAGGCTCTGGGTGTCAGATGACTGGTGGCATCTGGGGCTCTAAGGACTTGCAGGGTCCTAGTTGCTGGCAGCTTTCGTTCTGGAAGGATCCAGCACAGTTTGTAGATTCCTGGCTTGGCACTGCCCTGCCTGCCAGGCCGAGTGGCCACAAATGAAGGCCATTTTCCATGGGAAAAACGAAGTCCTTTCCCCAGGGTCTCAGTAATATGTTCAAGGTGGCGTTTGAGGCTCTAAGTACTTCCAGGGCCCTAGTTGCTGGCAGCTTTTCTTTTGGAAAAATCCAGCAACGATTGCATCATTCTAGCTAGGCTCCCACTTTCTGCCAGGGTGAGTGGCTGCCAAGGGAGGCCATTTGCCATGGGAAAAAGAAGTCCTTTCCCCAGGGTCTGGGTGTCAGATGAAAGGTGGCCTTTGGGGTTCTGAGGACTTGTAGGGTAGTACTTACTGGCTAGAGTAGAGGAAATGGATTCTATTTGAATATCTGTCCCACAGGTCCTGGTTGTCCTTGATGGGCTGCAGCTGTGAGCATTGAAGAGAACTGGGATAAAAGGGGGCGGCGTAGCCATTCAGGGAGAGCCTTGAAGGAGCCCTGAACTGGGAAAGAACAGCATGCAGAAGAAAGCGTCTGTGCTGTGAAGATCTGCAGCCATAAGAACACACCGAGGAGGTATGGACTTTAGCAATCTGAGAACAGCATGATGGGACTCTAGAGAAATAGAACAACAACAAGTGGCAGCTTTCGATTTGGAGCAATCCAGCAAAGCTTGCAAATTTCTTGCTGGGCACCACCCTCTTGGTCAGGGCGAGTGGCCAGAAATGGAGGCCATTTTCCATGGGGAAAACGAAGTCATTGGCCCAGGCTCTGGGTGTCAGATGACAGGTGGCATCTGGGGCTGTAAGGACTTGCAGGGTCCTAGTTGCTGGCAGCTTTCGTTCTGGAAGGATCCAGCACAGTTTGTAGATTCCTGGCTTGGCACTGCCCTGCCTGCCAGGCCAAGTGGCCAGAAATGAAGGCCATTTTCCATGGGAAAAACGAAGTCCTTTCCCCAGGGTCTCAGTAATATGTTCAAGGTGGCGTTTGAGGCTCTAAGTACTTCCAGGGCCCTAGTTGCTGGCAGCTTTTCTTTTGGAAAAATCCAGCAACGATTGCATCATTCTAGCTAGGCTCCCACTTTCTGCCAGGGTGAGTGGCTGCCAAGGGAGGCCATTTGCCATGGGAAAAAGAAGTCCTTTCCCCAGGGTCTGGGTGTCAGATGAAAGGTGGCCTTTGGGGTTCTGAGGACTTGTAGGGTAGTACTTACTGGCTAGAGTAGAGGAAATGGATTCTATTTGAATATCTGTCCCACAGGTCCTGGTTGTCCTTGATGGGCTGCAGCTGTGAGCATTGAAGAGAACTGGGATAAAAGGGGGCGGCGTAGCCATTCAGGGAGAGCCTTGAAGGAGCCCTGAACTGGGAAAGAACAGCATGCAGAAGAAAGCGTCTGTGCTGTGAAGATCTGCAGCCATAAGAACACACCGAGGAGGTATGGACTTTAGCAATCTGAGAACAGCATGATGGGACTCTAGAGAAATAGAACAACAACAAGTGGCAGCTTTCGATTTGGAGCAATCCAGCAAAGCTTGCAAATTTCTTGCTGGGCACCACCCTCTTGGTCAGGGCGAGTGGCCAGAAATGGAGGCCATTTTCCATGGGGAAAACGAAGTCATTGGCCCAGGCTCTGGGTGTCAGATGACTGGTGGCATCTGGGGCTCTAAGGACTTGCAGGGTCCTAGTTGCTGGCAGCTTTCGTTCTGGAAGGATCCAGCACAGTTTGTAGATTCCTGGCTTGGCACTGCCCTGCCTGCCAGGCCGAGTGGCCACAAATGAAGGCCATTTTCCATGGGAAAAACGAAGTCCTTTCCCCAGGGTCTCAGTAATATGTTCAAGGTGGCGTTTGAGGCTCTAAGTACTTCCAGGGCCCTAGTTGCTGCCAGCTTTTCTTTTGGAAAAATCCAGCAACGATTGCATCATTCTAGCTAGGCTCCCACTTTCTGCCAGGGTGAGTGGCTGCCAAGGGAGGCCATTTGCCATGGGAAAAAGAAGTCCTTTCCCCAGGGTCTGGGTGTCAGATGAAAGGTGGCCTTTGGGGTTCTGAGGACTTGTAGGGTAGTACTTACTGGCTAGAGTAGAGGAAATGGATTCTATTTGAATATCTGTCCCACAGGTCCTGGTTGTCCTTGATGGGCTGCAGCTGTGAGCATTGAAGAGAACTGGGATAAAAGGGGGCGGCGTAGCCATTCAGGGAGAGCCTTGAAGGAGCCCTGAACTGGGAAAGAACAGCATGCAGAAGAAAGCGTCTGTGCTGTGAAGATCTGCAGCCATAAGAACACACCGAGGAGGTATGGACTTTAGCAATCTGAGAACAGCATGATGGGACTCTAGAGAAATAGAACAACAACAAGTGGCAGCTTTCGATTTGGAGCAATCCAGCAAAGCTTGCAAATTTCTTGCTGGGCACCACCCTCTTGGTCAGGGCGAGTGGCCAGAAATGGAGGCCATTTTCCATGGGGAAAACGAAGTCATTGGCCCAGGCTCTGGGTGTCAGATGACAGGTGGCATCTGGGGCTCTAAGGACTTGCAGGGTCCTAGTTGCTGGCAGCTTTCGTTCTGGAAGGATCCAGCAGAGTTTGTAGATTCCTGGCTTGGCACTGCCCTGCCTGCCAGGCCGAGTGGCCACAAATGAAGGCCATTTTCCATGGGAAAAACGAAGTCCTTTCCCCAGGGTCTCAGTAATATGTTCAAGGTGGCGTTTGAGGCTCTAAGTACTTCCAGGGCCCTAGTTGCTGGCAGCTTTTCTTTTGGAAAAATCCAGCAACGATTGCATCATTCTAGCTAGGCTCCCACTTTCTGCCAGGGTGAGTGGCTGCCAAGGGAGGCCATTTGCCATGGGAAAAAGAAGTCCTTTCCCCAGGGTCTGGGTGTCAGATGAAAGGTGGCCTTTGGGGTTCTGAGGACTTGTAGGGTAGTACTTACTGGCTAGAGTAGAGGAAATGGATTCTATTTGAATATCTGTCCCACAGGTCCTGGTTGTCCTTGATGGGCTGCAGCTGTGAGCATTGAAGAGAACTGGGATAAAAGGGGGCGGCGTAGCCATTCAGGGAGAGCCTTGAAGGAGCCCTGAACTGGGAAAGAACAGCATGCAGAAGAAAGCGTCTGTGCTGTGAAGATCTGCAGCCATAAGAACACACCGAGGAGGTATGGACTTTAGCAATCTGAGAACAGCATGATGGGACTCTAGAGAAATAGAACAACAACAAGTGGCAGCTTTCGATTTGGAGCAATCCAGCAAAGCTTGCAAATTTCTTGCTGGGCACCACCCTCTTGGTCAGGGCGAGTGGCCAGAAATGGAGGCCATTTTCCATGGGGAAAACGAAGTCATTGGCCCAGGCTCTGGGTGTCAGATGACTGGTGGCATCTGGGGCTCTAAGGACTTGCAGGGTCCTAGTTGCTGGCAGCTTTCGTTCTGGAAGGATCCAGCACAGTTTGTAGATTCCTGGCTTGGCACTGCCCTGCCTGCCAGGCCGAGTGGCCACAAATGAAGGCCATTTTCCATGGGAAAAACGAAGTCCTTTCCCCAGGGTCTCAGTAATATGTTCAAGGTGGCGTTTGAGGCTCTAAGTACTTCCAGGGCCCTAGTTGCTGGCAGCTTTTCTTTTGGAAAAATCCAGCAACGATTGCATCATTCTAGCTAGGCTCCCACTTTCTGCCAGGGTGAGTGGCTGCCAAGGGAGGCCATTTGCCATGGGAAAAAGAAGTCCTTTCCCCAGGGTCTGGGTGTCAGATGAAAGGTGGCCTTTGGGGTTCTGAGGACTTGTAGGGTAGTACTTACTGGCTAGAGTAGAGGAAATGGATTCTATTTGAATATCTGTCCCACAGGTCCTGGTTGTCCTTGATGGGCTGCAGCTGTGAGCATTGAAGAGAACTGGGATAAAAGGGGGCGGCGTAGCCATTCAGGGAGAGCCTTGAAGGAGCCCTGAACTGGGAAAGAACAGCATGCAGAAGAAAGCGTCTGTGCTGTGAAGATCTGCAGCCATAAGAACACACCGAGGAGGTATGGACTTTAGCAATCTGAGAACAGCATGATGGGACTCTAGAGAAATAGAACAACAACAAGTGGCAGCTTTCGATTTGGAGCAATCCAGCAAAGCTTGCAAATTTCTTGCTGGGCACCACCCTCTTGGTCAGGGCGAGTGGCCAGAAATGGAGGCCATTTTCCATGGGGAAAACGAAGTCATTGGCCCAGGCTCTGGGTGTCAGATGACAGGTGGCATCTGGGGCTCTAAGGACTTGCAGGGTCCTAGTTGCTGGCAGCTTTCGTTCTGGAAGGATCCAGCACAGTTTGTAGATTCCTGGCTTGGCACTGCCCTGCCTGCCAGGCCGAGTGGCCACAAATGAAGGCCATTTTCCATGGGAAAAATGAAGTCCTTTCCCCAGGGTCTCAGTAATATGTTCAAGGTGGCGTTTGAGGCTCTAAGTACTTCCAGGGCCCTAGTTGCTGGCAGCTTTTCTTTTGGAAAAATCCAGCAACGATTGCATCATTCTAGCTAGGCTCCCACTTTCTGCCAGGGTGAGTGGCTGCCAAGGGAGGCCATTTGCCATGGGAAAAAGAAGTCCTTTCCCCAGGGTCTGGGTGTCAGATGAAAGGTGGCCTTTGGGGTTCTGAGGACTTGTAGGGTAGTACTTACTGGCTAGAGTAGAGGAAATGGATTCTATTTGAATATCTGTCCCACAGGTCCTGGTTGTCCTTGATGGGCTGCAGCTGTGAGCATTGAAGAGAACTGGGATAAAAGGGGGCGGCGTAGCCATTCAGGGAGAGCCTTGAAGGAGCCCTGAACTGGGAAAGAACAGCATGCAGAAGAAAGCGTCTGTGCTGTGAAGATCTGCAGCCATAAGAACACACCGAGGAGGTATGGACTTTAGCAATCTGAGAACAGCATGATGGGACTCTAGAGAAATAGAAGAACAACAAGTGGCAGCTTTCGATTTGGAGCAATCCAGCAAAGCTTGCAAATTTCTTGCTGGGCACCACCCTCTTGGTCAGGGTGAGAGGCCAGAAATGGAGGCCATTTTCCATGGGGAAAACGAAGTCATTGGCCCAGGCTCTGGGTGTCAGATGACTGGTGGCATCTGGGGCTCTAAGGACTTGCAGGGTCCTAGTTGCTGGCAGCTTTCATTCTGGAAGGATCCAGCAGAGTTTGTAGATTCCTGGCTTGGCACTGCCCTGCCTGCCAGGCCGAGTGGCCACAAATGAAGGCCATTTTCCATGGGAAAAACGAAGTCCTTTCCCCAGGGTCTCAGTAATATGTTCAAGGTGGCGTTTGAGGCTCTAAGTACTTCCAGGGCCCTAGTTGCTGGCAGCTTTTCTTTTGGAAAAATCCAGCAACGATTGCATCATTCTAGCTAGGCTCCCACTTTCTGCCAGGGTGAGTGGCTGCCAAGGGAGGCCATTTGCCATGGGAAAAAGAAGTCCTTTCCCCAGGGTCTGGGTGTCAGATGAAAGGTGGCCTTTGGGGTTCTGAGGACTTGTAGGGTAGTACTTACTGGCTAGAGTAGAGGAAATGGATTCTATTTGAATATCTGTCCCACAGGTCCTGGTTGTCCTTGATGGGCTGCAGCTGTGAGCATTGAAGAGAACTGGGATAAAAGGGGGCGGCGTAGCCATTCAGGGAGAGCCTTGAAGGAGCCCTGAACTGGGAAAGAACAGCATGCAGAAGAAAGCGTCTGTGCTGTGAAGATCTGCAGCCATAAGAACACACCGAGGAGGTATGGACTTTAGCAATCTGAGAACAGCATGATGGGACTCTAGAGAAATAGAAGAACAACAAGTGGCAGCTTTCGATTTGGAGCAATCCAGCAAAGCTTGCAAATTTCTTGCTGGGCACCACCCTCTTGGTCAGGGCGAGTGGCCAGAAATGGAGGCCATTTTCCATGGGGAAAACGAAGTCATTGGCCCAGGCTCTGGGTGTCAGATGACTGGTGGCATCTGGGGCTCTAAGGACTTGCAGGGTCCTAGTTGCTGGCAGCTTTCGTTCTGGAAGGATCCAGCAGAGTTTGTAGATTCCTGGCTTGGCACTGCCCTGCCTGCCAGGCCAAGTGGCCACAAATGAAGGCCATTTTCCATGGGAAAAACGAAGTCCTTTCCCCAGGGTCTCAGGAATATGTTCAAGGTGGCGTTTGAGGCTCTAAGTACTTCCAGGGCCCTAGTTGCTGGCAGCTTTTCTTTTGGAAAAATCCAGCAACGATTGCATCATTCTAGCTAGGCTCCCACTTTCTGCCAGGGTGAGTGGCTGCCAAGGGAGGCCATTTGCCATGGGAAAAAGAAGTCCTTTCCCCAGGGTCTGGGTGTCAGATGAAAGGTGGCCTTTGGGGTTCTGAGGACTTGTAGGGTAGTACTTACTGGCTAGAGTAGAGGAAATGGATTCTATTTGAATATCTGTCCCACAGGTCCTGGTTGTCCTTGATGGGCTGCAGCTGTGAGCATTGAAGAGAACTGGGATAAAAGGGGGCGGCGTAGCCATTCAGGGAGAGCCTTGAAGGAGCCCTGAACTGGGAAAGAACAGCATGCAGAAGAAAGCGTCTGTGCTGTGAAGATCTGCAGCCATAAGAACACACCGAGGAGGTATGGACTTTAGCAATCTGAGAACAGCATGATGGGACTCTAGAGAAATAGAACAACAACAAGTGGCAGCTTTCGATTTGGAGCAATCCAGCAAAGCTTGCAAATTTCTTGCTGGGCACCACCCTCTTGGTCAGGGCGAGTGGCCAGAAATGGAGGCCATTTTCCATGGGGAAAACGAAGTCATTGGCCCAGGCTCTGGGTGTCAGATGACTGGTGGCATCTGGGGCTCTAAGGACTTGCAGGGTCCTAGTTGCTGGCAGCTTTCGTTCTGGAAGGATCCAGCACAGTTTGTAGATTCCTGGCTTGGCACTGCCCTGCCTGCCAGGCCGAGTGGCCACAAATGAAGGCCATTTTCCATGGGAAAAACGAAGTCCTTTCCCCAGGGTCTCAGTAATATGTTCAAGGTGGCGTTTGAGGCTCTAAGTACTTCCAGGGCCCTAGTTGCTGGCAGCTTTTCTTTTGGAAAAATCCAGCAACGATTGCATCATTCTAGCTAGGCTCCCACTTTCTGCCAGGGTGAGTGGCTGCCAAGGGAGGCCATTTGCCATGGGAAAAAGAAGTCCTTTCCCCAGGGTCTGGGTGTCAGATGAAAGGTGGCCTTTGGGGTTCTGAGGACTTGTAGGGTAGTACTTACTGGCTAGAGTAGAGGAAATGGATTCTATTTGAATATCTGTCCCACAGGTCCTGGTTGTCCTTGATGGGCTGCAGCTGTGAGCATTGAAGAGAACTGGGATAAAAGGGGGCGGCGTAGCCATTCAGGGAGAGCCTTGAAGGAGCCCTGAACTGGGAAAGAACAGCATGCAGAAGAAAGCGTCTGTGCTGTGAAGATCTGCAGCCATAAGAACACACCGAGGAGGTATGGACTTTAGCAATCTGAGAACAGCATGATGGGACTCTAGAGAAATAGAAGAACAACAAGTGGCAGCTTTCGATTTGGAGCAATCCAGCAAAGCTTGCAAATTTCTTGCTGGGCACCACCCTCTTGGTCAGGGCGAGTGGCCAGAAATGGAGGCCATTTTCCATGGGGAAAACGAAGTCATTGGCCCAGGCTCTGGGTGTCAGATGACAGGTGGCATCTGGGGCTGTAAGGACTTGCAGGGTCCTAGTTGCTGGCAGCTTTCGTTCTGGAAGGATCCAGCAGAGTTTGTAGATTCCTGGCTTGGCACTGCCCTGCCTGCCAGGCCGAGTGGCCACAAATGAAGGCCATTTTCCATGGGAAAAACGAAGTCCTTTCCCCAGGGTCTCAGTAACATGTTCAAGGTGGCGTTTGAGGCTCTAAGTACTTCCAGGGCCCTAGTTGCTGGCAGCTTTTCTTTTGGAAAAATCCAGCAACGATTGCATCATTCTAGCTAGGCTCCCACTTTCTGCCAGGGTGAGTGGCTGCCAAGGGAGGCCATTTGCCATGGGAAAAAGAAGTCCTTTCCCCAGGGTCTGGGTGTCAGATGAAAGGTGGCCTTTGGGGTTCTGAGGACTTGTAGGGTAGTACTTACTGGCTAGAGTAGAGGAAATGGATTCTATTTGAATATCTGTCCCACAGGTCCTGGTTGTCCTTGATGGGCTGCAGCTGTGAGCATTGAAGAGAACTGGGATAAAAGGGGGCGGCGTAGCCATTCAGGGAGAGCCTTGAAGGAGCCCTGAACTGGGAAAGAACAGCATGCAGAAGAAAGCGTCTGTGCTGTGAAGATCTGCAGCCATAAGAACACACCGAGGAGGTATGGACTTTAGCAATCTGAGAACAGCATGATGGGACTCTAGAGAAATAGAAGAACAACAAGTGGCAGCTTTCGATTTGGAGCAATCCAGCAAAGCTTGCAAATTTCTTGCTGGGCACCACCCTCTTGGTCAGGGCGAGTGGCCAGAAATGGAGGCCATTTTCCATGGGGAAAACGAAGTCATTGGCCCAGGCTCTGGGTGTCAGATGACTGGTGGCATCTGGGGCTCTAAGGACTTGCAGGGTCCTAGTTGCTGGCAGCTTTCGTTCTGGAAGGATCCAGCACAGTTTGTAGATTCCTGGCTTGGCACTGCCCTGCCTGCCAGGCCAAGTGGCCAGAAATGAAGGCCATTTTCCATGGGAAAAACGAAGTCCTTTCCCCAGGGTCTCAGTAATATGTTCAAGGTGGCGTTTGAGGCTCTAAGTACTTCCAGGGCCCTAGTTGCTGGCAGCTTTTCTTTTGGAAAAATCCAGCAACGATTGCATCATTCTAGCTAGGCTCCCACTTTCTGCCAGGGTGAGTGGCTGCCAAGGGAGGCCATTTGCCATGGGAAAAAGAAGTCCTTTCCCCAGGGTCTGGGTGTCAGATGAAAGGTGGCCTTTGGGGTTCTGAGGACTTGTAGGGTAGTACTTACTGGCTAGAGTAGAGGAAATGGATTCTATTTGAATATCTGTCCCACAGGTCCTGGTTGTCCTTGATGGGCTGCAGCTGTGAGCATTGAAGAGAACTGGGATAAAAGGGGGCGGCGTAGCCATTCAGGGAGAGCCTTGAAGGAGCCCTGAACTGGGAAAGAACAGCATGCAGAAGAAAGCGTCTGTGCTGTGAAGATCTGCAGCCATAAGAACACACCGAGGAGGTATGGACTTTAGCAATCTGAGAACAGCATGATGGGACTCTAGAGAAATAGAAGAACAACAAGTGGCAGCTTTCGATTTGGAGCAATCCAGCAAAGCTTGCAAATTTCTTGCTGGGCACCACCCTCTTGGTCAGGGCGAGTGGCCAGAAATGGAGGCCATTTTCCATGGGGAAAACGAAGTCATTGGCCCAGGCTCTGGGTGTCAGATGACAGGTGGCATCTGGGGCTGTAAGGACTTGCAGGGTCCTAGTTGCTGGCAGCTTTCGTTCTGGAAGGATCCAGCAGAGTTTGTAGATTCCTGGCTTGGCACTGCCCTGCCTGCCAGGCCGAGTGGCCACAAATGAAGGCCATTTTCCATGGGAAAAACGAAGTCCTTTCCCCAGGGTCTCAGTAATATGTTCAAGGTGGCGTTTGAGGCTCTAAGTACTTCCAGGGCCCTAGTTGCTGGCAGCTTTTCTTTTGGAAAAATCCAGCAACGATTGCATCATTCTAGCTAGGCTCCCACTTTCTGCCAGGGTGAGTGGCTGCCAAGGGAGGCCATTTGCCATGGGAAAAAGAAGTCCTTTCCCCAGGGTCTGGGTGTCAGATGAAAGGTGGCCTTTGGGGTTCTGAGGACTTGTAGGGTAGTACTTACTGGCTAGAGTAGAGGAAATGGATTCTATTTGAATATCTGTCCCACAGGTCCTGGTTGTCCTTGATGGGCTGCAGCTGTGAGCATTGAAGAGAACTGGGATAAAAGGGGGCGGCGTAGCCATTCAGGGAGAGCCTTGAAGGAGCCCTGAACTGGGAAAGAACAGCATGCAGAAGAAAGCGTCTGTGCTGTGAAGATCTGCAGCCATAAGAACACACCGAGGAGGTATGGACTTTAGCAATCTGAGAACAGCATGATGGGACTCTAGAGAAATAGAAGAACAACAAGTGGCAGCTTTCGATTTGGAGCAATCCAGCAAAGCTTGCAAATTTCTTGCTGGGCACCACCCTCTTGGTCAGGGTGAGAGGCCAGAAATGGAGGCCATTTTCCATGGGGAAAACGAAGTCATTGGCCCAGGCTCTGGGTGTCAGATGACTGGTGGCATCTGGGGCTCTAAGGACTTGCAGGGTCCTAGTTGCTGGCAGCTTTCGTTCTGGAAGGATCCAGCAGAGTTTGTAGATTCCTGGCTTGGCACTGCCCTGCCTGCCAGGCCAAGTGGCCACAAATGAAGGCCATTTTCCATGGGAAAAACGAAGTCCTTTCCCCAGGGTCTCAGGAATATGTTCAAGGTGGCGTTTGAGGCTCTAAGTACTTCCAGGGCCCTAGTTGCTGCCAGCTTTTCTTTTGGAAAAATCCAGCAACGATTGCATCATTCTAGCTAGGCTCCCACTTTCTGCCAGGGTGAGTGGCTGCCAAGGGAGGCCATTTGCCATGGGAAAAAGAAGTCCTTTCCCCAGGGTCTGGGTGTCAGATGAAAGGTGGCCTTTGGGGTTCTGAGGACTTGTAGGGTAGTACTTACTGGCTAGAGTAGAGGAAATGGATTCTATTTGAATATCTGTCCCACAGGTCCTGGTTGTCCTTGATGGGCTGCAGCTGTGAGCATTGAAGAGAACTGGGATAAAAGGGGGCGGCGTAGCCATTCAGGGAGAGCCTTGAAGGAGCCCTGAACTGGGAAAGAACAGCATGCAGAAGAAAGCGTCTGTGCTGTGAAGATCTGCAGCCATAAGAACACACCGAGGAGGTATGGACTTTAGCAATCTGAGAACAGCATGATGGGACTCTAGAGAAATAGAAGAACAACAAGTGGCAGCTTTCGATTTGGAGCAATCCAGCAAAGCTTGCAAATTTCTTGCTGGGCACCACCCTCTTGGTCAGGGCGAGTGGCCAGAAATGGAGGCCATTTTCCATGGGGAAAACGAAGTCATTGGCCCAGGCTCTGGGTGTCAGATGACTGGTGGCATCTGGGGCTCTAAGGACTTGCAGGGTCCTAGTTGCTGGCAGCTTTCGTTCTGGAAGGATCCAGCAGAGTTTGTAGATTCCTGGCTTGGCACTGCCCTGCCTGCCAGGCCAAGTGGCCACAAATGAAGGCCATTTTCCATGGGAAAAACGAAGTCCTTTCCCCAGGGTCTCAGGAATATGTTCAAGGTGGCGTTTGAGGCTCTAAGTACTTCCAGGGCCCTAGTTGCTGGCAGCTTTTCTTTTGGAAAAATCCAGCAACGATTGCATCATTCTAGCTAGGCTCCCACTTTCTGCCAGGGTGAGTGGCTGCCAAGGGAGGCCATTTGCCATGGGAAAAAGAAGTCCTTTCCCCAGGGTCTGGGTGTCAGATGAAAGGTGGCCTTTGGGGTTCTGAGGACTTGTAGGGTAGTACTTACTGGCTAGAGTAGAGGAAATGGATTCTATTTGAATATCTGTCCCACAGGTCCTGGTTGTCCTTGATGGGCTGCAGCTGTGAGCATTGAAGAGAACTGGGATAAAAGGGGGCGGCGTAGCCATTCAGGGAGAGCCTTGAAGGAGCCCTGAACTGGGAAAGAACAGCATGCAGAAGAAAGCGTCTGTGCTGTGAAGATCTGCAGCCATAAGAACACACCGAGGAGGTATGGACTTTAGCAATCTGAGAACAGCATGATGGGACTCTAGAGAAATAGAAGAACAACAAGTGGCAGCTTTCGATTTGGAGCAATCCAGCAAAGCTTGCAAATTTCTTGCTGGGCACCACCCTCTTGGTCAGGGCGAGTGGCCAGAAATGGAGGCCATTTTCCATGGGGAAAACGAAGTCATTGGCCCAGGCTCTGGGTGTCAGATGACAGGTGGCATCTGGGGCTCTAAGGACTTGCAGGGTCCTAGTTGCTGGCAGCTTTCGTTCTGGAAGGATCCAGCAGAGTTTGTAGATTCCTGGCTTGGCACTGCCCTGCCTGCCAGGCCGAGTGGCCACAAATGAAGGCCATTTTCCATGGGAAAAACGAAGTCCTTTCCCCAGGGTCTCAGTAACATGTTCAAGGTGGCGTTTGAGGCTCTAAGTACTTCCAGGGCCCTAGTTGCTGGCAGCTTTTCTTTTGGAAAAATCCAGCAACGATTGCATCATTCTAGCTAGGCTCCCACTTTCTGCCAGGGTGAGTGGCTGCCAAGGGAGGCCATTTGCCATGGGAAAAAGAAGTCCTTTCCCCAGGGTCTGGGTGTCAGATGAAAGGTGGCCTTTGGGGTTCTGAGGACTTGTAGGGTAGTACTTACTGGCTAGAGTAGAGGAAATGGATTCTATTTGAATATCTGTCCCACAGGTCCTGGTTGTCCTTGATGGGCTGCAGCTGTGAGCATTGAAGAGAACTGGGATAAAAGGGGGCGGCGTAGCCATTCAGGGAGAGCCTTGAAGGAGCCCTGAACTGGGAAAGAACAGCATGCAGAAGAAAGCGTCTGTGCTGTGAAGATCTGCAGCCATAAGAACACACCGAGGAGGTATGGACTTTAGCAATCTGAGAACAGCATGATGGGACTCTAGAGAAATAGAAGAACAACAAGTGGCAGCTTTCGATTTGGAGCAATCCAGCAAAGCTTGCAAATTTCTTGCTGGGCACCACCCTCTTGGTCAGGGCGAGTGGCCAGAAATGGAGGCCATTTTCCATGGGGAAAACGAAGTCATTGGCCCAGGCTCTGGGTGTCAGATGACAGGTGGCATCTGGGGCTCTAAGGACTTGCAGGGTCCTAGTTGCTGGCAGCTTTCGTTCTGGAAGGATCCAGCACAGTTTGTAGATTCCTGGCTTGGCACTGCCCTGCCTGCCAGGCCAAGTGGCCAGAAATGAAGGCCATTTTCCATGGGAAAAACGAAGTCCTTTCCCCAGGGTCTCAGGAATATGTTCAAGGTGGCGTTTGAGGCTCTAAGTACTTCCAGGGCCCTAGTTGCTGGCAGCTTTTCTTTTGGAAAAATCCAGCAACGATTGCATCATTCTAGCTAGGCTCCCACTTTCTGCCAGGGTGAGTGGCTGCCAAGGGAGGCCATTTGCCATGGGAAAAAGAAGTCCTTTCCCCAGGGTCTGGGTGTCAGATGAAAGGTGGCCTTTGGGGTTCTGAGGACTTGTAGGGTAGTACTTACTGGCTAGAGTAGAGGAAATGGATTCTATTTGAATATCTGTCCCACAGGTCCTGGTTGTCCTTGATGGGCTGCAGCTGTGAGCATTGAAGAGAACTGGGATAAAAGGGGGCGGCGTAGCCATTCAGGGAGAGCCTTGAAGGAGCCCTGAACTGGGAAAGAACAGCATGCAGAAGAAAGCGTCTGTGCTGTGAAGATCTGCAGCCATAAGAACACACCGAGGAGGTATGGACTTTAGCAATCTGAGAACAGCATGATGGGACTCTAGAGAAATAGAAGAACAACAAGTGGCAGCTTTCGATTTGGAGCAATCCAGCAAAGCTTGCAAATTTCTTGCTGGGCACCACCCTCTTGGTCAGGGTGAGAGGCCAGAAATGGAGGCCATTTTCCATGGGGAAAACGAAGTCATTGGCCCAGGCTCTGGGTGTCAGATGACTGGTGGCATCTGGGGCTCTAAGGACTTGCAGGGTCCTAGTTGCTGGCAGCTTTCGTTCTGGAAGGATCCAGCAGAGTTTGTAGATTCCTGGCTTGGCACTGCCCTGCCTGCCAGGCCAAGTGGCCACAAATGAAGGCCATTTTCCATGGGAAAAACGAAGTCCTTTCCCCAGGGTCTCAGGAATATGTTCAAGGTGGCGTTTGAGGCTCTAAGTACTTCCAGGGCCCTAGTTGCTGGCAGCTTTTCTTTTGGAAAAATCCAGCAACGATTGCATCATTCTAGCTAGGCTCCCACTTTCTGCCAGGGTGAGTGGCTGCCAAGGGAGGCCATTTGCCATGGGAAAAAGAAGTCCTTTCCCCAGGGTCTGGGTGTCAGATGAAAGGTGGCCTTTGGGGTTCTGAGGACTTGTAGGGTAGTACTTACTGGCTAGAGTAGAGGAAATGGATTCTATTTGAATATCTGTCCCACAGGTCCTGGTTGTCCTTGATGGGCTGCAGCTGTGAGCATTGAAGAGAACTGGGATAAAAGGGGGCGGCGTAGCCATTCAGGGAGAGCCTTGAAGGAGCCCTGAACTGGGAAAGAACAGCATGCAGAAGAAAGCGTCTGTGCTGTGAAGATCTGCAGCCATAAGAACACACCGAGGAGGTATGGACTTTAGCAATCTGAGAACAGCATGATGGGACTCTAGAGAAATAGAACAACAACAAGTGGCAGCTTTCGATTTGGAGCAATCCAGCAAAGCTTGCAAATTTCTTGCTGGGCACCACCCTCTTGGTCAGGGCGAGTGGCCAGAAATGGAGGCCATTTTCCATGGGGAAAACGAAGTCATTGGCCCAGGCTCTGGGTGTCAGATGACTGGTGGCATCTGGGGCTCTAAGGACTTGCAGGGTCCTAGTTGCTGGCAGCTTTCGTTCTGGAAGGATCCAGCAGAGTTTGTAGATTCCTGGCTTGGCACTGCCCTGCCTGCCAGGCCGAGTGGCCAGAAATGAAGGCCATTTTCCATGGGAAAAACGAAGTCCTTTCCCCAGGGTCTCAGTAATATGTTCAAGGTGGCGTTTGAGGCTCTAAGTACTTCCAGGGCCCTAGTTGCTGCCAGCTTTTCTTTTGGAAAAATCCAGCAACGATTGCATCATTCTAGCTAGGCTCCCACTTTCTGCCAGGGTGAGTGGCTGCCAAGGGAGGCCATTTGCCATGGGAAAAAGAAGTCCTTTCCCCAGGGTCTGGGTGTCAGATGAAAGGTGGCCTTTGGGGTTCTGAGGACTTGTAGGGTAGTACTTACTGGCTAGAGTAGAGGAAATGGATTCTATTTGAATATCTGTCCCACAGGTCCTGGTTGTCCTTGATGGGCTGCAGCTGTGAGCATTGAAGAGAACTGGGATAAAAGGGGGCGGCGTAGCCATTCAGGGAGAGCCTTGAAGGAGCCCTGAACTGGGAAAGAACAGCATGCAGAAGAAAGCGTCTGTGCTGTGAAGATCTGCAGCCATAAGAACACACCGAGGAGGTATGGACTTTAGCAATCTGAGAACAGCATGATGGGACTCTAGAGAAATAGAACAACAACAAGTGGCAGCTTTCGATTTGGAGCAATCCAGCAAAGCTTGCAAATTTCTTGCTGGGCACCACCCTCTTGGTCAGGGCGAGTGGCCAGAAATGGAGGCCATTTTCCATGGGGAAAACGAAGTCATTGGCCCAGGCTCTGGGTGTCAGATGACTGGTGGCATCTGGGGCTCTAAGGACTTGCAGGGTCCTAGTTGCTGGCAGCTTTCGTTCTGGAAGGATCCAGCAGAGTTTGTAGATTCCTGGCTTGGCACTGCCCTGCCTGCCAGGCCGAGTGGCCACAAATGAAGGCCATTTTCCATGGGAAAAACGAAGTCCTTTCCCCAGGGTCTCAGTAATATGTTCAAGGTGGCGTTTGAGGCTCTAAGTACTTCCAGGGCCCTAGTTGCTGCCAGCTTTTCTTTTGGAAAAATCCAGCAACGATTGCATCATTCTAGCTAGGCTCCCACTTTCTGCCAGGGTGAGTGGCTGCCAAGGGAGGCCATTTGCCATGGGAAAAAGAAGTCCTTTCCCCA
Organism: Agelaius phoeniceus; assembly: GCF_051311805.1. Classification (NCBI taxonomy): domain Eukaryota; kingdom Metazoa; phylum Chordata; class Aves; order Passeriformes; family Icteridae; genus Agelaius; species Agelaius phoeniceus. Next base: position 4,946,495 of record NC_135297.1, read on the forward strand.
GGGTCTGGGTGTCAGATGAAAGGTGGCCTTTGGGGTTCTGAGGACTTGTAGGGTAGTACTTACTGGCTAGAGTAGAGGAAATGGATTCTATTTGAATATCTGTCCCACAGGTCCTGGTTGTCCTTGATGGGCTGCAGCTGTGAGCATTGAAGAGAACTGGGATAAAAGGGGGCGGCGTAGCCATTCAGGGAGAGCCTTGAAGGAGCCCTGAACTGGGAAAGAACAGCATGCAGAAGAAAGCGTCTGTGCTGTGAAGATCTGCAGCCATAAGAACACACCGAGGAGGTATGGACTTTAGCAATCTGAGAACAGCATGATGGGACTCTAGAGAAATAGAACAACAACAAGTGGCAGCTTTCGATTTGGAGCAATCCAGCAAAGCTTGCAAATTTCTTGCTGGGCACCACCCTCTTGGTCAGGGCGAGTGGCCAGAAATGGAGGCCATTTTCCATGGGGAAAACGAAGTCATTGGCCCAGGCTCTGGGTGTCAGATGACTGGTGGCATCTGGGGCTGTAAGGACTTGCAGGGTCCTAGTTGCTGGCAGCTTTCGTTCTGGAAGGATCCAGCACAGTTTGTAGATTCCTGGCTTGGCACTGCCCTGCCTGCCAGGCCGAGTGGCCACAAATGAAGGCCATTTTCCATGGGAAAAACGAAGTCCTTTCCCCAGGGTCTCAGTAATATGTTCAAGGTGGCGTTTGAGGCTCTAAGTACTTCCAGGGCCCTAGTTGCTGGCAGCTTTTCTTTTGGAAAAATCCAGCAACGATTGCATCATTCTAGCTAGGCTCCCACTTTCTGCCAGGGTGAGTGGCTGCCAAGGGAGGCCATTTGCCATGGGAAAAAGAAGTCCTTTCCCCAGGGTCTGGGTGTCAGATGAAAGGTGGCCTTTGGGGTTCTGAGGACTTGTAGGGTAGTACTTACTGGCTAGAGTAGAGGAAATGGATTCTATTTGAATATCTGTCCCACAGGTCCTGGTTGTCCTTGATGGGCTGCAGCTGTGAGCATTGAAGAGAACTGGGATAAAAGGGGGCGGCGTAGCCATTCAGGGAGAGCCTTGAAGGAGCCCTGAACTGGGAAAGAACAGCATGCAGAAGAAAGCGTCTGTGCTGTGAAGATCTGCAGCCATAAGAACACACCGAGGAGGTATGGACTTTAGCAATCTGAGAACAGCATGATGGGACTCTAGAGAAATAGAACAACAACAAGTGGCAGCTTTCGATTTGGAGCAATCCAGCAAAGCTTGCAAATTTCTTGCTGGGCACCACCCTCTTGGTCAGGGCGAGTGGCCAGAAATGGAGGCCATTTTCCATGGGGAAAACGAAGTCATTGGCCCAGGCTCTGGGTGTCAGATGACTGGTGGCATCTGGGGCTCTAAGGACTTGCAGGGTCCTAGTTGCTGGCAGCTTTCGTTCTGGAAGGATCCAGCAGAGTTTGTAGATTCCTGGCTTGGCACTGCCCTGCCTGCCAGGCCAAGTGGCCACAAATGAAGGCCATTTTCCATGGGAAAAACGAAGTCCTTTCCCCAGGGTCTCAGGAATATGTTCAAGGTGGCGTTTGAGGCTCTAAGTACTTCCAGGGCCCTAGTTGCTGCCAGCTTTTCTTTTGGAAAAATCCAGCAACGATTGCATCATTCTAGCTAGGCTCCCACTTTCTGCCAGGGTGAGTGGCTGCTAAGGGAGGCCATTTGCCATGGGAAAAAGAAGTCCTTTCCCCAGGGTCTGGGTGTCAGATGAAAGGTGGCCTTTGGGGTTCTGAGGACTTGTAGGGTAGTACTTACTGGCTAGAGTAGAGGAAATGGATTCTATTTGAATATCTGTCCCACAGGTCCTGGTTGTCCTTGATGGGCTGCAGCTGTGAGCATTGAAGAGAACTGGGATAAAAGGGGGCGGCGTAGCCATTCAGGGAGAGCCTTGAAGGAGCCCTGAACTGGGAAAGAACAGCATGCAGAAGAAAGCGTCTGTGCTGTGAAGATCTGCAGCCATAAGAACACACCGAGGAGGTATGGACTTTAGCAATCTGAGAACAGCATGATGGGACTCTAGAGAAATAGAACAACAACAAGTGGCAGCTTTCGATTTGGAGCAATCCAGCAAAGCTTGCAAATTTCTTGCTGGGCACCACCCTCTTGGTCAGGGCGAGTGGCCAGAAATAGAGGCCATTTTCCATGGGGAAAACGAAGTCATTGGCCCAGGCTCTGGGTGTCAGATGACAGGTGGCATCTGGGGCTGTAAGGACTTGCAGGGTCCTAGTTGCTGGCAGCTTTCGTTCTGGAAGGATCCAGCAGAGTTTGTAGATTCCTGGCTTGGCACTGCCCTGCCTGCCAGGCCGAGTGGCCACAAATGAAGGCCATTTTCCATGGGAAAAACGAAGTCCTTTCCCCAGGGTCTCAGGAATATGTTCAAGGTGGCGTTTGAGGCTCTAAGTACTTCCAGGGCCCTAGTTGCTGGCAGCTTTTCTTTTGGAAAAATCCAGCAACGATTGCATCATTCTAGCTAGGCTCCCACTTTCTGCCAGGGTGAGTGGCTGCCAAGGGAGGCCATTTGCCATGGGAAAAAGAAGTCCTTTCCCCAGGGTCTGGGTGTCAGATGAAAGGTGGCCTTTGGGGTTCTGAGGACTTGTAGGGTAGTACTTACTGGCTAGAGTAGAGGAAATGGATTCTATTTGAATATCTGTCCCACAGGTCCTGGTTGTCCTTGATGGGCTGCAGCTGTGAGCATTGAAGAGAACTGGGATAAAAGGGGGCGGCGTAGCCATTCAGGGAGAGCCTTGAAGGAGCCCTGAACTGGGAAAGAACAGCATGCAGAAGAAAGCGTCTGTGCTGTGAAGATCTGCAGCCATAAGAACACACCGAGGAGGTATGGACTTTAGCAATCTGAGAACAGCATGATGGGACTCTAGAGAAATAGAACAACAACAAGTGGCAGCTTTCGATTTGGAGCAATCCAGCAAAGCTTGCAAATTTCTTGCTGGGCACCACCCTCTTGGTCAGGGCGAGTGGCCAGAAATGGAGGCCATTTTCCATGGGGAAAACGAAGTCATTGGCCCAGGCTCTGGGTGTCAGATGACTGGTGGCATCTGGGGCTCTAAGGACTTGCAGGGTCCTAGTTGCTGGCAGCTTTCGTTCTGGAAGGATCCAGCACAGTTTGTAGATTCCTGGCTTGGCACTGCCCTGCCTGCCAGGACAAGTGGCCAGAAATGAAGGCCATTTTCCATGGGAAAAACGAAGTCCTTTCCCCAGGGTCTCAGTAATATGTTCAAGGTGGCGTTTGAGGCTCTAAGTACTTCCAGGGCCCTAGTTGCTGCCAGCTTTTCTTTTGGAAAAATCCAGCAACGATTGCATCATTCTAGCTAGGCTCCCACTTTCTGCCAGGGTGAGTGGCTGCCAAGGGAGGCCATTTGCCATGGGAAAAAGAAGTCCTTTCCCCAGGGTCTGGGTGTCAGATGAAAGGTGGCCTTTGGGGTTCTGAGGACTTGTAGGGTAGTACTTACTGGCTAGAGTAGAGGAAATGGATTCTATTTGAATATCTGTCCCACAGGTCCTGGTTGTCCTTGATGGGCTGCAGCTGTGAGCATTGAAGAGAACTGGGATAAAAGGGGGCGGCGTAGCCATTCAGGGAGAGCCTTGAAGGAGCCCTGAACTGGGAAAGAACAGCATGCAGAAGAAAGCGTCTGTGCTGTGAAGATCTGCAGCCATAAGAACACACCGAGGAGGTATGGACTTTAGCAATCTGAGAACAGCATGATGGGACTCTAGAGAAATAGAACAACAACAAGTGGCAGCTTTCGATTTGGAGCAATCCAGCAAAGCTTGCAAATTTCTTGCTGGGCACCACCCTCTTGGTCAGGGCGAGTGGCCAGAAATGGAGGCCATTTTCCATGGGGAAAACGAAGTCATTGGCCCAGGCTCTGGGTGTCAGATGACAGGTGGCATCTGGGGCTCTAAGGACTTGCAGGGTCCTAGTTGCTGGCAGCTTTCGTTCTGGAAGGATCCAGCAGAGTTTGTAGATTCCTGGCTTGGCACTGCCCTGCCTGCCAGGCCGAGTGGCCACAAATGAAGGCCATTTTCCATGGGAAAAACGAAGTCCTTTCCCCAGGGTCTCAGTAATATGTTCAAGGTGGCGTTTGAGGCTCTAAGTACTTCCAGGGCCCTAGTTGCTGGCAGCTTTTCTTTTGGAAAAATCCAGCAACGATTGCATCATTCTAGCTAGGCTCCCACTTTCTGCCAGGGTGAGTGGCTGCCAAGGGAGGCCATTTGCCATGGGAAAAAGAAGTCCTTTCCCCAGGGTCTGGGTGTCAGATGAAAGGTGGCCTTTGGGGTTCTGAGGACTTGTAGGGTAGTACTTACTGGCTAGAGTAGAGGAAATGGATTCTATTTGAATATCTGTCCCACAGGTCCTGGTTGTCCTTGATGGGCTGCAGCTGTGAGCATTGAAGAGAACTGGGATAAAAGGGGGCGGCGTAGCCATTCAGGGAGAGCCTTGAAGGAGCCCTGAACTGGGAAAGAACAGCATGCAGAAGAAAGCGTCTGTGCTGTGAAGATCTGCAGCCATAAGAACACACCGAGGAGGTATGGACTTTAGCAATCTGAGAACAGCATGATGGGACTCTAGAGAAATAGAACAACAACAAGTGGCAGCTTTCGATTTGGAGCAATCCAGCAAAGCTTGCAAATTTCTTGCTGGGCACCACCCTCTTGGTCAGGGCGAGTGGCCAGAAATGGAGGCCATTTTCCATGGGGAAAACGAAGTCATTGGCCCAGGCTCTGGGTGTCAGATGACTGGTGGCATCTGGGGCTCTAAGGACTTGCAGGGTCCTAGTTGCTGGCAGCTTTCGTTCTGGAAGGATCCAGCACAGTTTGTAGATTCCTGGCTTGGCACTGCCCTGCCTGCCAGGCCAAGTGGCCACAAATGAAGGCCATTTTCCATGGGAAAAACGAAGTCCTTTCCCCAGGGTCTCAGTAATATGTTCAAGGTGGCGTTTGAGGCTCTAAGTACTTCCAGGGCCCTAGTTGCTGCCAGCTTTTCTTTTGGAAAAATCCAGCAACGATTGCATCATTCTAGCTAGGCTCCCACTTTCTGCCAGGGTGAGTGGCTGCCAAGGGAGGCCATTTGCCATGGGAAAAAGAAGTCCTTTCCCCAGGGTCTGGGTGTCAGATGAAAGGTGGCCTTTGGGGTTCTGAGGACTTGTAGGGTAGTACTTACTGGCTAGAGTAGAGGAAATGGATTCTATTTGAATATCTGTCCCACAGGTCCTGGTTGTCCTTGATGGGCTGCAGCTGTGAGCATTGAAGAGAACTGGGATAAAAGGGGGCGGCGTAGCCATTCAGGGAGAGCCTTGAAGGAGCCCTGAACTGGGAAAGAACAGCATGCAGAAGAAAGCGTCTGTGCTGTGAAGATCTGCAGCCATAAGAACACACCGAGGAGGTATGGACTTTAGCAATCTGAGAACAGCATGATGGGACTCTAGAGAAATAGAACAACAACAAGTGGCAGCTTTCGATTTGGAGCAATCCAGCAAAGCTTGCAAATTTCTTGCTGGGCACCACCCTCTTGGTCAGGGCGAGTGGCCAGAAATGGAGGCCATTTTCCATGGGGAAAACGAAGTCATTGGCCCAGGCTCTGGGTGTCAGATGACTGGTGGCATCTGGGGCTCTAAGGACTTGCAGGGTCCTAGTTGCTGGCAGCTTTCGTTCTGGAAGGATCCAGCACAGTTTGTAGATTCCTGGCTTGGCACTGCCCTGCCTGCCAGGCCAAGTGGCCACAAATGAAGGCCATTTTCCATGGGAAAAACGAAGTCCTTTCCCCAGGGTCTCAGTAATATGTTCAAGGTGGCGTTTGAGGCTCTAAGTACTTCCAGGGCCCTAGTTGCTGGCAGCTTTTCTTTTGGAAAAATCCAGCAACGATTGCATCATTCTAGCTAGGCTCCCACTTTCTGCCAGGGTGAGTGGCTGCCAAGGGAGGCCATTTGCCATGGGAAAAAGAAGTTCTTTCCCCAGGGTCTGGGTGTCAGATGAAAGGTGGCCTTTGGGGTTCTGAGGACTTGTAGGGTAGTACTTACTGGCTAGAGTAGAGGAAATGGATTCTATTTGAATATCTGTCCCACAGGTCCTGGTTGTCCTTGATGGGCTGCAGCTGTGAGCATTGAAGAGAACTGGGATAAAAGGGGGCGGCGTAGCCATTCAGGGAGAGCCTTGAAGGAGCCCTGAACTGGGAAAGAACAGCATGCAGAAGAAAGCGTCTGTGCTGTGAAGATCTGCAGCCATAAGAACACACCGAGGAGGTATGGACTTTAGCAATCTGAGAACAGCATGATGGGACTCTAGAGAAATAGAACAACAACAAGTGGCAGCTTTCGATTTGGAGCAATCCAGCAAAGCTTGCAAATTTCTTGCTGGGCACCACCCTCTTGGTCAGGGCGAGTGGCCAGAAATGGAGGCCATTTTCCATGGGGAAAACGAAGTCATTGGCCCAGGCTCTGGGTGTCAGATGACTGGTGGCATCTGGGGCTGTAAGGACTTGCAGGGTCCTAGTTGCTGGCAGCTTTCGTTCTGGAAGGATCCAGCAGAGTTTGTAGATTCCTGGCTTGGCACTGCCCTGCCTGCCAGGCCAAGTGGCCAGAAATGAAGGCCATTTTCCATGGGAAAAACGAAGTCCTTTCCCCAGGGTCTCAGTAATATGTTCAAGGTGGCGTTTGAGGCTCTAAGTACTTCCAGGGCCCTAGTTGCTGGCAGCTTTTCTTTTGGAAAAATCCAGCAACGATTGCATCATTCTAGCTAGGCTCCCACTTTCTGCCAGGGTGAGTGGCTGCCAAGGGAGGCCATTTGCCATGGGAAAAAGAAGTCCTTTCCCCAGGGTCTGGGTGTCAGATGAAAGGTGGCCTTTGGGGTTCTGAGGACTTGTAGGGTAGTACTTACTGGCTAGAGTAGAGGAAATGGATTCTATTTGAATATCTGTCCCACAGGTCCTGGTTGTCCTTGATGGGCTGCAGCTGTGAGCATTGAAGAGAACTGGGATAAAAGGGGGCGGCGTAGCCATTCAGGGAGAGCCTTGAAGGAGCCCTGAACTGGGAAAGAACAGCATGCAGAAGAAAGCGTCTGTGCTGTGAAGATCTGCAGCCATAAGAACACACCGAGGAGGTATGGACTTTAGCAATCTGAGAACAGCATGATGGGACTCTAGAGAAATAGAACAACAACAAGTGGCAGCTTTCGATTTGGAGCAATCCAGCAAAGCTTGCAAATTTCTTGCTGGGCACCACCCTCTTGGTCAGGGCGAGTGGCCAGAAATGGAGGCCATTTTCCATGGGGAAAACGAAGTCATTGGCCCAGGCTCTGGGTGTCAGATGACAGGTGGCATCTGGGGCTGTAAGGACTTGCAGGGTCCTAGTTGCTGGCAGCTTTCGTTCTGGAAGGATCCAGCAGAGTTTGTAGATTCCTGGCTTGGCACTGCCCTGCCTGCCAGGCCGAGTGGCCACAAATGAAGGCCATTTTCCATGGGAAAAACGAAGTCCTTTCCCCAGGGTCTCAGTAATATGTTCAAGGTGGCGTTTGAGGCTCTAAGTACTTCCAGGGCCCTAGTTGCTGGCAGCTTTTCTTTTGGAAAAATCCAGCAACGATTGCATCATTCTAGCTAGGCTCCCACTTTCTGCCAGGGTGAGTGGCTGCCAAGGGAGGCCATTTGCCATGGGAAAAAGAAGTCCTTTCCCCAGGGTCTGGGTGTCAGATGAAAGGTGGCCTTTGGGGTTCTGAGGACTTGTAGGGTAGTACTTACTGGCTAGAGTAGAGGAAATGGATTCTATTTGAATATCTGTCCCACAGGTCCTGGTTGTCCTTGATGGGCTGCAGCTGTGAGCATTGAAGAGAACTGGGATAAAAGGGGGCGGCGTAGCCATTCAGGGAGAGCCTTGAAGGAGCCCTGAACTGGGAAAGAACAGCATGCAGAAGAAAGCGTCTGTGCTGTGAAGATCTGCAGCCATAAGAACACACCGAGGAGGTATGGACTTTAGCAATCTGAGAACAGCATGATGGGACTCTAGAGAAATAGAACAACAACAAGTGGCAGCTTTCGATTTGGAGCAATCCAGCAAAGCTTGCAAATTTCTTGCTGGGCACCACCCTCTTGGTCAGGGCGAGTGGCCAGAAATGGAGGCCATTTTCCATGGGGAAAACGAAGTCATTGGCCCAGGCTCTGGGTGTCAGATGACTGGTGGCATCTGGGGCTCTAAGGACTTGCAGGGTCCTAGTTGCTGGCAGCTTTCGTTCTGGAAGGATCCAGCAGAGTTTGTAGATTCCTGGCTTGGCACTGCCCTGCCTGCCAGGCCGAGTGGCCACAAATGAAGGCCATTTTCCATGGGAAAAACGAAGTCCTTTCCCCAGGGTCTCAGTAATATGTTCAAGGTGGCGTTTGAGGCTCTAAGTACTTCCAGGGCCCTAGTTGCTGGCAGCTTTTCTTTTGGAAAAATCCAGCAACGATTGCATCATTCTAGCTAGGCTCCCACTTTCTGCCAGGGTGAGTGGCTGCCAAGGGAGGCCATTTGCCATGGGAAAAAGAAGTCCTTTCCCCAGGGTCTGGGTGTCAGATGAAAGGTGGCCTTTGGGGTTCTGAGGACTTGTAGGGTAGTACTTACTGGCTAGAGTAGAGGAAATGGATTCTATTTGAATATCTGTCCCACAGGTCCTGGTTGTCCTTGATGGGCTGCAGCTGTGAGCATTGAAGAGAACTGGGATAAAAGGGGGCGGCGTAGCCATTCAGGGAGAGCCTTGAAGGAGCCCTGAACTGGGAAAGAACAGCATGCAGAAGAAAGCGTCTGTGCTGTGAAGATCTGCAGCCATAAGAACACACCGAGGAGGTATGGACTTTAGCAATCTGAGAACAGCATGATGGGACTCTAGAGAAATAGAACAACAACAAGTGGCAGCTTTCGATTTGGAGCAATCCAGCAAAGCTTGCAAATTTCTTGCTGGGCACCACCCTCTTGGTCAGGGCGAGTGGCCAGAAATGGAGGCCATTTTCCATGGGGAAAACGAAGTCATTGGCCCAGGCTCTGGGTGTCAGATGACTGGTGGCATCTGGGGCTCTAAGGACTTGCAGGGTCCTAGTTGCTGGCAGCTTTCGTTCTGGAAGGATCCAGCACAGTTTGTAGATTCCTGGCTTGGCACTGCCCTGCCTGCCAGGCCGAGTGGCCACAAATGAAGGCCATTTTCCATGGGAAAAACGAAGTCCTTTCCCCAGGGTCTCAGTAATATGTTCAAGGTGGCGTTTGAGGCTCTAAGTACTTCCAGGGCCCTAGTTGCTGCCAGCTTTTCTTTTGGAAAAATCCAGCAACGATTGCATCATTCTAGCTAGGCTCCCACTTTCTGCCAGGGTGAGTGGCTGCCAAGGGAGGCCATTTGCCATGGGAAAAAGAAGTCCTTTCCCCAGGGTCTGGGTGTCAGATGAAAGGTGGCCTTTGGGGTTCTGAGGACTTGTAGGGTAGTACTTACTGGCTAGAGTAGAGGAAATGGATTCTATTTGAATATCTGTCCCACAGGTCCTGGTTGTCCTTGATGGGCTGCAGCTGTGAGCATTGAAGAGAACTGGGATAAAAGGGGGCGGCGTAGCCATTCAGGGAGAGCCTTGAAGGAGCCCTGAACTGGGAAAGAACAGCATGCAGAAGAAAGCGTCTGTGCTGTGAAGATCTGCAGCCATAAGAACACACCGAGGAGGTATGGACTTTAGCAATCTGAGAACAGCATGATGGGACTCTAGAGAAATAGAACAACAACAAGTGGCAGCTTTCGATTTGGAGCAATCCAGCAAAGCTTGCAAATTTCTTGCTGGGCACCACCCTCTTGGTCAGGGCGAGTGGCCAGAAATGGAGGCCATTTTCCATGGGGAAAACGAAGTCATTGGCCCAGGCTCTGGGTGTCAGATGACAGGTGGCATCTGGGGCTCTAAGGACTTGCAGGGTCCTAGTTGCTGGCAGCTTTCGTTCTGGAAGGATCCAGCAGAGTTTGTAGATTCCTGGCTTGGCACTGCCCTGCCTGCCAGGCCGAGTGGCCACAAATGAAGGCCATTTTCCATGGGAAAAACGAAGTCCTTTCCCCAGGGTCTCAGTAATATGTTCAAGGTGGCGTTTGAGGCTCTAAGTACTTCCAGGGCCCTAGTTGCTGGCAGCTTTTCTTTTGGAAAAATCCAGCAACGATTGCATCATTCTAGCTAGGCTCCCACTTTCTGCCAGGGTGAGTGGCTGCCAAGGGAGGCCATTTGCCATGGGAAAAAGAAGTCCTTTCCCCAGGGTCTGGGTGTCAGATGAAAGGTGGCCTTTGGGGTTCTGAGGACTTGTAGGGTAGTACTTACTGGCTAGAGTAGAGGAAATGGATTCTATTTGAATATCTGTCCCACAGGTCCTGGTTGTCCTTGATGGGCTGCAGCTGTGAGCATTGAAGAGAACTGGGATAAAAGGGGGCGGCGTAGCCATTCAGGGAGAGCCTTGAAGGAGCCCTGAACTGGGAAAGAACAGCATGCAGAAGAAAGCGTCTGTGCTGTGAAGATCTGCAGCCATAAGAACACACCGAGGAGGTATGGACTTTAGCAATCTGAGAACAGCATGATGGGACTCTAGAGAAATAGAACAACAACAAGTGGCAGCTTTCGATTTGGAGCAATCCAGCAAAGCTTGCAAATTTCTTGCTGGGCACCACCCTCTTGGTCAGGGCGAGTGGCCAGAAATGGAGGCCATTTTCCATGGGGAAAACGAAGTCATTGGCCCAGGCTCTGGGTGTCAGATGACTGGTGGCATCTGGGGCTCTAAGGACTTGCAGGGTCCTAGTTGCTGGCAGCTTTCGTTCTGGAAGGATCCAGCACAGTTTGTAGATTCCTGGCTTGGCACTGCCCTGCCTGCCAGGCCAAGTGGCCACAAATGAAGGCCATTTTCCATGGGAAAAACGAAGTCCTTTCCCCAGGGTCTCAGTAATATGTTCAAGGTGGCGTTTGAGGCTCTAAGTACTTCCAGGGCCCTAGTTGCTGCCAGCTTTTCTTTTGGAAAAATCCAGCAACGATTGCATCATTCTAGCTAGGCTCCCACTTTCTGCCAGGGTGAGTGGCTGCCAAGGGAGGCCATTTGCCATGGGAAAAAGAAGTCCTTTCCCCAGGGTCTGGGTGTCAGATGAAAGGTGGCCTTTGGGGTTCTGAGGACTTGTAGGGTAGTACTTACTGGCTAGAGTAGAGGAAATGGATTCTATTTGAATATCTGTCCCACAGGTCCTGGTTGTCCTTGATGGGCTGCAGCTGTGAGCATTGAAGAGAACTGGGATAAAAGGGGGTGGCGTAGCCATTCAGGGAGAGCCTTGAAGGAGCCCTGAACTGGGAAAGAACAGCATGCAGAAGAAAGCGTCTGTGCTGTGAAGATCTGCAGCCATAAGAACACACCGAGGAGGTATGGACTTTAGCAATCTGAGAACAGCATGATGGGACTCTAGAGAAATAGAACAACAACAAGTGGCAGCTTTCGATTTGGAGCAATCCAGCAAAGCTTGCAAATTTCTTGCTGGGCACCACCCTCTTGGTCAGGGCGAGTGGCCAGAAATGGAGGCCATTTTCCATGGGGAAAACGAAGTCATTGGCCCAGGCTCTGGGTGTCAGATGACTGGTGGCATCTGGGGCTCTAAGGACTTGCAGGGTCCTAGTTGCTGGCAGCTTTCGTTCTGGAAGGATCCAGCAGAGTTTGTAGATTCCTGGCTTGGCACTGCCCTGCCTGCCAGGCCGAGTGGCCACAAATGAAGGCCATTTTCCATGGGAAAAACGAAGTCCTTTCCCCAGGGTCTCAGTAATATGTTCAAGGTGGCGTTTGAGGCTCTAAGTACTTCCAGGGCCCTAGTTGCTGCCAGCTTTTCTTTTGGAAAAATCCAGCAACGATTGCATCATTCTAGCTAGGCTCCCACTTTCTGCCAGGGTGAGTGGCTGCCAAGGGAGGCCATTTGCCATGGGAAAAAGAAGTCCTTTCCCCAGGGTCTGGGTGTCAGATGAAAGGTGGCCTTTGGGGTTCTGAGGACTTGTAGGGTAGTACTTACTGGCTAGAGTAGAGGAAATGGATTCTATTTGAATATCTGTCCCACAGGTCCTGGTTGTCCTTGATGGGCTGCAGCTGTGAGCATTGAAGAGAACTGGGATAAAAGGGGGCGGCGTAGCCATTCAGGGAGAGCCTTGAAGGAGCCCTGAACTGGGAAAGAACAGCATGCAGAAGAAAGCGTCTGTGCTGTGAAGATCTGCAGCCATAAGAACACACCGAGGAGGTATGGACTTTAGCAATCTGAGAACAGCATGATGGGACTCTAGAGAAATAGAACAACAACAAGTGGCAGCTTTCGATTTGGAGCAATCCAGCAAAGCTTGCAAATTTCTTGCTGGGCACCACCCTCTTGGTCAGGGCGAGTGGCCAGAAATGGAGGCCATTTTCCATGGGGAAAACGAAGTCATTGGCCCAGGCTCTGGGTGTCAGATGACAGGTGGCATCTGGGGCTGTAAGGACTTGCAGGGTCCTAGTTGCTGGCAGCTTTCGTTCTGGAAGGATCCAGCAGAGTTTGTAGATTCCTGGCTTGGCACTGCCCTGCCTGCCAGGCCGAGTGGCCACAAATGAAGGCCATTTTCCATGGGAAAAACGAAGTCCTTTCCCCAGGGTCTCAGGAATATGTTCAAGGTGGCGTTTGAGGCTCTAAGTACTTCCAGGGCCCTAGTTGCTGGCAGCTTTTCTTTTGGAAAAATCCAGCAACGATTGCATCATTCTAGCTAGGCTCCCACTTTCTGCCAGGGTGAGTGGCTGCCAAGGGAGGCCATTTGCCATGGGAAAAAGAAGTCCTTTCCCCAGGGTCTGGGTGTCAGATGAAAGGTGGCCTTTGGGGTTCTGAGGACTTGTAGGGTAGTACTTACTGGCTAGAGTAGAGGAAATGGATTCTATTTGAATATCTGTCCCACAGGTCCTGGTTGTCCTTGATGGGCTGCAGCTGTGAGCATTGAAGAGAACTGGGATAAAAGGGGGCGGCGTAGCCATTCAGGGAGAGCCTTGAAGGAGCCCTGAACTGGGAAAGAACAGCATGCAGAAGAAAGCGTCTGTGCTGTGAAGATCTGCAGCCATAAGAACACACCGAGGAGGTATGGACTTTAGCAATCTGAGAACAGCATGATGGGACTCTAGAGAAATAGAACAACAACAAGTGGCAGCTTTCGATTTGGAGCAATCCAGCAAAGCTTGCAAATTTCTTGCTGGGCACCACCCTCTTGGTCAGGGCGAGTGGCCAGAAATGGAGGCCATTTTCCATGGGGAAAACGAAGTCATTGGCCCAGGCTCTGGGTGTCAGATGACTGGTGGCATCTGGGGCTCTAAGGACTTGCAGGGTCCTAGTTGCTGGCAGCTTTCGTTCTGGAAGGATCCAGCAGAGTTTGTAGATTCCTGGCTTGGCACTGCCCTGCCTGCCAGGCCGAGTGGCCACAAATGAAGGCCATTTTCCATGGGAAAAACGAAGTCCTTTCCCCAGGGTCTCAGTAATATGTTCAAGGTGGCGTTTGAGGCTCTAAGTACTTCCAGGGCCCTAGTTGCTGGCAGCTTTTCTTTTGGAAAAATCCAGCAACGATTGCATCATTCTAGCTAGGCTCCCACTTTCTGCCAGGGTGAGTGGCTGCCAAGGGAGGCCATTTGCCATGGGAAAAAGAAGTCCTTTCCCCAGGGTCTGGGTGTCAGATGAAAGGTGGCCTTTGGGGTTCTGAGGACTTGTAGGGTAGTACTTACTGGCTAGAGTAGAGGAAATGGATTCTATTTGAATATCTGTCCCACAGGTCCTGGTTGTCCTTGATGGGCTGCAGCTGTGAGCATTGAAGAGAACTGGGATAAAAGGGGGCGGCGTAGCCATTCAGGGAGAGCCTTGAAGGAGCCCTGAACTGGGAAAGAACAGCATGCAGAAGAAAGCGTCTGTGCTGTGAAGATCTGCAGCCATAAGAACACACCGAGGAGGTATGGACTTTAGCAATCTGAGAACAGCATGATGGGACTCTAGAGAAATAGAACAACAACAAGTGGCAGCTTTCGATTTGGAGCAATCCAGCAAAGCTTGCAAATTTCTTGCTGGGCACCACCCTCTTGGTCAGGGCGAGTGGCCAGAAATGGAGGCCATTTTCCATGGGGAAAACGAAGTCATTGGCCCAGGCTCTGGGTGTCAGATGACAGGTGGCATCTGGGGCTCTAAGGACTTGCAGGGTCCTAGTTGCTGGCAGCTTTCGTTCTGGAAGGATCCAGCAGAGTTTGTAGATTCCTGGCTTGGCACTGCCCTGCCTGCCAGGCCGAGTGGCCACAAATGAAGGCCATTTTCCATGGGAAAAACGAAGTCCTTTCCCCAGGGTCTCAGTAATATGTTCAAGGTGGCGTTTGAGGCTCTAAGTACTTCCAGGGCCCTAGTTGCTGGCAGCTTTTCTTTTGGAAAAAATCCAGCAACGATTGCATCATTCTAGCTAGGCTCCCACTTTCTGCCAGGGTGAGTGGCTGCCAAGGGAGGCCATTTGCCATGGGAAAAAGAAGTCCTTTCCCCAGGGTCTGGGTGTCAGATGAAAGGTGGCCTTTGGGGTTCTGAGGACTTGTAGGGTAGTACTTACTGGCTAGAGTAGAGGAAATGGATTCTATTTGAATATCTGTCCCACAGGTCCTGGTTGTCCTTGATGGGCTGCAGCTGTGAGCATTGAAGAGAACTGGGATAAAAGGGGGCGGCGTAGCCATTCAGGGAGAGCCTTGAAGGAGCCCTGAACTGGGAAAGAACAGCATGCAGAAGAAAGCGTCTGTGCTGTGAAGATCTGCAGCCATAAGAACACACCGAGGAGGTATGGACTTTAGCAATCTGAGAACAGCATGATGGGACTCTAGAGAAATAGAACAACAACAAGTGGCAGCTTTCGATTTGGAGCAATCCAGCAAAGCTTGCAAATTTCTTGCTGGGCACCACCCTCTTGGTCAGGGCGAGTGGCCAGAAATGGAGGCCATTTTCCATGGGGAAAACGAAGTCATTGGCCCAGGCTCTGGGTGTCAGATGACAGGTGGCATCTGGGGCTCTAAGGACTTGCAGGGTCCTAGTTGCTGGCAGCTTTCGTTCTGGAAGGATCCAGCAGAGTTTGTAGATTCCTGGCTTGGCACTGCCCTGCCTGCCAGGCCGAGTGGCCACAAATGAAGGCCATTTTCCATGGGAAAAACGAAGTCCTTTCCCCAGGGTCTCAGTAATATGTTCAAGGTGGCGTTTGAGGCTCTAAGTACTTCCAGGGCCCTAGTTGCTGGCAGCTTTTCTTTTGGAAAAATCCAGCAACGATTGCATCATTCTAGCTAGGCTCCCACTTTCTGCCAGGGTGAGTGGCTGCCAAGGGAGGCCATTTGCCATGGGAAAAAGAAGTCCTTTCCCCAGGGTCTGGGTGTCAGATGAAAGGTGGCCTTTGGGGTTCTGAGGACTTGTAGGGTAGTACTTACTGGCTAGAGTAGAGGAAATGGATTCTATTTGAATATCTGTCCCACAGGTCCTGGTTGTCCTTGATGGGCTGCAGCTGTGAGCATTGAAGAGAACTGGGATAAAAGGGGGCGGCGTAGCCATTCAGGGAGAGCCTTGAAGGAGCCCTGAACTGGGAAAGAACAGCATGCAGAAGAAAGCGTCTGTGCTGTGAAGATCTGCAGCCATAAGAACACACCGAGGAGGTATGGACTTTAGCAATCTGAGAACAGCATGATGGGACTCTAGAGAAATAGAACAACAACAAGTGGCAGCTTTCGATTTGGAGCAATCCAGCAAAGCTTGCAAATTTCTTGCTGGGCACCACCCTCTTGGTCAGGGCGAGTGGCCAGAAATGGAGGCCATTTTCCATGGGGAAAACGAAGTCATTGGCCCAGGCTCTGGGTGTCAGATGACTGGTGGCATCTGGGGCTCTAAGGACTTGCAGGGTCCTAGTTGCTGGCAGCTTTCGTTCTGGAAGGATCCAGCAGAGTTTGTAGATTCCTGGCTTGGCACTGCCCTGCCTGCCAGGCCAAGTGGCCAGAAATGAAGGCCATTTTCCATGGGAAAAACGAAGTCCTTTCCCCAGGGTCTCAGTAATATGTTCAAGGTGGCGTTTGAGGCTCTAAGTACTTCCAGGGCCCTAGTTGCTGGCAGCTTTTCTTTTGGAAAAATCCAGCAACGATTGCATCATTCTAGCTAGGCTCCCACTTTCTGCCAGGGTGAGTGGCTGCCAAGGGAGGCCATTTGCCATGGGAAAAAGAAGTCCTTTCCCCAGGGTCTGGGTGTCAGATGAAAGGTGGCCTTTGGGGTTCTGAGGACTTGTAGGGTAGTACTTACTGGCTAGAGTAGAGGAAATGGATTCTATTTGAATATCTGTCCCACAGGTCCTGGTTGTCCTTGATGGGCTGCAGCTGTGAGCATTGAAGAGAACTGGGATAAAAGGGGGCGGCGTAGCCATTCAGGGAGAGCCTTGAAGGAGCCCTGAACTGGGAAAGAACAGCATGCAGAAGAAAGCGTCTGTGCTGTGAAGATCTGCAGCCATAAGAACACACCGAGGAGGTATGGACTTTAGCAATCTGAGAACAGCATGATGGGACTCTAGAGAAATAGAACAACAACAAGTGGCAGCTTTCGATTTGGAGCAATCCAGCAAAGCTTGCAAATTTCTTGCTGGGCACCACCCTCTTGGTCAGGGCGAGTGGCCAGAAATGGAGGCCATTTTCCATGGGGAAAACGAAGTCATTGGCCCAGGCTCTGGGTGTCAGATGACAGGTGGCATCTGGGGCTCTAAGGACTTGCAGGGTCCTAGTTGCTGGCAGCTTTCGTTCTGGAAGGATCCAGCAGAGTTTGTAGATTCCTGGCTTGGCACTGCCCTGCCTGCCAGGCCGAGTGGCCACAAATGAAGGCCATTTTCCATGGGAAAAACGAAGTCCTTTCCCAGGGTCTCAGTAATATGTTCAAGGTGGCGTTTGAGGCTCTAAGTACTTCCAGGGCCCTAGTTGCTGGCAGCTTTTCTTTTGGAAAAATCCAGCAACGATTGCATCATTCTAGCTAGGCTCCCACTTTCTGCCAGGGTGAGTGGCTGCCAAGGGAGGCCATTTGCCATGGGAAAAAGAAGTCCTTTCCCCAGGGTCTGGGTGTCAGATGAAAGGTGGCCTTTGGGGTTCTGAGGACTTGTAGGGTAGTACTTACTGGCTAGAGTAGAGGAAATGGATTCTATTTGAATATCTGTCCCACAGGTCCTGGTTGTCCTTGATGGGCTGCAGCTGTGAGCATTGAAGAGAACTGGGATAAAAGGGGGCGGCGTAGCCATTCAGGGAGAGCCTTGAAGGAGCCCTGAACTGGGAAAGAACAGCATGCAGAAGAAAGCGTCTGTGCTGTGAAGATCTGCAGCCATAAGAACACACCGAGGAGGTATGGACTTTAGCAATCTGAGAACAGCATGATGGGACTCTAGAGAAATAGAACAACAACAAGTGGCAGCTTTCGATTTGGAGCAATCCAGCAAAGCTTGCAAATTTCTTGCTGGGCACCACCCTCTTGGTCAGGGCGAGTGGCCAGAAATGGAGGCCATTTTCCATGGGGAAAACGAAGTCATTGGCCCAGGCTCTGGGTGTCAGATGACTGGTGGCATCTGGGGCTCTAAGGACTTGCAGGGTCCTAGTTGCTGGCAGCTTTCGTTCTGGAAGGATCCAGCAGAGTTTGTAGATTCCTGGCTTGGCACTGCCCTGCCTGCCAGGCCAAGTGGCCAGAAATGAAGGCCATTTTCCATGGGAAAAACGAAGTCCTTTCCCCAGGGTCTCAGTAATATGTTCAAGGTGGCGTTTGAGGCTCTAAGTACTTCCAGGGCCCTAGTTGCTGGCAGCTTTTCTTTTGGAAAAATCCAGCAACGATTGCATCATTCTAGCTAGGCTCCCACTTTCTGCCAGGGTGAGTGGCTGCCAAGGGAGGCCATTTGCCATGGAAAAAGAAGTCCTTTCCCCAGGGTCTGGGTGTCAGATGAAAGGTGGCCTTTGGGGTTCTGAGGACTTGTAGGGTAGTACTTACTGGCTAGAGTAGAGGAAATGGATTCTATTTGAATATCTGTCCCACAGGTCCTGGTTGTCCTTGATGGGCTGCAGCTGTGAGCATTGAAGAGAACTGGGATAAAAGGGGGCGGCGTAGCCATTCAGGGAGAGCCTTGAAGGAGCCCTGAACTGGGAAAGAACAGCATGCAGAAGAAAGCGTCTGTGCTGTGAAGATCTGCAGCCATAAGAACACACCGAGGAGGTATGGACTTTAGCAATCTGAGAACAGCATGATGGGACTCTAGAGAAATAGAACAACAACAAGTGGCAGCTTTCGATTTGGAGCAATCCAGCAAAGCTTGCAAATTTCTTGCTGGGCACCACCCTCTTGGTCAGGGCGAGTGGCCAGAAATGGAGGCCATTTTCCATGGGGAAAACGAAGTCATTGGCCCAGGCTCTGGGTGTCAGATGACAGGTGGCATCTGGGGCTCTAAGGACTTGCAGGGTCCTAGTTGCTGGCAGCTTTCGTTCTGGAAGGATCCAGCAGAGTTTGTAGATTCCTGGCTTGGCACTGCCCTGCCTGCCAGGCCGAGTGGCCACAAATGAAGGCCATTTTCCATGGGAAAAACGAAGTCCTTTCCCCAGGGTCTCAGTAATATGTTCAAGGTGGCGTTTGAGGCTCTAAGTACTTCCAGGGCCCTAGTTGCTGGCAGCTTTTCTTTTGGAAAAATCCAGCAACGATTGCATCATTCTAGCTAGGCTCCCACTTTCTGCCAGGGTGAGTGGCTGCCAAGGGAGGCCATTTGCCATGGGAAAAAGAAGTCCTTTCCCCAGGGTCTGGGTGTCAGATGAAAGGTGGCCTTTGGGGTTCTGAGGACTTGTAGGGTAGTACTTACTGGCTAGAGTAGAGGAAATGGATTCTATTTGAATATCTGTCCCACAGGTCCTGGTTGTCCTTGATGGGCTGCAGCTGTGAGCATTGAAGAGAACTGGGATAAAAGGGGGCGGCGTAGCCATTCAGGGAGAGCCTTGAAGGAGCCCTGAACTGGGAAAGAACAGCATGCAGAAGAAAGCGTCTGTGCTGTGAAGATCTGCAGCCATAAGAACACACCGAGGAGGTATGGACTTTAGCAATCTGAGAACAGCATGATGGGACTCTAGAGAAATAGAACAACAACAAGTGGCAGCTTTAGATTTGGAGCAATCCAGCAAAGCTTGCAAATTTCTTGCTGGGCACCACCCTCTTGGTCAGGGCGAGTGGCCAGAAATGGAGGCCATTTTCCATGGGGAAAACGAAGTCATTGGCCCAGGCTCTGGGTGTCAGATGACTGGTGGCATCTGGGGCTCTAAGGACTTGCAGGGTCCTAGTTGCTGGCAGCTTTCGTTCTGGAAGGATCCAGCAGAGTTTGTAGATTCCTGGCTTGGCACTGCCCTGCCTGCCAGGCCAAGTGGCCACAAATGAAGGCCATTTTCCATGGGAAAAACGAAGTCCTTTCCCCAGGGTCTCAGGAATATGTTCAAGGTGGCGTTTGAGGCTCTAAGTACTTCCAGGGCCCTAGTTGCTGCCAGCTTTTCTTTGGAAAAATCCAGCAACGATTGCATCATTCTAGCTAGGCTCCCACTTTCTGCCAGGGTGAGTGGCTGCCAAGGGAGGCCATTTGCCATGGGAAAAAGAAGTCCTTTCCCCAGGGTCTGGGTGTCAGATGAAAGGTGGCCTTTGGGGTTCTGAGGACTTGTAGGGTAGTACTTACTGGCTAGAGTAGAGGAAATGGATTCTATTTGAATATCTGTCCCACAGGTCCTGGTTGTCCTTGATGGGCTGCAGCTGTGAGCATTGAAGAGAACTGGGATAAAAGGGGGCGGCGTAGCCATTCAGGGAGAGCCTTGAAGGAGCCCTGAACTGGGAAAGAACAGCATGCAGAAGAAAGCGTCTGTGCTGTGAAGATCTGCAGCCATAAGAACACACCGAGGAGGTATGGACTTTAGCAATCTGAGAACAGCATGATGGGACTCTAGAGAAATAGAACAACAACAAGTGGCAGCTTTCGATTTGGAGCAATCCAGCAAAGCTTGCAAATTTCTTGCTGGGCACCACCCTCTTGGTCAGGGCGAGTGGCCAGAAATGGAGGCCATTTTCCATGGGGAAAACGAAGTCATTGGCCCAGGCTCTGGGTGTCAGATGACAGGTGGCATCTGGGGCTGTAAGGACTTGCAGGGTCCTAGTTGCTGGCAGCTTTCGTTCTGGAAGGATCCAGCAGAGTTTGTAGATTCCTGGCTTGGCACTGCCCTGCCTGCCAGGCCGAGTGGCCACAAATGAAGGCCATTTTCCATGGGAAAAACGAAGTCCTTTCCCCAGGGTCTCAGTAATATGTTCAAGGTGGCGTTTGAGGCTCTAAGTACTTCCAGGGCCCTAGTTGCTGCCAGCTTTTCTTTTGGAAAAATCCAGCAACGATTGCATCATTCTAGCTAGGCTCCCACTTTCTGCCAGGGTGAGTGGCTGCCAAGGGAGGCCATTTGCCATGGGAAAAAGAAGTCCTTTCCCCAGGGTCTGGGTGTCAGATGAAAGGTGGCCTTTGGGGTTCTGAGGACTTGTAGGGTAGTACTTACTGGCTAGAGTAGAGGAAATGGATTCTATTTGAATATCTGTCCCACAGGTCCTGGTTGTCCTTGATGGGCTGCAGCTGTGAGCATTGAAGAGAACTGGGATAAAAGGGGGCGGCGTAGCCATTCAGGGAGAGCCTTGAAGGAGCCCTGAACTGGGAAAGAACAGCATGCAGAAGAAAGCGTCTGTGCTGTGAAGATCTGCAGCCATAAGAACACACCGAGGAGGTATGGACTTTAGCAATCTGAGAACAGCATGATGGGACTCTAGAGAAATAGAACAACAACAAGTGGCAGCTTTCGATTTGGAGCAATCCAGCAAAGCTTGCAAATTTCTTGCTGGGCACCACCCTCTTGGTCAGGGCGAGTGGCCAGAAATGGAGGCCATTTTCCATGGGGAAAACGAAGTCATTGGCCCAGGCTCTGGGTGTCAGATGACTGGTGGCATCTGGGGCTCTAAGGACTTGCAGGGTCCTAGTTGCTGGCAGCTTTCGTTCTGGAAGGATCCAGCACAGTTTGTAGATTCCTGGCTTGGCACTGCCCTGCCTGCCAGGCCAAGTGGCCAGAAATGAAGGCCATTTTCCATGGGAAAAACGAAGTCCTTTCCCCAGGGTCTCAGTAA
This sequence comes from Agelaius phoeniceus, assembly GCF_051311805.1. Lineage (NCBI taxonomy): Eukaryota > Metazoa > Chordata > Aves > Passeriformes > Icteridae > Agelaius > Agelaius phoeniceus. Next base: position 4,967,716 of record NC_135297.1, read on the forward strand.
TATGTTCAAGGTGGCGTTTGAGGCTCTAAGTACTTCCAGGGCCCTAGTTGCTGCCAGCTTTTCTTTTGGAAAAATCCAGCAACGATTGCATCATTCTAGCTAGGCTCCCACTTTCTGCCAGGGTGAGTGGCTGCCAAGGGAGGCCATTTGCCATGGGAAAAAGAAGTCCTTTCCCCAGGGTCTGGGTGTCAGATGAAAGGTGGCCTTTGGGGTTCTGAGGACTTGTAGGGTAGTACTTACTGGCTAGAGTAGAGGAAATGGATTCTATTTGAATATCTGTCCCACAGGTCCTGGTTGTCCTTGATGGGCTGCAGCTGTGAGCATTGAAGAGAACTGGGATAAAAGGGGGCGGCGTAGCCATTCAGGGAGAGCCTTGAAGGAGCCCTGAACTGGGAAAGAACAGCATGCAGAAGAAAGCGTCTGTGCTGTGAAGATCTGCAGCCATAAGAACACACCGAGGAGGTATGGACTTTAGCAATCTGAGAACAGCATGATGGGACTCTAGAGAAATAGAACAACAACAAGTGGCAGCTTTCGATTTGGAGCAATCCAGCAAAGCTTGCAAATTTCTTGCTGGGCACCACCCTCTTGGTCAGGGCGAGTGGCCAGAAATGGAGGCCATTTTCCATGGGGAAAACGAAGTCATTGGCCCAGGCTCTGGGTGTCAGATGACTGGTGGCATCTGGGGCTCTAAGGACTTGCAGGGTCCTAGTTGCTGGCAGCTTTCGTTCTGGAAGGATCCAGCAGAGTTTGTAGATTCCTGGCTTGGCACTGCCCTGCCTGCCAGGCCGAGTGGCCACAAATGAAGGCCATTTTCCATGGGAAAAACGAAGTCCTTTCCCCAGGGTCTCAGTAATATGTTCAAGGTGGCGTTTGAGGCTCTAAGTACTTCCAGGGCCCTAGTTGCTGCAGCTTTTCTTTTGGAAAAATCCAGCAACGATTGCATCATTCTAGCTAGGCTCCCACTTTCTGCCAGGGTGAGTGGCTGCCAAGGGAGGCCATTTGCCATGGGAAAAAGAAGTCCTTTCCCCAGGGTCTGGGTGTCAGATGAAAGGTGGCCTTTGGGGTTCTGAGGACTTGTAGGGTAGTACTTACTGGCTAGAGTAGAGGAAATGGATTCTATTTGAATATCTGTCCCACAGGTCCTGGTTGTCCTTGATGGGCTGCAGCTGTGAGCATTGAAGAGAACTGGGATAAAAGGGGCGGCGTAGCCATTCAGGGAGAGCCTTGAAGGAGCCCTGAACTGGGAAAGAACAGCATGCAGAAGAAAGCGTCTGTGCTGTGAAGATCTGCAGCCATAAGAACACACCGAGGAGGTATGGACTTTAGCAATCTGAGAACAGCATGATGGGACTCTAGAGAAATAGAACAACAACAAGTGGCAGCTTTCGATTTGGAGCA